>NC_134805.1:51603768-51631268 GCF_046742065.1 Oratosquilla oratoria | reverse complement strand
TCACTAGCTGTGCCACATCCTGCTCAAACACTTCCACATTACGAATGAGAACCTTGTCCTGCAAGGAAAATTGAGACAGAGGTACCGGTAAAGCTGGTAAGGTGGTATCATCACCAGATTCCAAAGCATAAATGACAGCAGACCAAACAGGGTCTTCACGCTGGGCTTTGGCCAGATCCTTCAGGGAGAAGTTGTGAATTACTGTAACAGCAGCAACAGGGATGTTACGTGAAAGTGCATCAGCAACATTGTTTGCACGCCCTGGGATATGTTTAAGGGTTGGATTGAATTCCTCAATCGTGAAGAACCATCTGGCTAGGCGGCCTGAAAGATTTTTGCCCTTGAAAAGCTGAGTGGCAGCAGTGTGGTCTGTGTAGACTGGAATAGGATATCCAAAATTTACATCACGGAAATGCTTTAAAGCCCACACCACTGCGACTAGCATATGCAATAACATGAGGTCTACATCCATCTACTTGTTGCATGAATACAGCTCCAATGCCTGTACCGGAAGCATCTGTACAAATAGTAAAGGGGAGGCTATAATCTGGGAAGACTAACACAGGCGCTTCAGTAAGTGCAAGATTCAAGGAATCAAAACTTTCCTGATGAACATCACGCCACTGGAAGGAAGAGTCCTTCTTGAGGAGGCGAGTGAGAGGGGAAGCAATTGAAGCAAAGTCTTTAATGAATGCACAATAGTATCCTGCAAGTCCAAGGAAGGAACGTACATGTTCAACTGACTTCGGTATAGGGAAGTCCTTTACCGCCTTTATTTGATCAGCTATGGTGTGGATACCACATTTGTCGACAATATGACCTAGGAATTGGATACTAGACTTGAAAAAGGAACACTTGGGTAAGTTGAATTTCAACCCAGCTTCAGCAAAACGTTGCAAGACCATGGGCAACTTAGTAAAGTGGCTTTCCAGATCTTTGGAAACTAAAATTAAACCATCCAAGTAAACAAAAAGTTAACCAAGCGCTGGCAAGTCAAGGGAGCATTCCGCAAACCCATGGGGCAACGAAGCCATTCATAATGTCCACTGGGAGTCGAGAAGGCCGTGACTTTACGAGACTTCTCCTCCAGGGGTATCTGCCAAAAACTGGATTTTAAATCTAAAGTGGTGAATACCATATTACCAGTGCCAATGGACTGAAGAAGGTCGCTTAAGACAGGCAAAGGGTAATGGCTAGGAACAATGACCTCGTTAACCCGCCTATAGTCAATAACTGGACGAAAATATCCGTCTTTCTTAGGTACCAGGAGAAGAGGCGAGTTCCACTCTGAGTGGGACTCCTGTACAACGCCTTCATGCAATAAGTCGTCAACCAAGGATTGGGCTATAAGCCGACGAGAGTGAGGTAACCTGTAAGAGGGGACGTAAACAGGACGATCACCTGGCTGAAGATCAATTCTATGAACCACACTATCTGTAACACCTAATGGATCACCAGGCAAAGCCAAAGCTTGACGGTGGGTGACTAACAGTTCAATGAGACGAGACGTCTCACCAGGAAAATCGATCTCGCCTACAAATGTGATAAAATCAGAAGCTAAGTGAGCAGGGTCACGTGTTGGAGAAGACTGTAGTACAGAAGCTATGATAGGCGAGTCCTGGAAAACAACAATGTCAACCACATCAAAGGAGCCTAAGTGGCTGCCAGGAGAGAGAGCAATAGGAACAGTCGTGACGTTTGTTACCATCGCCGTGGTAACATAATCCTCGCGAATAGTGGAGAGAGTTCCTTCTAATGCGAGGCGACGAATACGAACAGAGTCAGGCAGAGAGAGAACTTCAGACCCTATCGGGGCACCTGAAACGCGCACCGGAACTCGAACTGAACTTGAAGGTCCAATAAGATGCTCCTCTATAACAACAGCAGCACAAGGAAAAGTAGGGTTAAAGCGCTTAGAAGCTGGTGAGGGCAAATGTGTGGACTCATCAAGCACAGGAGGATCACAAACAGAAACTGGCCTATCTGATGCAGGGATAAGAAAAAAAAAAAAAAAAAAAAAAAAAAAAATGCAGAAAGTCACTACACGGCGACTAGGAGAAATATCTATGCCATGAGCTGTGAGAGCATCAATACCTAAGAGACAGTCACACATAAGGGCAATACCAGAAACAACAACAAAAGTGATATGGAAAACTGCAGCATGCAAGGGAAACTGTAAGGGAAGACAAACAAACCCAAGAACAGGCAAGGGAGAACCTTGCACAGAATGCAAGTTATTACAAAAGGGAGATAAAGGGAGATTGTACAATTCCCGGAGAGCAAAATAAGCCTTTCTACTTATGAGACTACATTCTGCACCAGTATCTACAGTGCCTGAAATAGGCGTATCCCTTGTAAGAAAAAAAAAAAAAAAAAAAAAAAAAAAAAAAAAAAAAAGGTTGTAAAGCGGAACCTATCTAAATTGATAGTGCCATTATCTACCCAGTCTGAATTTGAGAGTGAATCGAAGGCGTCAGCAACAATTGTACTGGCCTGGGCTTGAGCACGCCTGTAGTCAAGAGTTCCCAGTTGGGATACGAGGGTATCAGCCATTTGAATAACCATTGAAAAGAATTGCCAACAGGGGTATCTGATTTTTTTTTAATGAAATTAGACCTAAAGATGGCATCATTATAATCCAAAGACTTGGGATCCAGGCCCGATGCAGACAGCATCTCTGACGCTAGTGAATTAGGTACAAGTTGTGACCTCACAAAAGAAATCTTTTCAGGCCCAGTCGAAACATTTGAGTTCACTATAGCATCCTCGCATTGGCGAATAAAATCTATAGCCTTATAATGGGGATCTTGGCCTGAGAATTTAATAACAGAGGGTTCTTGGTGTAATAAGGTTAAGGGGACCCCGGACACCCGTACTCTTGTGCGGTACGACCGAATTAGTTATTCAGACAAACAAAATTTATAAATCATTTCCTTTTCTGATTACCTATTAATACATGTAGTATCACTTCCTTTCACTTAAAAATACCATATTATCTAAGAGTTAATAGGCAAAATATTCAGTAATTTAAAAAACTCATACCGTGGAAAAGGTCCTACCAAATATTTTTTGCTTAAGGTCCATTTGAAGAGTGGCCCTATCTGAACATTTTGGTGAGTCGATTTTTTTTATTTACCTCTTATGAGAATAGCAATGTTTTTTTTTTTATTTCTATGAGTACATATTGTTAAAAAGATAAAATTTCTGAGGAAAAATAATAGCCAGAAAAATACTGCTAAAGAATTTGCTTTATTTTGACTCATAGATATTTACGTCTTACAATTCTCTATTAAATGAAGAAAAAAAAATTGTGAAAATTGGTACATAAATGGGCGAGTTGTAACTTAATGAATGGAAAGAAAACAAACTTTTCAGTAGCGCCATTTAAATGCCGCACGGACAGTTAAAGGGATGCACGGACATTAAATTATATTTTCCTTTATTTTATTTTATTACCAAATTAAAGTTAATATTTCTCTTCACCCCTCCCACAGTTATTGTTGGTAGAATAATGAATATTGGTTATTGGTTATTGGTAGAATAAATGAAAGATTTATTTGACATGCCAGATGTCGCCAATAATTTATCTATTTTATTTTATATATACGAACAAAAACGGAAATGAGATGTAATTTTTGGTCGAAGAGTTACCATAATCATAGAAAATCTTTAGAAATGCTTATCTGTCGGAATATTAAAAAAATATATATACGATCGCGTGCATGAATAGCATGAGAAAATGATATCCTCCTACTTTCACACTTCCACAGCTACTAAAGTCTCTCCTTTTAGCATCGTTCTCTGGGTTTAGTCAAATTGCCAGATACCTCCATATCAAGCTGCCAGATATCTCCATAGATATTAATTGCAGTAAAAAAACAACAACTGGCTATAGAAATTTTGACTTATTTCAAATGTTTTTTATGCAATGGGTTGCCAGAGGTTATCAGAGGTCGCCAAAAATTCATCTATTTTATTTTATATATAAGAAAAGAAACGGAACTAAGCTCTAATATTTAGTTTGAGTGTTACCACCATCATGGAGAACCTTTTGAAATGTTTACCTAAAATTCGTTCATTTTCCAAAAAATTTCGAGTTTTCGTGGCCGGGGTTCCCTTAAGGTATGCGCCATTGTTTCAGATGGTATTTGGGGACTGATAAAAGATGGCACCTTTGGTTTAGATATATTAGAAGGGGGGCAAGATAACTGCACTCCACTACGTAATAAAAAAAAAAAAAAAAAAAAGTTAATAATGGTGATCGCAATGAATACCCTCCTCGAATCAGAAGAATGGATCACCTGAAAGAACTTAAGTAATAATATTTGCTCTAATACACAAAGCAAGAGCGTTATTAATACGTAATATATTATTCATAACTAATCCACTTAATTACCAAAATTACAAAATTACCAAAATTACGTAATTACCAAAAATTACGTAATTACCACAATTCTCTACTAACTATAAACAAGGGAAAACGGTACCGCACAGGGGTAACTATACTAGATCTTAAGGAAAAGGGATTATGATTATGACGTCATCACAACATGGCCGCCGTGAACGCCAACCAAAGTGGCCATCTTGCCAGACAAAGAACCAATGACCAATTATTTCATTATAAACAGGAAACACAATATGGCCTGTCATAATACACACACACACACACACACACACACACACACACACACACACACACACACACACACACACACACACACACACACACACACACACACATATATATATATATTATATTATATATAACATATATACATATATATATATATATATATATATATATATATATATATATATATATATAAACAAGACTCATGTACAAGCCTGAATAATGCTCTGTCAAAGGAGACGAAAGTCACTGTAGAAATCAGCGAACGACGAGTACCGGCCGATGTGAAGAATGCGCAGGTATAATTCTGTTTTTTAAAAATCCTTCACCATCCAGGGCCCAAATCATCGCCGATACACACACGAACACAAGACGAGCTAATGATAATCGCAGACGATATCGATGAACGTTTAAACGCCGACGCCAACGGGAAAGTACGCGGGTACAAAAAAATCACCTAGCGCACTCAGAGGAAAATGTTCCTGCGCCCAACCACGCACAAAATGTTCAAGGGAAAGGCATGAATAGTTCTACTGTCACTGAAAAAAAAAAAAAAAAAAATCACCTGGCTGAAAAAAAAAAAAAGGAGAGAAGCATAAACGCCAGCAAATGCGATATCACCGGCTGGCATTTTTCTTTTCAAAGTTCACAACGAAATACGATCGTTCTCCACAAAGTTATATTCACACAAAACACGACACTGAATTGTTTATCCGCTGCCACCATTTATGTATCGGGGTGTCAAATGAAACAGTCATTTAATATGATAATGGATAGTATTGTGTGTGAGTTTTAAAGGTAGGGAGGTGCTTAGAGTGAACTCTTTGAATGGAAAAGAAAAGGAGGAGTACAAGAAGAAGCTGAAGGAGGAGTGGGAGGGTTATTTAATGTTTGCTGGAGAGAGGGTAGAGTGCCGGAGGACTGGAGGAGTGCCTGTATAGTTTCTTTTTACAAGGGAAAGGGGGACAAGTGTGAATGTAGTAGTTTCAGAGGGATTAGCTTGTTAAGTGTAGTTGGGAAGGCTTATGGGAGGATCTTGATTGAGAGGATTAGGAGAGGAACAGGGGGAGTAATTGGTGAGGAACATTGTGGATTTAGGACGGGTAGAGGTTGTGTAGATCAGATCTTCGTGGTAAGACAAATATGTGAGAAAGCCATAGGAAAGGGGAAGGATGTTTTTTGGGCTTTTATGGATCTGGAAAAGGCTTACGATAGGGTAGACAGAAAGGCACTGTGGGAGGTTATGCAGATATATGGGATAGGAGGAAAGCTTCTAGGAGCTGTCAAGAGTTTTTATGAGAGTAGTAGAGCTTGTGTCAGGATTGGAAGTGGAGAGAGTGAGTGGTTCGAGGTAAAGGTGGGACTTCGTCAAGGATGCGTTATGTCGCCCTGGCTGTTCAACTTATTTATGGATGGGGTAGTGTGAGAGGTAAATGCAAGGGTAGTGGGCAAGGGATTGGAGATGGTTAAAGAAAATGAAGAAAAGTGGGAGGTGAGCCAGCTGTTGTTTGCTGACGACACTGCTCTTGTGGCAGGATCGGAGGAGGGACTGAGGAAGTTGGTGACAGAGTTTGGGAGAGTATGTGATAGAAGAAAGCTGAAGATAAATGTGGGTAAAAGTAAGGTAATGAGATGTACAAGGGGTGAAAGTGGCAGTAGACTGGAAGTGAGCATTAAGGGCAAGCGACTGGAGGAAGTGGATAATATTAGATACTTGGGTGCAAATGTGGCAGGAAAAGGTGAAGTGAATGTGGAGGTAGAATGTAGATTGAGAGAAGCGAGTAAATGCCTTGGTGGATTGAAGAGTGTAATGAGAAATAGACATTTGGGAATGGATGCTAAGAGGAGACTGTATGAAGGAGTGATTGTGCCAACAGCACTGTATGGGGCAGAAACATGGAACATAAGAGAGGAAGAGAGAAGGAGTTTGAATGTGTTTGAGATGAGGTGTCTGAGAAGTATGATGGGGGTAACTAGGCTAGATAGAGTGAGAAATGAGGAGGTGAGGAGAACAGGGGTGGAAAGGGAGCTGGGAGATAGGGTTGATGAAAGAGTATTAGGATGGTTTGGACCCATGGAAAGAATGAGTGAAGAAAGACTAGTAAAAGAGGTATGGAAGGCAGATGTGGAAGGAGTGAACATGAGGGGACGTCCTAGGATGAGGTGGATGGATGGGGTGAGTGGGGCTTTAGGGAAGAGGGGAATGTCTGTTGAGGAAGGACGGGAGAGGACGGAAGACAGGGGTGAATGGAGAATGGTTGTATATGGATGATGTTGTGAGGTGGAATGGGCGGGGGGATGGGGGGTGAGGTAGTGAATGATTTTATGCCTTTTCCTTTTTGGCTACCTCCCTTGTAAGGGGGAAAAAGCCTTGGTATATGTATGTATGTATGTATAGTATTGTATTAAATTACAGGCACTACAAAACGAGCGTGCGGTCGCTTCGCAAGCAAGATTAAGACTTGGCGGGAAAACATACACGCTCTAACTGAAAACTTGGTTCTTATTACATATGTACAATATACAATGACAATAACAAAATCAATATACAATAACTTCTATGACAATTATGCAATAGAAAAATACAACCACAATTGAACACTTCGCAAGTACAATATATAATACTTGTATAATGTTGTACGTAATTATAATATGTATCATATCATTACAACCAGACAGTCCACCATAACTGTACTTCCTTTCCTCAGACATTCCGCATGGCATTCATCCAACCCAGGTGTCTCACCTGCTCTCATTATCTTAACAGCTGCTTTCACTTCATTCTTCCCTATTTCTCCTTCATTTTCCTCACTCATCACTCTCATTTTCTTAGCGCTTCCCACTGCAACTACCTTTCCCTCCCTATCCTCCTTCACATTTAGCAACTCCCTAAAATACTCTGCCCACCTTCCTCTCACTGCCTTCTCTTTCGTTATCATCTCTCCAATTGCATCTTTTACCTTTTCTTCTCTACTTGATTCGCTTCCTGTTCCTCTAATAATTTCCTTCCAAAACATCTTTTTATTACTATCAATATTTTCTGTCATATTCTTACCCCATTTCACATCTGCTCTCCTCTTTGCTTCCTTTATCTTATGCTTAACTTCCCTTCTCTTTACTTTGTACCTCTCATACGATTCCCTCGTCCTTATTTGTAGCCAAGCTGTGGAGGAATGCCGGTTTACAAGGGAAAGGGGGACAAGTGTGTGTAGTAGTTTCAGAGGGATCAGCTTATTGAGTGTAGTTGGGAAGGCTTATGGGAGGGTCTTGATTTAGAGGATTAGAAGAGGAACAGAGGGAGTAATTGGTGACGAACAGTGTGGGTTCAGGACAGGTAGGGGTTGTGTAGATCAGATTTTTGTGGTAAGACAGATAAGTGAGAAAGCTATAGGAAAAGGTAAGTATGTTTTTTGGGCTTTTATGGATCTGGAAAAGGCTTTCGACATGGTAGACAGAAAGGTACTGTGGGAGGTACTGTAGATATATGGGATAGGAGGAGAACTGTTAAGAGCTGTCAAGAGTTTTTACGAGAGTAATAGAGCTTGTGTTAGGATTGAAAATAGAGAGAGTAAAGGTGGGACTTCGTCAGGGATATGTTATGTCACCCTGGCTGTTCAGTCTTTACATGGATGGGGTGGTGCGAGAGGTGAATGCAAGGGTAGAGGGTCAGGGGTTGGAGATGGTTAAAGAGAATGGAGGAAAATGGGAGGTGAGCCAGTTGTTGTTTGCTGACGACACTGCACTTGTAGCAGGATCAGAGCAGTGATTGAAGAAGTTAGTGACAGAGTTTGAGAAGGTGTGAAAGAAGGAAGCTGAAGATAAATGTGGGCAAAAGTAAGGTGATGAAATGTACAAGGGGAGAGAGTGACAGCAGACTGGAAGTGAGCATTAAGGGTGAAAGACTGGAGGAAGTGGGGGTGGAGGTAGAATGTAGATTGAGAGAAGTGAGTAAATGCCTTGGTGGATTTAGAAGTGTAATGAGAAATAGACATCTGGGAATGGATACTAAGAGGAGGTTATATGGAGGAGTGATTGTGCCAACAGCACATTACGGGGCAGAAACATGGAACATGAGAGAGGGAGAGAGAAGGAGTTTCAATGTGTTTGAGATGAAATGTCTGAGAAGTATGATAGGGGTTACTAGGCTAGATAGAGTGAGAAATGAGGAAGTGAGGAGGAGAACATGGGTGGAAAGGGAACTGGCAGATAGGGATGATGAAAGAGTATTAGGATGGTTTGGACACATGGAAAGAATGAGTGAAGAAAGATTAGTAAAAGAAGTGTGAAAGGCAGAGGTGGAAGGAGTGAATATGAGGGGGCGTCCGAGGATGAGATGGATGGATGGGGTGAAAGGGACACTACAAATAAGAGGAATGTCTGTTGACGAAGGACGAGGGAGGACAGAAGATAGGGGTGAATGGAGAAGGGTTGTGTATAGATGATGCTGTGATGCATGAGGGGGAGTGGGTGGGGGATGGGGGGTGAGGAAGTATGTATGAGAAAAATTTGACGCAGCCCGAAGGGATTTCTCCCCGTCTTCTTCTTTTCTGCATGAGGGAACGGAGAGGGGGGGTCACCGAATTTATGAAGCGGCCTTGCTTTGGATGTGCTGTGTCTTGCGACACTGCTTCTGACCTAGGGTAGTGGAAAGGATGCAGGGATGACCCGTCATCCAGGAGGTGCCAAGATAAGAGGGAGGGAGGAGGGTGGAGGGGAGTGCAATATATAGGAAATGGAATGGGTGAGAGTGGTTTCTATGCCTTTTTCTTTTTGGCTACCCCCCGTGTAAGAGGGAAAAACCCTTTGGTATATGTATGTATGTAATTATATATATATATATATATATATATATATATATATATATATATATATATATATGCAGTAAAAACACTAGGAGCGTGTGTTCACAAATGCGTAAGTAACCACTAGGAAAAGTAAACTAACGAAGCAGAGCTCTTTCGTATAATTACATCTTCAGTGCAGATACAAAGATGTAATTATACGAAAGTGCTCTGCTTCGTTAGTTTACTTTTCCTAGTGGTTACTTACGCATATATATATATATATATATATATATATATATATATATATATATATATATATATATATATATATATATATATATACATATATATACATCTACACTGAATGGTTCCCAGCGATCAATTGATATCTTTATTCAACCACAAACAACTTTTAATTCCATGCCATCGCAATCGAGACTGAAGAATCGCTCGATGGAGACATTTTGTTGGAAATTGAAACGTGGACGAGCCGAGGATTCGAACCCAGCTAACCCGTAACAAAGTTACAGTGACTTAAACCAATGCGCTCTCTTGATAGCGCATTGGTTTAAGTCACTGTAACTTTGTTACGGGATAGCTGGGTTCGAATCCTCGGCTCGTCCACGTTTCAATTTCCAACAAAATGTCTCCATCGAGCGATTCTTCAGTCTCGATTGCGATGGCATGGAATTAAAAGTTGTTTGTGGTTGAATAAAGATATATATATATATATATATATATATATATATATATATATATATATATGTATATATATATATATATATATATAGATATATATACATATATATATATATATTTATATATATATGTATGGACTTATCGTCGTTGTCATACCAAAATAGAATCCGACTGTTGGAATTATTTTTATAGACATCACCGTCAATGGTGATTTTATTCTGGTATGACAACGACGATAAGTCCATGAAGGAAACATAACAGCTTAACCACTAGCTACAAGTTGGTCTTGGTTCTCTATGAAATTAAGTTAGGGCAGCAGTTAGCAGTCGACTTAGTACTTCGGGAGAAAGACTAACTCCCAGGTTTGAGAATTTTATAGGCCCTTTAGCTCAGTTGGTAGAACGTTGGATTTGTGTTCTCGCATGTCTTGGTTCGAATCCGGGGACTACTGTCGGAATTATTTGATCGACATTACCGTCACTGTTGATTCTATTCAGGCATGACAACGACGATATGTCCATCAAGGAAACGTACCAGCTTAACTACTAGCTATAAGTTGGTCATGGTTCTCTGTAAAAGTAAGTTAGGACGGCAGTTAGCATTCAACTTAGTTCTTCGGGTGTAAGACTAACTCCGAGGTTGGAGAATTTTATAGGCCCGTTAGCTCAGCAGAACGCTGAATTTGTGTTCTCGCAAGTCTCGGTTCGAATCCGGGGACAACTGTCGGAATTATTTGATCGACATCACCGTCACTGATGATTCTATTCAGGTATGACAACGACGATAAGTCCATCAAGGAAACTTACCAGCTTAACCACTAGCTACAAGTTGGTCATAGTTCTCTGCAAAAGTAAGTTAGGACGGCAGTTAGCATTCGACTTAGTCCCTCGGGAGTAAGACTGACTCCCAGGTTGGAGAGTTTTAAATGCACGTTAGCTCAGTTGGGAGAGCGTTGGATTTGTGTTCTCGCAAGTCTCGGTTCGAATCCGGGGACGACTGTTGGAATTATTTGATGTATATATATATATATATATATATATATATATATATATATATATATATATATATATGTATATATCTATATCTATATATATATATATATATGTATATATATATGTATATATACTCATATGTATATTTATATAATATATATATATACATATGTATATATATATATATATACATATATATATATATATATATATGTATTTTTATGATAGTTGCATACAGGGTTCGAACCCGCTGTACTCGGCTATCCGTAAATTACACTGTCATAAAAATTATCGGTTTGATGTCGCTGCCATTAGCGTATTACTCTCATATATATATGTATATATACTCATATGTATATATATATATATATATGTATATATATATATATACTCATATATATATTCATATATACATGTACTCATATGTATGTATGTATATATATATATATATATATATATTCATGTATATATATACATATATATATATATATATATATATATATATATATATATATATATATATCGTCCGATGATACCGCGCTTCCTCCTATTTATGGTGTTTGAGATAGCTATGTAATCCAATTACGGTGTAGGGCTTTCTGGGGCATGACGCTTCCTCCTATTTATGGTGTCTGAGGTGGCTGTGTAATCCAATTTTGGTGTAGAGCTTTCTTGGGTATGACGGGTACTGGATGGAAGGGAGAGGACGAGGGGCGGCAAGACGAAGTCTTCTAAGCTGACGTTTTCCTCGTCTTTCTCATTTCGCGTAGTCTCGGACCTCTCCGTTCCAGGCCGAATTGTTTTGCGCCAGATTGAGCGGTCACTGGAGACCGTTTTCCAGGTCTCTGGCTCAATTGTGGTAGACCTCAGGGTGGCCTTCAGCTGGTCTTTGTACCTTAGGACGGGACGGCCAGAGGGCGTCCTCCTGTGGACACCTCGCTAAAGAGGATTTGCCGGGGCAGTCTTGTTTCTGGCATCCTAACGACGAGGCCGGACCAGCGTAGTCGATGCCTCATGATGGTAGACTCCATACTTTGGCTGTTGGCATGGGAAAGGATTTCATTGTTGGTGATGTGGTCCTTCCACTTAATGCACAATATGGATCGGAGCGTCTGCTGGTAGAAGCATTCAAGTTTCTTCAGATCTCTGCAATAGTATCCATGTTTCGCAGCCGTATAGTAGAGTGGAGACAACGACGACTTCATAAACCATTAGTTTCGTTCTTTAGGTAAGATCTTTGTTGTCGAAAACCCGTCGACACAGCTTCCCAAAAGCGATATGGGCATCTGCAACTCGATGTTCTACGTCCTTTTCCGAGTTGCACTTGGAGATAAGTAAACTGCCAAGGTGCAAGAATTGGTCGACTTGCTCCAGCGATGTACCAGAAATTGTGATGTCAAGTTCTGGCAGGGCTGTTCTTGGAGCCGGTTGTGCAACAACTTTGGTCTGTATGTTCACGCTCATCCTGAAACGTTGATAAGCTGCATTGAAATTATTGACTGACTGTTGTAGATAATCAGCTGAGTGGCAGAAGGCAGCATTGTTATCTGCATACTGCAGTTCCGTGACGCTTTTGATGGTCGTTATTTGTTTGGAGCGGAATTTGGCCAGGTTGAACAGCCCACTCTCAAGTTTATACCTATTGTCAACGTCTGGGTTGTCAGATGGAATATCGTACATCATTGCAGCAAGATAGAGAGCAAAGAGTGTTGGAGCCAGGACACAACTCTGTTTCAACCCAAACGTGATCTCAAGTTCTTCGGACAACTTTCCTTGATAGAGCACACATCCAGAGGTGTTTTCATGAAGGGCTCGGACCAGAGAGATGTAGTTGTCTGGACAACCGAAACGTTTGAGAACCCTCCACATGGCAGCTCTTGGTAAGTGGTCAAAGGCTTTCTCCAAGTCATGGAAAAAATATGAAGAAGGGTTTTTATTGTTCCCGACTTTTCTCCTGCAGCTGTCTTGCGCAAAAAATAATGTCAGGGGCTCCACGGGATGCACGAAAGCCGCATTGTGATTCTAGGAGAATCCGCTCTGCCATTTCCTGAAGACGGCTTAGCAGGATTCTTGTAAATATCTTCCCTGGAATGGAGATGTGGCAACACGCCACTACTGAAGTGTCCCATTAACGCATATAGCATTTTTGTAAAATAAAATTACCGTAATGTAATAAACATTGTGTGTGACCATGTTAATCAAATTATATATTGTAAATGATATTGCCACATACAAGGATAGTCCTTATAATGTGAAAAGCATCTAAATATAACACTGTTGTATAAATTTTACAAAGTAATGAAATATTGATTGTATATAATTTATGTCATGGCGGACAGGAAATTCAATAATAAGTCCAAAGAGATTTGGAGTTTAATCTAATGTTTCTCTTACGGACGATTGCCATTTAGCATAATGTGGTAACTAACCACATCAATTGGTGACCTCCTGGAGTGAACCAAAGCGCAGCTGCCGCCTCCTGGAGTGGACGACAGCCAGTGCTGCTGCCGCCCCAGCCGTCGCCGCCCCAACCACATCAATTGGTGACCCCGGATCATTTACCATGATGTGGTAACTAACCACATCAATTGGTGACCTCCTGGAGTGGACCACAGCGCAGCTGCCGCCTGCTGCAATGGACTACAGCCGCCGCCGCCGCCTGCTGGAGTGGACTACCAGCGCCGCCAGTCCCAACCGCTGCCTGCCACCGCCACCTCAGCCGCAGCCGTCGTGGACCACCCCTGCCGCCGCAGCAGCCGCCGCCTGCCGACGTGGATCACCCCTGCCGCTGCCGCCTGCCGACGTGGACACCTCCTGCCACCCCAGCCGCCGCCGCCTACCAACGTGGATCATCCCTGCCGCCGCCGCCTGCCGACGTGGACACCCCCTGCCGCCCCAGCCGCCGCCGCCGGCCAACGTGGATCATCCCTGCCGCCGCCGCCTGCCGACGTGGACACCCCCAGCCGCCCCAGCCGCCGCCGCCTGCCGACGTGGACCATCCCTGCCGCCGCAGCCGCCGCCTGCCGACGTAGACCACCCCTGCCGCCTCAGCCTCCGCCGCCTGCCGAATTAGACCACCCCTACCGCCGCAGCCGCTGCCTGCCGACGTGGACCACCCCTGCCGCCGTAGCCGCAACCCCAGCCGCCGCCGCCTGCCGACGTGGGCCACTCCTGCCGCCTCAGCAGTCGCCGCCTCAGCCGCCACCGCCTACCGACATGGTCCACCCCTGCCGCCGCAGCCCCAGCCTCCTGCCGACTTGGACCATCCCTGCCGCCGCCGCCCCAGCCGCCGCCGCCTGACGGCATGGACCACCCCTGCCGCCGCAGCCCCACCCGCCGCCGCCTGCCGACGTGAATCACCGCTGCCGTCGCCGCCCCAGGCGCAGCCGTCGTGAACCTGCCCTGCCACTGCTGCAGTCGACGCAGACCACCCTTGCCGCCGCCGCCCCAGCCCCAGCCGTCATGAACCTACCCTGCCACTGCTGCAGTCGACGTGGACCACCCTTGCCGCCCCAGCTGCCGCCGCCGCCGCAGAGCTAATGCCCCAACCATCATGGACCAGCCTGTTCCTACCTCAGCGGACGTTGTTCCTATGCAAGTACCACCCACGGACTCTCTCGTCAACGGCACTCCCATTCCTACTCCTTCCAAGCTCCCCCGGACCTCCAAGACTGTCTCTTTTCAATAATCACTCGTGGGGGGGGGGGTAATGTGGCAACACGCCACTACTGCAGTGTCCCCTTAACGAATATAGCATTTTTGTCAAATAAAATTACTGTAATGTAAGAATCATTGTGTGTGTCCATGTTAATCAAATTATATATTGTAAATAATAATGCCACATACAATGATGGCCCTTATGATGTGAAAAGCATCTAAATGTAACATTGTCGTATAAATTGTACAAAAATAATAAAATATTGATTGTATATAATTTATGTCATGGCTGACGGGAAGTTTAATAATAAGTCCAAAGAGATTTGGAGTTTAATTTAATCTTTCTCTTGTGGATAATTACCATTTAGCATGATGTGGTGACTAACCACATCAGAGAGCAGTGAAATCCCTCGATAATTGCCGCAGAGCTTTCGATCTCCTTTTTTAAAGAAGGTGAGGATGAACGCATCTCAGAGATCTTTTGGGGCTTGCTGGACTGTCCATATCTTGAGGATAAGATCGTGCAACCTGGTCTTAAGTGATCTCTCCAACGCTCAAGGATGTCTGTCGGATCGGACAAGATGGTTGATGAGTCTGCAGAAAGAAGGGAGCCTACTGAGGAACGTACTGGGCCATAACATTCTTTTGTTACTGCATAGAAATTCCTAAGGTCCCTGTTATCGGCGTACTGTTGAAGCTCGACAGATTTCTGTATCCACCATTGGTTCTGAATTTCTCGTTTTATTTTTATTTTTTTTTTTTTTATCATTATTATTATTATTATTATTTTTTTTTTTTAGGTCATGATAGCATGCTTTCTTGCGTTGGTATCGGGTGTTCTGCTCATGGGCCAATCAAACCATGTGTTTAGCATCTATGATGAGACTGATCTTATTGTCGTTTTCGTCAAACCAGTCCTGGTTCTTCTTGTTTTAACCAATGGTATTGCTAGTGAAGGTCCATTCTTCCTCCATATTGTTGCTGGCACGAATGGTGGCGAGGTCTTGACAGACTCTTCCCTCATAGATGGTGATGTAGATTGGATCTTTAAGCTTTGAGATGTCATATTTTCTTCTTGATGGTTCTTGAGAGCGGACTCTCAGTTTCCTTCGAACGGCAAGCGTCAGCCGTAAAACTATTAGCCGATGGTTTGTCCAACAGTCATCAGCGCCTAGGACAGCCCTGGTGACACGTACGTATTTTCTATCACTTTGTCGGACAATAACATAAAACAACATGTGCCAGTGTTTTGCCACGTCGTCTTATATCGATTTGGTAAGCGGTACATCATGTTAATGATGGAAAGGTTATGTTCTGCGCAGAGGCCCAGCTGAAGAAAGCCATTTGCATTGCAGTTTCCGATGCTCTCTTTTCCAATAATGTTCTCCTAAAGTTGGTGGGCCTTGCCAGCTCTAACATTGAAGTCTCCCAGCAGCAGGACATGGTCGCTTGGTGGTACTTTTCTGATGGTGTTATTCAATTGTTGATAAAAATGGTTCTTCAAGTCTTCGTCAGCATCCAGAGTTGGTGTGTAGGATGAAATGAGTGTCATGAAGTTGTCTGGTAAAGGGACGCGGAGAGTCATGAGCCACTCGCTGATAGCTGTCAGTGTCATTTGATAGTCACGAAAAATGCTGGTTTTGATGGCAAACCTGACACCATGTTCTCTTCTCTCCGCTTCATCTTTCCTTTTCAAGACAAAGGTATACCCAGAGCCGTCGTTCAGTGTAGCAATGTCTCGCCAGTTTTTTAGAGACCAGTGCTGTTCGACGTTCCGGTCGTTCATTTATGTTGAGATCCAGCAGTGTCCGGACGTTCCATGTCCCGACAGATAGAGGGATTTTCTTTTTGTTTACTTTCTTGGTATTTTGACCGTAATAACGGGTGTCTCGCCAGGCGCGGTTTCCTGGCCAGGCATGGTTGGTGACTTCCGATGTTTGGTCCACCTTTTCTAGGAACTTCCCCGTTCGGGGTGGGTGGACAGCGGGTCTCCTAAAAAGGCCTGCCCAGACGCAGATGCAGGGTCGAAATCTCAAGTAGTTACCAAATTAGTAAAAGCAGCAACGACTGCAACAGCACTGTAGGAAAGAGGCCAAACGCAGAGTATGGGAGTCCAGTATATTTGACGTTTCGCCAACAGGGCTTCTTCTGAAGAAGCCCTGCTGGGCGAAACGTCAAATATACTGGACTCCCATACTCTGCGTTTGGTCTCTTTCCTATAGTTACCAAATTCTTGAGAAGGTGACCATCACACACCTGCCGCCAACGTACAAATCCGGACTAAGAGTTCCAGTTTGACCAAAACCTGCTCCCGTCATCCTTATCCCATCGCCGTTGGACACTTTAGAGGGAAATTGGTAAGTGATAGGAGATAGGAGGAAACAGCCGGTGGCGTGAAAGCGTTTAGGGTGGGTCGCAGCGTGCCAAACCGTAGCCCACACACTGTAGCCTCCGTCCCGTCCTCCCCGGCGCATAAAGAAGTGCGACAGGTAGTATCTAAAACAAGGGTTGCAACGGACTGCCGCACACCCTCGTATATCAGGTAGTGGGCGCCTTCTTAGCCAGTCCATCTGGCATTTTCCCTCTTCTCCTGGAAATACCCGTTGAGGCCACTGGAGTCCTCATTCACATGTGCCGCCGTTGGGGGACTTCCTGGTCGCGTATGAGCGCGTGGGAATTCACTCCCAGCTTTTTCGTTAGGGGTTTGCTTCCGTAGACCTATCCCAACCAAGGATAACCCATAAATCGAATGTTCTTTCTTTCACTGAGGGGAAGAATCTCCCTACAGCTGCCTTCACCTGGTTTTGCCTGCCGGTCGAGCAGTTTACCGGGGTGTGGCCGCTGGACAACACGTGCCAGTTTCTTGTAGCCACAGGAAAGAGCTGGGTGCCATTGTAGGAAACAATATCATCTGGGTCAATCCGAGATTAGGGTTGCAACGGACTGCCGCACACCTTCGTATATCAGGTAGTAGGCGCCTTCTTAGACAGTCCGTCTGGCATTTTCCCTCTTGCCCTGGAAATACCCATTGAGGCCACTGGAGTCTTCATTCACATGTGCCGCCGTTGGGGACTTCCCGGTCGCGTATGAGCGCGTGGGAATTCACTCCCAGCTTTTTCGTTAGGGGTTTGCTCCCGTAGACCTATCCCAACCAAGGATAACCTATAGGTCGGGTGTTCTTTCTTTCACTGAGGGGAAAAATCTCCCTACAGCTACCCTCACCAGGTTTGGCCTGCCGGTCGAGCAGTTTACCGGGGTGTGGCCGCTGGACAACACGCACCAGTTTCTTGTAGCCACAGGTGAGAGCTGGGTGCCATTGTAAGAAACAATATCATCTGGTTCAATCCGATATTAGAGCGCGACAAACCAGAGAATAAAGACACTATCCCATTGAAACACCCCATACACCCATATATATATATATATATATATATATATATATATATATATATATATATATATAACACACACACACACACACACACACACACACACACACACACACACACACACCACACATACACACACACACACATCTATATCTATCTATATATATATTGATATCTATATCTATCTATCTACCTATCTACCTATCTATCTATCTATCTATCTATATACATATATGTGTGTATGTATGTATATATATATATGCGTATGAGTATATGTATACATATATATATGTATATGTATATATATATATATGTATATATGTATGTATAAATATATATATATACGTATATATATATATATATATGTATATATATATATACCATGTATATATGCACAAGAGTACATATTATATATATATATATATATATATATATATATATAAATATATATATATTTATATTTATATTTATATACGTGGAGTTAAAAACGACAGCATTGTTGTAATTGTTCAGTTTTTTCTTCGTATTCTCGATTTTCCTGATAAGAGATTTTCCATTAACTGGGTGAATTGGAACTAGGTCTCTATATTCTTCCATTTGTTCTTATTTGACATCGAAGTTTCGTCTTAAACAAGACATTATCAAGATATAACTGAAATAACAAAAATCACATGGTAACAGTAAAGGTACTAGACAATATCAAGATATAACTGAAATAACAAAAATTACATGGTAACAGTAAAGGTACTAGACAATATCAAGATAAAACTGAATTAACAAAAATTACATGGTAACAGAAATAATAAAGGTGACAGATTTGTGGAAATAAATACAAAGACTTACATTTAAAGGGGGCGAAGAGAGAAAGAAGGGTGTGACAATCGGGGATGACAGAAGTATATATACCTAAGATCAGGTCAGACAAGGGGGGGGAGGAAAGGGACAGACAATAAGGACCTCAGAGGTCAAGGGGTATGGGGGGGTTGGGGGTGGGGGAGGGTTAGGCGGGTGCGGTCACCGAGGGTGGGGGAGGAGGTGGAGGTGAAGGGAGAGAGAGAGAAGGGGTAGAGGGAGGGGGGGATTTTTATTTCTAAGTAATGGGATAGAAGAGATTACATTGCTTTGGATGTTAATAACCGGTGTTCTGTCCTTAATGTGAAAGGCTTCGAGTAGTTGTAGTCTCCTAGGGTCATTGCTCGATCCAATAATTTTGGTGTTGTTGATCAAATCATCCCTCCTGATTGCAGTGTTATGGAAACTTCTATGATGTTCTTTGATTGCTCCCTCTTGTAGGTGGAAAGTTAGGCGACGGCTGACTCTACATCTAGTAAAACCAATGTAGGAATGAGGGAGGAAATTACAATTTCCTGTAGAACATTGATATTGATACACTACATTAGTTTTAGATGTGAAGTCTGATCGCCTAGACAAATTGTTTGTCATGATCAGGGAGGAAGTTTTTGGATTTTTATTATAGATGAGAACTCTGATTTTGTTGTTCTCATTTGTAGGAAGGCAATTTTTATGAATGATGTCCTTGATGACTTTTTCATCTTTCTTATAATTACTAGTGAAGGTGTTTCTGTAGTAAATGTTAATGAAGTTATGATTTTGTGGTTCTTTGATTGTGAAATGGGATTCTAGCATTTTGGAGGTAACAGAATCAAAGTCAGTGTTAGAATATTCATTATTTGTGAGCATTTGTCTCAGGTGTTGAAGTTCACTATGTAAAGCTTGCCACGAGGAACACACTGATATGGCTCTTTTTATATATGCTCTAATGACACCTTTTTTTTGTAGTTGTCTGTGCACTCGCTCTTGCCATTCATGCCGTACTAAGTATGATCAACAACACTACACACACCCAATCACAACCAGAATCAATGGAAACTGAAGAACAGAGAAACAAAAGACCACACAACACAGAACATACATCAGTAACAGAACAACCCACAAAGACAAAGAAAACAGACCACAACACAGAAACAATTCAAATAATAACACCCAACACAACAAACATGACAGACGAAGAAATACATCAAACACACACACTCCTACAAAACCAAAAGATCAAATACATTTACACCGAGGAAATGCCTGAGGAAAGTGTAGACACTTTGATAACACAAAAACTAATTGACCTGACCAAAGCCCCTATACAAAGACTGACAGAAACAAAATACAGGAAAACACAACAGGGATACTACGACACTCGTAAACACAAACCAACAGACACACCTCACTGGACAGTCTACAGCCAATAAACCAAGCAAACATGGACACAATACACATACTGCAACACAACGTATAACACTGGACATTCCACAGAAGAAACCAATTAAGCAACCACTACCTAACACAAACACCAGACATTATATTACTCAACTCTATAGGGAGACACACAGTTAAAATATTCAACTACAACACACACACACACAAAACACGTACAATGAAGACAACGCAGGAATAGCCATAGCCATAAAACAAAACATTAAATACAAACTATTAGATGACTTTGACGAAGACATGTTAGCCATAGAAATACACACAAACAAAGGACCCATAATCATAGCCACAACATACCTCCCACCACGAAGACCATACCTACCAACACAAGACATACTGAAAATTACACAAAAACCACAACCTACATACATCATAGGAGACTTTAATGCAAAACACAAACCACTAAAACACACATACAACGATCACGTAGGAAAAAGCATACACCAACTAATAACACAGAACCACCTCACCTTCCTCGGCCCAGACTTCCCAACAAGCATTACACACAACGGAACAAGCAACCCAGACATGATATTCACCAACCGACACCACCACCTCACATACAGAATACACCCAGGCGACATAACTTCATCAGATCACATACCACTACACTTCACACTATCCACCACAGCGATCACTATCCCCACACCACCGAGACTACTATATAAAGAAGCAGACTGGAAGAAATTTAAAACAACACTAGAAACAACAATAGAAGAATACAACAACACAGAAACACAAACCAACACAAACACTCAAATAAAAGACACAAACTACATAGACGACAAAATAGAAAACTGGTACACAACGCAATCGCACAGAGTATACCTACAACACACCACAAACAACTACCCACACCAAAAACATCTAAAACACTAAAACAATTAATATGGAAGGCAAACAACATAAAAAATAAAGCTATAAAAGAAAACAACTGGACTCCACACACAGCACAAACAATTAAACAATTACAAACACAAATACTAGAAGAATACAAAAGAAACTACGAAGAGACATGGAACAAATTAATATCAAACATCAAATTCAACCCCAAAAAACCACAAGACTTCTGGAACACAATTAAGAGACTACAAGGATCCAACACTAACACTTCACCATACATAACACATAACAACGACAAACTACACGACGCCAAAGACAAAGAAAACGCATTCAGACAGGTATGGCAAAACATTTTTCAAATCACACCAGAAGAAAACACACAATTTGACACAAACCACGAAACCAAAATTCTCACACACATAACACAACACTACCACCAAACACAACCTTACGCAAACATAGACTTAGACAGACTAGACACTAACAACTACATCGGACAACCCATACAACTAGAAGACGTTAAAAACATAATCAAACACACCAAAAAACAAAGCTCCAGGACAATCAGGCATAACGAAACAAATACTCGCACACTTACCAAACATAACAATACAACTACTCACAAACATATACAACGAAACACTCAGCCTAGGATACTTTCCACAAAAATTAAAAAACTCAATCATCACATTCATACCAAAACAAAACAAAGACACCACACAAATATAAAACTACAGACCCATATCACTACTAGAAACACCCGAAAAAATATACGAAAGACTAATCACAAACAGACTTATGGCACACCTACACGAACACGACATGCTAAACCCTAACCAACATGGATTCACACCTGGCAAAGGAACACACACAGCACTCGCCATCATATATGAAACAATCGCAGACACACAAAGACACAAACATGCATGTAACATAATATCACGCGACATATCCAAGGCCTTCGACAAAGTATGGCACGAAGGCCTTAAATACAAAATACTTCAAACACACCTTCCAGACACCATCACGAAAACACTGTGTAGCTTCCTAGACAACAGAACAGCAAAAATCAAAATAAACCATTACATAGGACCAGCCTTCCCTCTCCATAGCGGAGTTCCACAAGGAAGCGTTCTCTCCCCAACACTATTTAACTTATACACATCAGACATACCACCACCCTCACACGGAAGCTACACCATACAATACGCAGACGACGTCACACAGATCATCACATACCCTAACACTACAGGAAAACACATGCTTGCCAGAAAGACAAAACACGAAATAAACAAAATTAACACTTGCGAAAAACAATGGAAACTATCTACAAACACAAACAAATTTCAACTATACCATACAATAAACAAGCACACATCCTAGGCCTCACCATCTATACACAAGGAATCAAACACCACATCAAAAACAGAATACAAATCACAAAAAACACACTCAATAGACTTAGACGCTTCAGAGGACTAACAACAAAAACACAAATAAAACTTTACAAAACACTAGCACGACCACAACTGGAATACCCCCCAATAATCACAGTCACAAGCACACACACAAACATCAAAAACATGCAAACATTACAAAACAAAACATTAAGGAAAATACTAAAACATAAACCACCATACCTAGAAACACAAGAACAACTCCACAAAACAACAAACATAGAAACAATACACTCAAGACTCATAAGACTGAGCAGTAAAGCATGGAATAACATTCTAGAACATAACATAATACCCCCACCTCCTCATTCATCTAAACAAACACGAGACCACAAAAACTGGCCCAGAATTAAAACCATACTAGGCTAAATCCAATCCTTCAACACGGCCACTAGCTAATCACAAAAAAAAAAAAAAGGGGGGGGAAGGTTACATACGTAAGCAATAACATAATATAAATATAAGATAATACATAAGATAATTGCTCACATAAACACACATATCCACAGGATATGTGTGTACAACTTCACATTTCACATTATTATTAGAATTCACAAGGCAAATTAGCCAACAATTAAAAATGTAACCTCCCTAAAAAAAAAAAAAAACAAGAAAAAAAAAACCTGTTAATATATATAAAATAAATGGAAGCAGGTGTGACTCACTCTATCACTTGAATTAAATATAAACTGAAATAAGAACTTAAACTAAGAACTTGAATTAACACTCACGGCACTTTGCCACTATTCAGCCACACCTGCTCCCAACCCACATTAATATTTATTATAATTTGTGCAAAATGAAGGAAGGACTTGTATACAATTAAATCAATAACGTCATAATAAATTAATACCATATTCAAAACCTAAAGTCAATCAAAAAAGTACAACAGGAAACAAGTCCTTCCTTCATACCATATATATATGATTAGCTAGCTAGGGAATTTTATGATTAGAGCTAGATAGGATGACCGTTAAACATTGATAACACCATGCAAGTGGGTCCGCCTCACACTATCACACTCACACTTCCTTCACTTTCTAAATTTTACCTTCACCTATCACCCCCTCCCCCCCCTCTTGTTCCCACACCTTCTCACTTACCTGTCGTTAATTATTATTATCATTATTACACAACAATTCGCCCTGGAAGATGGAACAAGAGAGTTCCGAAACGTCGGCCAATATAAGAGATCTCCTGAGCAGACTTACAGAAAATGATAAGTCAAATATTCGTCGTATAGAGACTATACGCAAGAAGATAATAAAAAATTAATCTTCAATAGCTTTTAACCTCGTCTACCTGCAAGAAAATATCCTACGTGGCTACACCAATATATATATATATATACATATATATATGTATATATATATATACATACATATGTATATATATATATATAAGTATATATATGTATATATATACATATTAGTGTATCCAGGAAGAATATTTTCTTGTTGACAGACGAGATTGAATAATATTGCTGTTTCTACATTGTTTATCTTTTTGTTAAGAACTTCAATTTCTCTTGCTAATTTACGGTGTTGGACTGATAGTTTGCTGAGTAGCTGTCCGTATGAGGTTGCAACGTTTCGGTCTTCTCTGGAGACCATCTTCAAGCTAATTGTTTGGGTGTGTGTGTGTGTGATGTTTATATACTATTTTATTTCTGATTGTTTGGGTGGTGTCGTGTGAAGTGATCATCCTGATTGGCTGCTACGTAGTCATCAGGAATCACTAGGAGAGGTGAGGTCAGGTCCGCTTGTGGGATGGGAGAATCTGGAGGTCTATACTGTGTATGTTCATGGTTGGTTTTAATTCTGCTATATATATTGCTTCAATAAATGCTAATCTGCGGAAGTCTCTTTCTCTGTCTATTATTACTGTTCCTTCTTCTAAATTTTGACGGGTGAGGGAAGTATTATGTATGGTGTTATAGTGATTCTTTATGGATCCATGTTGTAGGTGGCAGGTCAAACGTCTTGTAAGTTTAGTCCTCGTCATTCCAATGTATGTTTGAGATCCACAGTTCTCAACGGTACAGTTATGTTGGTAGATGACGTGATTATCTTGTAAAGACGATGTCGATTTGGGAGGGCGGTTTCTCAGTAAAAGTTGTGACGTCTTTCGGGTCTTGTAGTATATGGTCAGTGATATTTTGTCTTTTGGGTCAGTGGGCTTGACGTGTTTTGTAATTATGTCCTTAATGACTTTTTCATCTGTCTTATATTCTGATGACATGTAATTTCTGTAATATATATTTATGTTTTCTTGTTTTTGTGTGGTAGGTTTGATATTCTATCAAACCTGACACTACGAAGTTTCTTATCATACACATGTTTCTGATAACAGCTTGATGATAGATTCCACATGTCCACGTGATGCCCTGTAGATAAGGGACCGTGGAATGCTTAGAAATATAGAATGAAAATGAAATGCGTGTCTGTGTGTGATATGAGTGTGTGTGTGTGTGTGTGTGTGTGTGTGTGTGTGTGTGTGTGTGTGTAAGCACATGGGCCCATACATTTTTCTTCCAAGACCTCATCCTTCCCTACTCCGCACTTGCATGAAACATTCTTGCGTCACAAGAAGATAAATCTATCTGAAGGGTTCGATGCTCATGAACAAAGATAGTTAGCGAGGATTATTCAGCAACTAACTCCTAAATCAGATATTCTCCACCGACCCACTTATACAAGGATCACAAGCGAAGAAGACGTGGTGCAAGTTGCGGCCTGTTACTGTATCTCTCTTTTGACTTGGTGAATTTTTCTCTCGAGGACAAAAATCACGATAACCGATGGAATGACACTCTTTGGCGAAATGCGCATAAGGAATTGGAAAAAAACAATAATAATAAAATGAAATAATAACGCGGCGTCAAGCCAGTAACACACTTGCTCATTCGCCCATTACCCTCTCTTGTTACCACTTACATTCCTTTATCGCCCCACAGTATCTTACTCATCTTGTTATTCCCAACATTAATCTCTCCATCCCTCTCTCTGCAGTCTCTACCTAGCTTTGAGTGATAGACTTTACAAGATTATCAAATCAGTCGTTATGATTAACTCCAGGCGATTTCATTCAATCGAGGGTTTGACATTACAAACGAATGATACACACAATACTCATGTACTAATGTAGTAGGTAATCAAATAGGATCCTTGTACGTCACCTATTTAACCAATCAGGGGGACAAACGGAGTGCACAGACCAAACTCTAGTTTTAACTGAACAATGAAAACATACCAACAAGTTGAAAGTAGCACAATAGACAACACATCCAAGGAAGACTTACAATCATGTATGTATTCAAAGTACAGCAACACAGACAAAAGGGATGAAATTTTCACATTGAACACGAATCAGACGAGAAATAATAGTCTCAAGCCGTCAAGACGTAGATTTAATTTGGAAATGGGTAAAAACAACTTGACGAACATTGTAATCGATAAATGGAATAATCTTCCTGCAGAGGGAGTGTAATGTAATACGGTTCGAGGTTTTAAGATTAATTTAGAAACACCTAAGCAATATGTTGTAATGCCTGCCAATAGTTGGTTCGCTTAACTATTCTAAGCATTCGAGCTAGTTATGGACCAAGAGGTCTCCTGTCGATATGCTCTTCCTTTGTAATAGACAGCATATCTGGGGTGGGGGTGGGTGGGTCACTAGCGAGAGCCCGTGATGGTGATCTTCACTCTTCTCTCCTTGAAAAAAGATCACCTTTCTAATCTAATCTTACGTTTTCATGTACAGATTTTTATCTATTTCACGTGACGTCCAATCAATACTAGATTATCATAATCTGTTTTCTTGGAGAACGGCTCAGCGGGGGCTTGATATTGCTTTCTTTATCTCACCAATTCCTAATCCAAGCAAATAGGAAAAAAAAAAAAAAAAAAAAAGAGAAGGGAAATAGTCACAAGAAAGTCATACTCTAACCCAACTTTTCCTAGCCAAAATTACGAATTTTGTATATGTTTATTTTCGCTGATCTTTTAGTTCATGCTTCATGTATTATCACCAATTCGATAAAGAAAGAGGGTAGCACGGAATCTATTTGGGTGGAAATTATAGGTAAGAATATGAAACTTATTATTGGCGTCCTATATAGACCTCCTAACCTCAGCAGACTGATCCCCTGATTTATGAAATTCGCAGGGTGTTCCAGTACAAATACGTTGTGGTCATAGGGGATTTTAATTATAGAAACAGACTGGGAAATTTTAGTAGATCATGAAGCGCAAAAATTCTTAGATGTGGTGCAGGATAATTTTCTAAAACAAATGGTTACCGATCCTACTAGGGGAGGGAATACTCTGGACTTTCTTTTAATTAATAATGAACACCTAACGAGAAACATAAAAGTGGGAGATAGCCTAGGGTCTAGCGATCATCAAGAAATAAGATTTAATATTATTTGGAAAGAATTAAATAGTGCGAATAACGTTCTAGTACCGGACTTCTGGAGAGCCAATTTTGATGAGATGAGAAGGCATTTAAGACATTTAGTCACTTACGAGATCGACCCAGGGGGTTGTGACGGAGTAAGATACACGGTCAGTCTGGACGTCATTAACGCGGTCAGGAGTCGGGTTACGAAGGGCAATATGGGTACCTTGGGTCACTTACAAGCTCGAGGTCAACAGCCCGGTCAGCGATTTAGATAAAATGTACAGTAACCTAACAGCTTTAATTCTAAATGCACAAAATAGATTAATTTTCCTCAAGTAAGTACGGAAGTATAGTAATCCTCC
>NC_134805.1:51593768-51601268 GCF_046742065.1 Oratosquilla oratoria | reverse complement strand
TTTCTTATCCCCGCTCCTGTCCACATCCTACAAGTTTCAACTTGCGAAGCCACGCCCCTTTTCTGACCTAGAAAAGGGCCGAGCTTGACCCTCTCTCTCTCTCTCTCTCTCTCTCTCTCTCTCTCTCTCTCTCTCTCTCTCTCTCTCTCTCTCTCTCTCTCTCTCTCTCTCTCTCTCTCTCTCTCTCTCTCTCTCTCTCTCTCTCTCTTTCTCTCGCTCCTGTGTTATGACCTACGGGGTACAACCTCCTCCTCCTGTCTCTGCGGCCTCGCTTGCTGTTCGTTGAAACCCCAGTACCTGCCTAAGTTCATTAGGTACTTAGTACTGAATACTGTTTAGTCTTGACTATTACCTCTCAAGAATGACATTTATCATAGGATGCATTGGTTAGGGAAAGTGATATTTATCATAGGATATATTAGCTAGGGAAAATGATATCTATCATAGGATGTAATAGTTATGAAAAATATTGGCCTAGGATATATTAGTTATTTGAAAGTGATAGTTAGTCTAGGATGTATTAGTAAGGGAAAATTATATTTAGCATACGGTTTATGATAGGCCGTTTAGAAGTACGGCGTATAGTTGTGTTGATTGTTGCATTGGCAGAAGGTATATGAGATTGATTTAGTAATATCTTATGTCTTAAAATAAAGATGTTTTTCTCACTTTTGATTACCAGTCTTTGAAGAAACCCATCTCTTATATTACATACATACATATACCAAGGCTTTTTCCCCCTTCCAAGGGAGGTAGCCAAAAAGGGAAAGGCATAAAAACACTCCCACCCATTTCATCCCTAAATACACTCCACACCCCTCCCACCCTCCCTCTCATCTGAGCACCTCCTGGATGACGGGTCATCCCTGCACCCTGCCCACCGCCCTGGGTCAGAAGCAGTGTCGCAAGACACAGTACATCCACAGCAAGGCCGCTTCATTTAATCGGCGACCCCCCCTCTCCGTCCCCCTTTGCATATAAGGCGAGGACGGGGAGAAATCCCTTCGGGCTGCGTCAAAATTTACTCACACATACTACCCCACCCCCACCCCCCGCCCATTCCTCCTCATGCAGTCACAACATCATCCATATACAACCATTCTCCACTCACCTCTGTCTTCCGTCCTCTCCCTTCCTTCCTCAACAGACATGCCCCTCTTCCCCAAAGCCCCCTTCACCCC
This sequence comes from Oratosquilla oratoria, assembly GCF_046742065.1. NCBI lineage: Eukaryota > Metazoa > Arthropoda > Malacostraca > Stomatopoda > Squillidae > Oratosquilla > Oratosquilla oratoria. The sequence goes on along the minus strand of NC_134805.1, from coordinate 51,600,087 downwards.
ATCCATCCACCTCATCCTAGGACGTCCCCTCATGTTCCCTCCCTCCACATCTGCCTTCCATACCTCTTTTACTAGTCTTTCTTCACTCATTCTTTCCATGTGTCCAAACCATCCTAATATTCTTTCATCAACCCTATCTCCCAAATCCTTTTTCACCCCTGTTCTCCTCCTCACCTCCTCATTTCTCACTCTATCCAGCCTAGTAACCCCCACCATACTTCTCAGACACCTCATCTCAAACACATTCAAACTCCTTCTCTCTTCTTCTCTTATGTTCCACGTTTCTGCCCCATACAGTGCTGTTGGCACAATCACTCCTTCATACAGTCTCCTCTTCGCATCCATTCCCAAATGTCTATTCCTCATTACACTCTTTAAACCACCAAGGCATTTACTCGCTTCTTTCAATCTACATTCTACCTCCACCTTCACTCCACCTTTTCCTGCTACACTTGCACCCAAGTATCTAAAACTATCCACTTCCTCCAGTCGCTCTCCCTTTATGTTCACTTCCAGTCTACTGCCACTTTCACCCCATGTACATCTCATCACCTTACTTTTACCCACATTTATCTTTAGCTTTCTTCTATCACATACTCTCCCAAACTCTGCCACCAGCTTCCTCAATCCCTCCTCTGACCCTGCCACAAGCGCAGTGTCGTCCGCAAACAACAGCTGGCTCACCTCCCACTTTTCTCCATTTTCTTTAACCATCTCCAATCCCTGACCCACTACCCTAGCATTCACCTCTCGCACCACCCCATCCATGTATAAGTTGAACAGCCAGGGCGACATAACGCATCCTTGACGAAGTCCCACCTTTACTTCAAACCACTCACTCTCTCCATTTCTAATCCTGACACATGCTCTACTACTCTCATAAAAACTCTTGACAGCTCCCAAAAGCTTTCCTCCTATCCCATAAATCTGCATAACCTCCCACAGTTCCTTTCTGTCTACCCTATCATAAGCCTTTTCCAGATCCATAAAAGCCCAAAAAACATCCTTCTCCTTTCCTATAGCTTTCTCACATATCTGTCTTACCACAAAGATCTGATCTACACAACCTCTACCTGTCCTAAATCCACACTGTTCCTCACCAATTACTCCTTCTGTTCCTCTCCTAATCCTCTCAATTAAGATCCTCCCATAAGCCTTCCCTACTACACTTAACAGGCTAATCCCTCTGAAACTACTACATTCACACTTGTCCCCTTTTCCCTTGTAAAGAGGAACTATACAGGCACTTCTCCAGTCCTCCGGTACTCTACCCTCTCTCCAGCAAACATTAAATAACCTCACCAACCAGTCCACCATCACTGAACCTCCCTTTTTCAGACATTCTGCATGGCATCCATCCAGACCAGGTGCCTTACCTGCTTTCATCATCTTTACAACTGCCTTCACCTCATCCTTCCTTATTTCTCCTCCATTCTCCTCACTCATCACTCATTTTCTTCGCATTTCCCACTGCAGCTATCTTTCCTTCCCTATCCTCCTTCACATTTAGCAACTCCCTAAAATATTCTGCCCATCTTCCCCTTACTGCCATCTCTTCCATTATCATCTCTCCATCTGTACCTTTTACCTTTTCTTCCCTACTTGATTCGCCTCCTCTTCCTCTCTTAATTTCTTTCCAAAACATCTTTTTATTACTTTCAAAATTTTCAGTCATACTCCTACCCCATTTCACATCTGCTCTCCTCTTTGCCTCCTTTACCTTTTGCTTTACTTCTCTTTTCTTTTCTTATATTGATCTATTTTATTCATATAAAGAAGAACTCACGAAAAATAATGAGTTGTCTTTTTTTATTTATCACATCTTGTGGTGTCAGGGATCCCCTAGCCTAGCGAAAACGGTTTTAAATTGCCGACGGATGAGCAATTTATTGTAAGAATCATCTCGTCTATCTTTCTCTCCTCAGAACACACCCATAAAGTTGTAATATGGGGCCTGCTCTCCGGAATCTCAATTTGATGAATTCAATTAAATTAAACTTCATGAATAAATAGATAAAAAAACTGCAAATTTATTCTAACTTAACTTTATTTTTTTCAAGTAAGTAAATCATACGCATCTGGCAACTCTGATACCTCTTGCTAATGCATGCAGCAGCATAACTTAGTTATGTTGGTGCTTTCGTATGCGAATGACTATATTTGACTGTTGGTGTTAGGTAAGAAGAACAGTTGGTGTTAGGTAAGACGAACTGTTTATGTTAGGTAAGTCTTTCTTCACTCATTCTTTCCACGTGTCCAAAACCATCCTAATATTCTTTCATCAACCCTATCTCCCAAATCCTTTTTCACCCCTGTTCTCCTCCTCACCTCCTCATTTCTCACTCTATCCAGCCTAGTAACCCCCACCATACTTCTCAGACACCTCATCTCAAACACATTCAAACTCCTTCTCTCTTCTTCTCTTATGTTCCACGTTTCTGCCCCATACAGTGCTGTTGGCACAATCACTCCTTCATACAGTCTCCTCTTCGCATCCATTCCCAAATGTCTATTCCTCATTACACTCTTTAAACCACCAAGGCATTTACTCGCTTCTTTCAATCTACATTCTACCTCCACCTTCACTCCACCTTTTCCTGCTACACTTGCACCCAAGTATCTAAAACTATCCACTTCCTCCAGTCGCTCTCCCTTTATGTTCACTTCCAGTCTACTGCCACTTTCACCCCATGTACATCTCATCACCTTACTTTTACCCACATTTATCTTTAGCTTTCTTCTATCACATACTCTCCCAAACTCTGCCACCAGCTTCCTCAATCCCTCCTCTGACCCTGCCACAAGCGCAGTGTCGTCCGCAAACAACAGCTGGCTCACCTCCCACTTTTCTCCATTTTCTTTAACCATCTCCAATCCCTGACCCACTACCCTAGCATTCACCTCTCGCACCACCCCATCCATGTATAAGTTGAACAGCCAGGGCGACATAACGCATCCTTGACGAAGTCCCACCTTTACTTCAAACCACTCACTCTCTCCATTTCTAATCCTGACACATGCTCTACTACTCTCATAAAAACTCTTGACAGCTCCCAAAAGCTTTCCTCCTATCCCATAAATCTGCATAACCTCCCACAGTTCCTTTCTGTCTACCCTATCATAAGCCTTTTCCAGATCCATAAAAGCCCAAAAAACATCCTTCTCCTTTCCTATAGCTTTCTCACATATCTGTCTTACCACAAAGATCTGATCTACACAACCTCTACCTGTCCTAAATCCACACTGTTCCTCACCAATTACTCCTTCTGTTCCTCTCCTAATCCTCTCAATTAAGATCCTCCCATAAGCCTTCCCTACTACACTTAACAGGCTAATCCCTCTGAAACTACTACATTCACACTTGTCCCCTTTTCCCTTGTAAAGAGGAACTATACAGGCACTTCTCCAGTCCTCCGGTACTCTACCCTCTCTCCAGCAAACATTAAATAACCTCACCAACCAGTCCACCATCACTGAACCTCCCTTTTTCAGACATTCTGCATGGCATCCATCCAGACCAGGTGCCTTACCTGCTTTCATCATCTTTACAACTGCCTTCACCTCATCCTTCCTTATTTCTCCTCCATTCTCCTCACTCATCACTCATTTTCTTCGCATTTCCCACTGCAGCTATCTTTCCTTCCCTATCCTCCTTCACATTTAGCAACTCCCTAAAATATTCTGCCCATCTTCCCCTTACTGCCATCTCTTCCATTATCATCTCTCCATCTGTACCTTTTACCTTTTCTTCCCTACTTGATTCGCCTCCTCTTCCTCTCTTAATTTCTTTCCAAAACATCTTTTTATTACTTTCAAAATTTTCAGTCATACTCCTACCCCATTTCACATCTGCTCTCCTCTTTGCCTCCTTTACCTTTTGCTTTACTTCTCTTTTCTTTTCTTATATTGATCTATTTTATTCATATAAAGAAGAACTCACGAAAAATAATGAGTTGTCTTTTTTATTTATCACATCTTGTGGTGTCAGGGATCCCCTAGCCTAGCGAAAACGGTTTTAAATTGCCGACGGATGAGCAATTTATTGTAAGAATCATCTCGTCTATCTTTCTCTCCTCAGAACACACCCATAAAGTTGTAATATGGGGCCTGCTCTCCGGAATCTCAATTTGATGAATTCAATTAAATTAAACTTCATGAATAAATAGATAAAAAAACTGCAAATTTATTCTAACTTAACTTTATTTTTTTCAAGTAAGTAAATCATACGCATCTGGCAACTCTGATACCTCTTGCTAATGCATGCAGCAGCATAACTTAGTTATGTTGGTGCTTTCGTATGCGAATGACTATATTTGACTGTTGGTGTTAGGTAAGAAGAACAGTTGGTGTTAGGTAAGACGAACTGTTTATGTTAGGTAAGACGAACTTGGTTAGGTATTGAACAACGGTAAAGAAGAGAGACCCTTCTGGTATCTATTGATGTCCCCTAGCCATTAAATTCCTGCGAAGAGCAAATAACATTGTGCATCACTATAAAAAGTACCCTTGACCCCCTTAGACACTTTACCTCATTAGTACTATTTAACTGTGACCCACCATAAAAATTACTTGCTGTAGCTTCCCAGTCGCTGACTCAAAATTCGGTACTTATTAGAAACTGATTTATTTCAGCTTCAAGTACCCCCCTTTAAGCCAGTAGAAGTCGTGTTTGAAAATATTTCTGGACCTTCGATATATAATCTCGGACGCGGCTAAAAGTTATATACGATACCTCATTTCTTGTCGGGAAAACCCCTATGCAGAAAACCTACTTCAGAAAGGTTTTTCTGAGCGGCAGAAAAATTCAAGCACAATCGTTGAAATAATAAAGGCTATTTCAACCGTGGTAAAACCCACTTTATCTATTATTCTCACTCTGACAGAAGCGATGAACGGAATTTTTGCCATTAACTTGTTAGGTCCAAGGTTTGGTAAATTTTCACTAGGGAGTGAAAAAAAAAAAAAAAAAATCAAAACCCTTAATTACCCATTTCATTTACAAGATGGAGTTTCCCCACGAGGGGTTCATAAACAACCGCACTTCATCATAACTGGAAGAAGTGGGGCCTCCTTCCTCTTCTGGTGCAATTTCAAAAGTTAGATAAATCGGTGGTTAACCTAGAATTAGAAGAAAAAAAAAATCCATAGCAGTGGTCTAACAATCTTGATTTCCATTTCACCGGTATAGAACGATCAAATATACGTCTTTTTGATCCCAAAACTTCTTACATGGCACTCACTTTAATTTTCGTGGTCTCAGTCTGTTTCAGTAGAACAATTCTTTGAAAGTCTTCAAATGGTCAAATGCACAAACTTGATAATCGGTTGTTGAGAAGAGACTTGGGTAACACTTGCTCTTCTAAGCACCGTTTAAGAAATTTGAGCCGAAATTTCATCTTTTAGGACTTGGAGAGAGCTGAACAGAATTCCGTTACGATTGGAGAAAGTCCAGGGAAGTAAGCAGCAAAGTCTTGGAAGTAACGCGTGGTATCCATTTTGCACGAGAAATCACATGAACTCGTGATCCTAAATTTGTAGAAAAACCACGAAGGAAAATAATAATAGGATGACCGAGCGCTTTCGTCTATTTAGACATCTTCAGGGTAAATACAATGATGAAACAAACATGAGTATGTATGACACACAGGAACCCACAGTCGGAGAAAATAAACTTTGAATAAAGAAGAATCCTATATTTCGGCTATCAACTGTAGCCCTCTTCAGGAAAGTACATAGAGTGGACTTATAAGCTACAGAGAGGAAGAGATGTGGACAGATGACCTCACTCAGAAGCGGGGCAAACTGGGGTGGCGGAGGAGGGAGGGGGTGAGGAGGGGGGAGGTTGTAATGTCCGTACCAGCTTGTTAACTGCCGCGCGTGAAATTATGTCAGGTGTCCACTGCCCTTTAGAAATATTAATATTAGGGCATTCCTCAATTAATGCTGATTCAACTATTTTTATTTCCTGAAGAGGGCTACAGTTGATAGCCGAAATATAGGATTCTTCTTTATTCAAAGTTTATTTTCTCCGACTGTGGGTTCCTGTGTGTCATTTACAAATGTGCTACTACATTTCTGTTTAGAAAATGAGTATATATATACAAAGTGGGAGGTCATGGATGGGAACTGGAAAAGGTTGTGAGGGAGCAACACCTTTTTAACAATAAAATGATCAAGTTTATACATTCCTTTACTTAAATCTAAGTTGTTGATAAATCTATTTTTAATCTGGATTCTATTACATTTCTAGTCAAATATGACTTATTCCTAACAATTTCTTCGGCACCCTCCCAGTTAATGCTTTGATTGAAATTCCTTA
>NC_134805.1:51538768-51586268 GCF_046742065.1 Oratosquilla oratoria | reverse complement strand
ACCCAAGGTATGCATATTACCCTCCGTGACCCGGCCCCTGGTAATGACCTGATCCCTGGTCAAGTATTGAGACCTGACCCCACCCCCACGTTGTCAATGTCCGAAATGTCCGTATAACATTTCATATTCAATTTCAAATAGGTTTTTATATTGTCAAAGTTTGCTCTCCTGAAGTCTGATACTTGGACGTTATTCGTGCCTTTTAATTCTTCCCAAATAATATTAAATCTTATTTCCTGATGATCGCTAGAGCCTAGACTATCTGCCACTTTTACGTTGCTTATTAGGTGCTCATTATTAGTTAAAGGTAAGTCCAAAGTATTTTCTCCCTTCGTAGGATCGGTAATCACTTGTTTTTAGGAAATTATCCTGCATCACATCTAGGAATTTCTTCGTTTCCTGATCTCCTATTAAAGTTTCCCAGTCAATATTTCTATAATCAAAATCTCGCAAGATCACAAGAGTTTTTGTACTGGGACGCTCTGTGAATTTCATGAATCAAGGGGTCAGTCTGCTCAATGCTGAGGTTAGGAGGTCTGTACAAGACGCCAATAATAATTTTCTTATTCTTGCCTATAATCTCTACCCAAATAGAGTCCGTACAGTCCTTTTCCTTAATCGAATTGCTGATTCACCCTATCCTTATGAAAAAACTTATATCCTTCTATTTCGATTTCCGGAAGGAAATGTTTATCAGCCATGTTGATCCAGGATTCAGTAATAGCCATAATATCGAAATTCTTCACGCATGCTTTACCTCGCAGCAAACAAATTTTGTTAATCATGCTTCTGCTATTTGTATAGTAAACTTTAAGTTTATCTTCTCTCCACCTGCTTTGGTGATTCTTTTCACAGTCCCTATCTAAGTTATTTCTATTACCTAAAATATTCCGATACTTCCTACACCTACACCCACATAATCTACCCGAAAAAACCCTGTAGGATTCCTACTTCTCGCTCAAGGGATTCAACAAGGAGCCGAAATCCTCTGGGCGACAAGTGCACCCCGTCCCTTGTATATAGTTGATTCTTACCGTAAAAGCGGCCCCAGTTGTCGACAAATGCCCATCCATTGGCCTTACAATGTTTTGCCAGCCTGGAATTCATTGCAATAGCCCTAGAATGCCACATGCCTCCAACTTTACACCTCGGAGGGATTCCGCATACAATAGGAACACCTCCCTTATTTCTAATCTTGTCTAGCGCATCCCAGAACCACGCAAACAATTTCTCACTCCTTAACCTACCTATATCATTGCCTCCGGCACTTAAGCAAACTTAAGGGTCCTTACCTTCCCCTACTAAACACTCTTCAATCGTATCTCTCTTGGCTATTAATCAATTAGCTTTTTATCACCACCTATGCAAACTTTGATCTATTTCTTAATACACATGCCTAATGTATTGCTTTCTTCATATGCATACCAAATACATTGTCATAGTTCATAGCAGTGTTATATATGCATATGGATATATATATACATATGTATGTATATGCATATGTATGAAAGATAGATACAGTGAGGGGTGCTGGGAAAATGACCGTGATGAATGAGGAAAATGGAGGAGAAATAAGGAAGGATGAAGTGAAGGTAGTTGTTAAGATGACGAAAGCAGGTAAGGCACCTGGTCTGGATGGATGCCATGCAGAATGTCTAAAAAAGGAGGTACAGTGATGGTGGACTGGCTGGTGAGGTTATTTAATGTTTGCTGGAGAGAGGGTAGAGTGCCGGAGGACTGGAAGAGTGCCTGTATAGTTCCACTTTACAAAGGAAAAAGGGGACAAGTGTGAGTGTAGTAGTTTCAGAGTGATTAGCTTGTTAAGTGTAGTTGGGAAGACTTATGGGAGGATCTTGATTGAGAGGATTAGGAAAGGAACAGAGGGAGTAATTGGTGAGGAACAGTATGGATTTAGGACAGGTAGAGGTTGTGTAGATCAGATCTTTGTGGTAAGACAAATATGTGAGAAAGCTATAGGAAAAGGTAAGAATATTTTTTGGGCTTTTATGGATCTGGAAAAGGCTTACGACAGGGTAGACAGGAAGGCATTGTGGGAGGTTTGCGGATATACGGGATAGGAGGAAAGCTTCTAGGGACTGTCAAGAGTTTTTACGAGAGTAGTAGAGCATGTGTCAGAATTAGAATTGGAGAGAGTGCGTGGTTCGAGGTAAAAATGGGACTTCGTCAGGGATGTGTTATGTCATCCTGGCTGTTCAACTTATACATGGATGGGGTGGTGCGAGAGGTAAATTCAAGGGTGGTGGGTCAGGGATTGGAGATGGTTAAAGAAAATGGAGAAAAGTGGGAGGTGAGTCAGCTGTTGTTTGCTGACGACACTGCGCTTGTAGCAGGATCAGAGAAGGGATTGAGGATGTTGGTGACAGAGTTTGGGAGAGTGTGTGAAAGAAGAAAATTAAAGATAAATGTGGATAAAAGTAAGGTGATGAGATGTACAAGGGGTGAAAGTGACAGCAGACTGGAAGTGAGTATTAAGGGGGAGCGACTGCAGGAAGTGGATAGTTTTAGATACTTGGGTGCGAATGTGGCAGGAAAGGGTGGATTGGAGGTGGAGGTAGAATGTAGATTGAGAGAAGCGGATTAAAAAGTGTAATGAGGAATAGACATTTGGGAATAGAGGCTAAGAGAAGAATGTATGAAGGAGTGATTGTGCCAACAGCACTGTATGGGGCAGAAACATGGAACATAAGAGAGGAAGAGAGAAGGAGTTTGAATGTGTTTGAGAAGTATGATGGGGGTTACTAGGCTGGATAGACTGAGAAATTAGGAGGTAAGGAGGAGAACAGGGGTGGTAAGGGAGTTGGGAGATAGGGTTGATGAAAGAATATTAGGATGGTTTGGACACATGGAAAGAATGAGTGAGGAAAGACTAGTAAAAGAGGCAGATGTGGAGGGAGTGAACATGAGGGGGCGTCCTAGGATGAGATGGATGGATGGGGTGAAAGGGGCTATGGGGAAGAGGGGAATGTCTATTGAGGAAGGACGGGAGACGACAGAAGACAGGGGTAATGGAGAATGGTTGTATATGGATGACGCTGTGATGCATGAGGTGGAATGGGTGGGGGGATGGGGGGTGAGGTAGTATGTGTGAGAAAAATTTGACGAAGTCCGAAGGGATTTCTCCCCGTCTTCTTCTTTTATGCATGAGGGGACGGTGAGGGGGGAGTCGCCGATTTAAAGAAGCGGCCTTGCTGTGGATGTGCTATGTCTTTCGACACTGCCTCTGACCCAGGGCAGTGGACAAGGTGCAGGGATGACCCGTCATCCAGGAGGTGCTAAGATAAGAGGGAGGGTGGAGGGTGGAGGGTGGAGGAGAGTGGAATATGTAGGGGATGGAATGGGTGGGAACGGTTTTATGCCTTTTTCTTTTTGGCTACCTCCCTTGTAAGGGGGAAAAAGCCTTGGTATATGTATGTATATAATATATATATATATATATATATATATATATATATATATATATATATATATATATATATATATGTATTCACCTCGGATCTACTGCAGCCTCTTTTCGAGACAGCCAGACACCACCCTACGGCAGTGAGCTCAGAGCTCATTATTGGCAGATCTCTGGGTAGGTCTGAGACCACTCACACTTCACACACCGGGAATGCAAGGTCACAACTCCTTGACTAACGTCCCGTACCTACTCGCTGCTAGGTGAACAGGGGCTACACGTGAAAGGAGACAAACCCAACTTGTCTCCGCCCGGCCGGGGAATCGAACCCCGGTTCTCCGGCTTGTGAGGCCAGTGCCTTACCAATCCGCCACCGGGCCGTGTGTGTGTGTGTGTGTGTGTGTGTGTGTGTGTGTGTGTGTGTAATTCCTGTAGTGCTTCAGCCGTTTGGTTTACAGGTTCAAACCTGTAGAGCCGGCTTCGGTATTCATGCTCCTGTTCCTATCCTTCAAGTACCAACTTGCGAAGCTCCGCCTCCTTTTTGTGATCTTTATAATGGTCCGAGCGTGACACTCGCTTTCTCTTGCTCCAGTTCTGAAAATTATCAGTCTCACGGGGTACAACCCCACCCCCTCTTATCTCTATGGCCTCGCATTGCTGCCCTTTGCCCCACATCTGCCTGACTTCCGTCATTAGGTAGTAAGTATTAGGGCATACTATTCAGCCTTGATTATCAACATTCTGGATCTCTCAAGTGTGATATTTGGCTTAGGATGTATGAATTAGCAATGTGATATTTAACATAGGATGTATTAGTTAGGTAAATTGATATTTAGCTTAGGATGTATTAGTTAGGGGAAAGTGATATTTAGCATAGGGTCTACTATTTAGGGAAAGTGATATATAGCATAGGGTGTATTAATTAGGGAAAGTGACATTTAGCATAAGATATATGTTTATGGCTGTTAAAAGATATGGTGTATAGAAAGAAAGTATACGAATTTGATTTATTTATACCCTACGTCTTATAAATATTTTTTTTCACTTTTGGTTACCAGTCTTTGAAAAAAACAAAAAAAAAAAACAGTCTTTTTCTGATTCATGAAAGAAGAACTCGCCAAAACCAGTAAATTGTCTTTGCATCTTTTTTTTTTTTTTTTTATTACACCTTGTTTGGCATCCCCTAGCCGAGCCAAAACGGCGGTTTGACATTGCCGACTGATGAGTTTGCTATTATTAGCCACTTTCTCGCCTATCTCTATCCCCCAAAACGCATCCGAATATGAAATAATACGGACACACACACACACACACACACACACACACACACACACACACACACACACACACACACACACACACACACACACACACACACACACACACACACACACAGAAGTGGAAGAAAATGGAAAGGAAACAATTATCAAAGTAATCAATCGGAGAACACCCACACACAGGCAACCCACAGAGGTCAAAACAAGCACCCTAACAAGGACAAAATCTCATGCCTTTGACGATCGGCTAGGCTGAGGAATCACCTAAATAGCCCCAGTGGAGAAGAGAAGAGTCATAAGTGATCTCTCCAAGATTTGTCATTATTCATACTTATACTGATCAGTGGCTTACTTCTCTTCATTCCAAATGAAGATGCAGAACGATCTGCGAAACGTCTTGTTTTTTTCTATGTTTTGTTTATCTTCCTTTATTTTGTGTATAACGTATATATTTGTGATAATATAAGTTCCTAATGTTAATCGGAATTTTGCTTCTTCCCCTCTTTTCCACAGAAATCTACTTTCCGAAAGCTAGAAAGCTTACGAAAGAAATTAATTTCCAATGAATTTGCTGTCGTTTTCAACAGAATATGCTTGAAAGGGAATCTCCTGCCACGCTTCACGAATATATTTCTCTAGCCTTAACTTTTCATTTTGCCACCTCATCTCCATGTATATATATATATATATATATATATATATATATATACATATATATATATATATATACATATACATATACATATATATATATATATATATATATATATATTTATATATACATATATATATATTCATTCATATATGTACATATATATATATATATATACTATATATATATATATAAGTAAAGATTGACAAATATGGAGGTGAGGTGGCAAAACTAAAATTTAAGGCTAGAGTAGTGAGCTTATTCAGAACCAGACGTTTCGACCTATAGGGTTATCCTCAGTGGACTAAAAAGTCACTACTCTATCCTCAACTTTTCATTTTGCCAATTGCTCTTCCGGCGTGGTCCTTTTGATGTTGGCCTGGTGACAGTAGGTATATTTTGGAAGGAGGCCAGTCTGAATACAGGCTTTGTTGAAGTCTACAGCAGTAGTAGCATTGTTCAACTTGTAAGAAGTACTCTCGATATTTCTAATGAGAGAGCGGAGGTTGGAGGTCAGGGTATTGATAGAATCTCCAAGGTACATGTTGTTTACTCTAGACGTCTTTTGACCCAATCAGAGGTCATCTTGGGGGGTTACAATATACACAATGATAAACAGGAATGACATATGAGGTATGGCGGGGGAGATTTTGTACCCGCGAAGAAAAACTGGGACAGGAAGTCATATGAGGTGTGGCGGGGGAGATGTCATACCCCGAACTTCTACCATCTGTATATGTGAGGTACATAGACGATGTTTTCATCAGTGCAGAAAATGAGAACAGTATTTTACAAATTGTGAGCACCTTTAAACGTCATTCCTCCCTTGACTTCACCCATGAACTTGAAGCCAACTATAAACTCCCCTTTTCGGACGTTTTAGTTCACCGAGGCCCTCACTCTTTCTCCACCGAAGTATATGTAAAGGCTACAAACCTGGGTTTTTGTCTCAACGGTGCTAGTGAGTGCCCAGAGAAATACCGCAGGAGTATGGTAAATTCCTTTGTTAAGAGAGCACTTACACATTCTTCAACTTGGACTACCACCCATGCTGAATTATAGAGAGTCTCACAACTACTTGCCAATAACGGCTACTCAAAACAATTAGTTGATGAGACAATAAAGCGACATCTAGACAGTTTCATGACACAAGCCCCCTCTACAACAGAAAAACCTGGTCATATTTCCCTCTTCTACAAGAACTTCATGTCTTCCGCATATAAAGAAGACGAAAAGGCTTTAAGAAAGATCATCAGCACACATGTCATCCCTACAGACCCCCACGCCATCCTGAAGCTCATCATTTTTTACAAAACAAAAAGAACATCAAGCCTCATCATGAAAAATAGTTGCCTCCCACAGACAAGGCCTTTACAAGAGGTGAATCTTGTATACCAATTTCATTGCAACTTTGGTGACTGCAGTCGCCTCAATTCACGGTATATAGGTTCAACCACTACCACCTTGTCAAAAAGGATGACGGCACATTTGCAGGATGGGGCCATACTCCGTCACACCAGTAATACACATGGACACTCCCTCACCAGGCAACAACTTGAAACACAAACAACAATACTGTATCGAGAACAAGACAGAAGGAGATTAAGGATGGCTGAATCAATTTTTATTCGTCTGGATCAACCCTCCATCAATATCCAGCTACAGCCTGAAGTATCACTCCCATCAATGAGGAAACCCTACCAGCAACCTACAGGGAACCCGTCGGCGCTCCGTGGGTAGCTACGTCGACTTCCTGTCCCAGGGTTTCTTCGCGGGTATGACATCTCCCCCGCCACACCTCATATGACTTCCTGTCCCAGTGTTTCTTCGCGGGTACAAAATCTCCCCCGCCACACCTCATATGTCATTCCTGTTTATCATTGTGTATATTGTAACTCCTGAAGATGACCTCTGATTGGGTCGAAAGACGTCTAGAGTAAACAACATGTACCTTGGAGATTCTATCAATACCCTGACCTCCAACCTCCGCTCTCTCATTAGAAATATCGAGAGTACTTCTTACAAGTTGAACAATGCTACTACTGCTGTAGACTTCAACAAAGCCTGTATTCAGAATGGCCTCCTTCCAATATATATATATATATATATATATATATATATATATATATATATATATATTTATGTGTGTGTGTGTGTGTGTGTGTGTGTGTGTGTGTGTACGTGTGTGACTGGGTGTATGTGTGTGATTCACCATGGTCTTGGATCACATGTTGGACTCGTGACTGACAGCTATTTCTTTCCCGGAAGAGTGCTCAGAGCTCATGTATGACCGACCTATAGGTAATGCTGTGACCTTACACGCACACACACACCCAACTCCCCGCCTACGACAGCTGGATAACGACTCGCATCGCAGCGATACTGATTTTTTTTTCAACCCTGGGCGGGATTCGAACCCTGAACTTCATAGTGGCAGCCGGGAGCTCCACCAACTGCGTCACTGAGTCATGTATGTGTGTGTGTGTGTGTGTGTGTGTGTGTGTGTGTTTGTAGTCATACACGTGTAAATCAACATTTCTCATCCATTTATTCATTCAGTACCTCGCCCGGAAGGAAGTCTACGTCCTAGTCAACTGCCTCGGTGGTCTGACACAGGGAATGTTCTTCACCTACTCTGTCTCCGTTTTGTCCTCCATCGAAAAGAGATTCAAGTTCACGAGCAAAATCACAGGTACGTATCGGCCGAGAATATCTGTGTTTACTTCTCCGGGTCCCAAAGATAGTGTGGATAGTATGTTAGTAGCGACCACTGCAATTAGGTTGTGATTACAGCATCTAATACCAAAAGGAAAAGCGTGGGTATTATGCTAGTAGATAGTAGTTCATAGAACTGCAGTACACCGGCATTTTATCTTTATGAACATTAGCGATAACAGTGCCACCTGTTATCAAAATGGGATTGTATACATAATTGCCTGTAAACTTTGGTATGACACCCACACAGTTGAATGAAATCAAATAGCGATAGACAGCAGAATCACTCATGTCGTACTACCTCTTAATGAGCTATCAAATGAAATTGCTCATAGCATTAGCGATTTATTTTCCATTTACAGAAAATATCCTCTGGTAATAGCGTATCGCAGGCTTTGTCTATGTCTTACCACTGTCTACAAGGACTATTTTCTCAAGTAGCAACACAATACAAGCATTGTCTTATTGTCTCACCACTATCTACGGGGCCCTCTTTGGTCAGAGAGGTCATGTCATAAGCATGTTCTTTATGTCACTACCATAAACAGGATCTATCTTGGCCGGTAATGACATATCCCAGGCGCTCTTCTCCATCCTGGTGGCCTACTTCGGCAACTACGGCCATCGACCTCGATGGATGGCCATCGGGGGTTTCAGCGCTGCCATCAGTTGCTTCCTGGCAGGATCTTCACATTTCCTCTACGGCCCCGGTGAAGAAGCGGAGTTCTTGGCGAACACGGCGCAGGATCCCACGCTCACGAACGTCTCATCCACCTTGGCGTCGGCAGGTACAGGTCATTTGTATACTAATAGCCGACCGAATTTGATAATGATCATACTAGACGTAGAGAAAGCAGTTTAAGGGATCTTCATAAAAAGTAACATGTACATTTTCCGGCACCGAACCTAGAAACTGGCTAAAACCCGAACAGTACGCCACTAAGTACGTTCAATAGGTTAAGTAGAAGTAATAACAATAAAATAAAAGAATACATAAGAAAAAAATAAATAAACAAATAAAAATTAAAAAACTAGTCGTGTTCGTCCAATTGCCACAAGCGGGTTGGCCACTTTTATGAATTAAATCCTATCACTAAACCTTAGAGATACAAGAACTTGAAAGGAAATATAATTTTCTAACCTTGACCACTGTCCACAAGGGACTCGATCACACCAAATCATCCTTCGGAACTGGGTCCGCCCTTCCTACCCCCCAACTTGAGTCCTATGTTCATAGCTCGAACTAGCGAGGCAGTGTAACCTACCCACTTTTTCTTGGTTAAGGTGATCTTATACTGGCCGTGTTTCAGCAAGCATGAAATATGGTAAATCTCTGACTCAAACCTTTGTCCATCATGCGGTCAAATGCAGATTCACATCTTGAACGAATGTGAGGTGTCAGGACTTCCCTGTCCATTAACAGACTTACAGAGCTGGTGACCCACCTCACCAATTTTGACAAATTAGGCCGTTGATATACAAAATGATTGTACCATGTTTCTCCCCGAGCTCAGGCTCGGAGGGCTTGTGCCACGAACCTTTCCACCAGACCTGCGAAGTGGAGGACGTGGCCAGGGCCGACTTCGAGGTGGTCCCCGCCGTGCTTCTCTTCGTCTCGCAGTTCATGCTCGGCATCTGCATCAGCATCACTTACTCCATCGGCTACACCTACTTGGACGATAACATCGACAAGAGAGAAACTCCATTCTACTACGGTAAATGACATTTTTATTATTCACTCATTCATCTAATTAACTGCTTATTTCTTTATTTATGTATTCATTCATTCATCGTGTGTGTACATGTATGTGTGCGTGCACATATGTGTGTGTGTGTGCGTGTGTACGTGCGGAAATGTATGTATGTGTGTGTACATACGTGTGTTTGCGCGCGTGTGTGTATGTGTGTTTATGTGCACGTGTGTGTGTGTGTGTGTGTGTGTGTGTGTGTTTGTGTTTGTGTGTGCGTGTGCGTGCGTGTGTGTGCATGTACCTGCGAACATGTATGTATGTGTGTGTGCGTACGTGTGTTTGCGCGTGTGTGTATTTACCTAGTTGTATTTTACGGGAAGGAGAGCTATGCTCGTGGTGACCCGTTTTTGTATCTCGCAAGATCAAGTTTGTTCTTAAATTCTTGTGTTGTGTTTGCACATACTATTTTTTCGTCCAGTTTGTTCCATATATATATCACTCTGTGTGGGAAGCTGTTCTTTTTCAGGTCTCTTCTGTAGTTGTCCTTTTTGAGTTTCATTGCATGTCCTCTTGTTTTTCCTCTGTCCCACTTTGATAAGTCCTCTTTATCAATGCGTTCTTTTTCTTTCATAATTCTGTAGATGGTTAGCAGGTCCCCTCGTTCTCTTCTTTGTTCCAGGATTGGCAATTCCAGTTCGGCCAGTCTTTGTTCATATGTCAGGTTCATATGTCATATGTCAGGTGTTGGGACCATCTTTGTCGTTACTCTTTGTATGCTTTCTAATTTTCTTATATTCTTTTTTGTACTGGGTGACCATATCAGCGCTGCATATTCCAGTTGAAGGCAGTTGTTAAGATGATGAAAGCAGGTAAGGCACCTGGTCTGGATGGATGCCATGCAAAATGTCTAGAAAAAGGAGGTACAGTGATGGTGGACTGGCTGGTGAGGTTATTTAATGTTTGTTGGAGAGAGGGTAGAATGCCGGACGACTAGAGGAGTGCCTGTATAGTTCCACTTTACAAAGGAAAAGGGGACAAGTGTGAATGTAGTAGTTTCAGAGGGATTAGCTTGTTGAGTGTAGTTGGGAAGGCTTATGGGAGGATCTTGATTGAGAGGATTAGGAGAGGAACAGAGGGAGTAATTGGTGAGGAACAGTGTGGATTTAGGACAGGTAGAGGTTGTGTAGATCAGATCTTTGTGGTAAGACAAATATGTGAGAAAGCTATAGGAAAGGGGAAGGATGTTTTTCGGGCTTTTATGGATCTGGAAAAGGCTTACGATATGGGAGACAGAAAGGCACTGTGGGAGGTTATGCAGATATATGGGATAGGAGGAAAACTACTAGGAGCTGTCAAGGGTTTTTATGAGAGTAGTAGAGCTTGTGTCAGGATTAGAAATGGAGAGAGTGAGTGGTTTGAGGTAAAGGTGGGACTTCGTCAAGGATGCGTTATGTCGCCCTGGCTGTTCAACTTATACATGGATGGGGTGGTGCGAGAGGTAAATTCAAGGGTGGTGGGTCAGGGATTGGAGATGGTTAAAGAAAATGGAGAAAAGTGGGAGGTGAGTCAGCTGTTGTTTGCAGACGACACTACGCTTGTAGCAGGATCGGAGGAGGGACTGAGGAAGTTGGTGACAGAGTTTGGGAGAGTATGTGACAGAAGGAAGCTAAAGATAAATGTGGGTAAAAGTAAGGTGATGAGATGTACATGGGGTGAAAGTGGCAGTAGACTGGAAGTGAGCATTAAGGGAGAGCGACTGGAGGAAGTGGATAGTTTTAGATACTTGGGTGCAAATATGGCAGGAAAAGGTGGAGTGAAGGTGGAGTGGAATGTAGATTGAGAGAAGCGAGTAAATGCCTTGGTAGATTGAAGTGTGTAATGAGGAATAGACATTTGGGAATGGATGCTAAGAGGAGACTGTATGAAGGAGTGATTGTGCCAACAGTACTGTATGGGGCAGAAACATGGAACATAAGAGAGGAAGAGAGAAGGAGTTTGAATGTGTTTGAGATGAGGTGTCTGAGAAGTATGATAGAGGTTACTGGGCTAGATAGAGTGAGAAATGAGGAGGTGAGGAGAAGAACGGGGGTGGAAAGGGAGTTGGGAGATAGGGTTGATGAAAGAGTATTAGGATGGTTTGGACACATGGAAAGAATGAGTGAAGAAAGACTAGTAAAAGAGGTATGGAAGGCAGATGTGGAGGGAGTGAACATGAGGGGACGTCATAGGATGAGGTGGATGGATAGGGTAAAGGGGGCTTTGGGGAAGAGGGGAATGTCTGTTGAGGAAGGACGGGAGAGGACAGAAGACAGGGGTGAATGGAGAATGGTTGTGGATGTGCTGTGTCTTGCGGCACTGCTTCTGACCCAGGGCAATGGACAAGGTGCAGGGATGACCAGTCATCCAGGAGGTGCTCAGATGGGAGGGAGGGTGGAGGGGTGTGGAGTGTATTCAGGGATGGAATGGGTGGGAATGATTTCATGCCTTTTCCTTTTTGGCTACCTCTCTTGTAAGGGGGAAAAAGCCTTGGTATATGTATGTATGTAATATTTTTAAAATCATTTCCTTATCTAGGTATTTAAAGGCCACCTTTATTGATCTCAGCAAATTGTATGTTTCTCCGATTATTTAATTTATATGTTTATCTGGCGACATGTCTTTGGTGATGATTACTTCTAGGTCACTTTGAGAATTTACTTTTTTTACTTCTTTTCCATCAATTTTATACTGTCCTGATATCCTATTCTTGCTTTTCCCAAATTCGATTACACTGCATTTCTTGATGTTGATTTCTACTTCCCATCTCTTGGTCCACTCTGAGACTTTGTTCAGATCACTCCGTAATGAGTTTATTCTCTTTAATAACTTTGCGTCATCCGCAAAGAAGTTCATGTAACATTTAGTATTTTCGTCCATCTCATTCACATATATAGCAAACATTATTAGAGCTAGTACTGACCTCTGTGGGACGCCACTACTCATTTCTTCCCATTTTGAATATA
Organism: Oratosquilla oratoria; assembly: GCF_046742065.1. NCBI lineage: Eukaryota > Metazoa > Arthropoda > Malacostraca > Stomatopoda > Squillidae > Oratosquilla > Oratosquilla oratoria. The sequence goes on along the minus strand of NC_134805.1, from coordinate 51,573,513 downwards.
TGTCTCCGAGCACTACTCTCATTTTTATTCCTTGTAGGAAGTCCTCCATCTAATTCAATAGTTTTTCATGTATGCCCTCTATTGTTTTCAGTTTATATAGCAATTTTCTGTGTGGCACCTTATCAAATGCCTTTTGTAAGAACAGGAAGGCACAATCTGCCCAGCCATCCCTTTCTTGCAATATATCTATCAATCTTAGATAGAAACAAATCAAATTAGCGGTACATGATCTTCCCTGTCTGAATCCAAATTACCTCGGGTTTAGTATATTGTTCTCCAGATATTTTGTACATCTATCTTTGATGATTCTCTCACAAATTTTAACTATTGCACTCGTTAGGGACACCGGTCTATAATTTGTTGGGTCTTCCTTATTTCCCCCCTTATATATTGGTATTTTTCCAGTCTCCTGGTAATTTTCCTTCTCTGAGTGAGCAGTCAACTATTTTGTATATTTTTCCTATTAATTGATCTATTCATTCCTTTAGTGTCCTGTTTGCAACTCCGTCAGGGCCATGTGATTTGTTAACGTCAAGCTTTAATATTTGATTCCTTATTTCATTCTGAGTAATGTTTAATTCCTTTATTGGAGGAAATCTTACTTCCTTTCTTTGATCACAGTTTTGTAGATTTTCTTTCTTTGGTGAATCTCAAATTTGAAATGTTTGTTCATAATATCTGTGTATTCTCTGTAATCTTGACGTAATTTAAGTATTTCTTGTTTATTTTTTAGTTTGCCGTTTACATATCTATAAGATAATTTGGGCTGATCTTTACATTTGTCTGTTATGTCCTTTTCATAATTTCTTTTTTCTTTCCTGCGTATTTTTACAAATTCATCTCTTAGGTTGGTGTTTATTTTCCATTTATCAGATTTTTCTTATTTTTTCCATATTTTCCAGAGTTTATCTCTTCTGTCTTTTGCCTCACTGCACATTTTATTGTACCAGGTTTTAAGTATACCCTTTCCTGTTTTTGTCTAGGAACATACTTGCCCCCTCCTTCATTATATATTTCCTTCCAAATTGTCCCTTTCTCTTCCACCTTTGTTTCTTCAATATTAAATTTTTCCCAATTTGCTTCTTGAAAGAATTTTCTAAGCTTCCCAAAATCTGTTTTGTTATACATTAGTCATCCTTTTCTGTGTTTTTCGTTTATTTCTATATTTGTTTCTTCATTTAATTCTAGTTCTAGTAGTATGCTATCACTTTTTCCAATTGGTGTCTTATATTCGATTTTATCCACAATTTCAGCTTCTGATGTGAATATCAAATCCAATCTTGAGGGTTAATCGTTATTTCTATATCTGGTATTTTCCTCGACCCATTGTGTCAATGCGTGTGTCGTGTGTGTGTGTGTGTGTTTCACTATGGTCTTGGATCACGTGTTGGGCTCGTGATCGACAATTATTAACCTACCGGATGAGAGCTCAGAGATCGTATGACCGATCTATGGGTAATACTGTCACCTTACACGCACACGCCCACCCAACTCCCCACCCACGAGAGTTGGAGGAACACCCCGCAGCGAAGCGATACTGAAATTATTTCAGCTCTGGACGGGAGTCGGACTTGAATCGCCGTAATGGCAGGCGAGAACTCTAACCACAGCGCCACGAAGTATGTAAGTGTTTGAGTGTGCGTGTGTGATTGCTCTTGTGTGTGTGTGTGTCTGCGTATGTTTGTGTGTTTGTATTCATGTGTGTGCGTGCGTGTTTACTTAACTGTAATATACAGAAAGGGACCTAAACTTGTGGGGTATTGTCTCTTTATACCTAGTTTTGAAGCTGCACTTGGAATTTTGCCTTGGGATACAACAACGTCTATGCTTGACTAGGAACTGATATACTATGGTTTCGAATTGATTCCCATGGGGGCTTCGTGACAGTCTGCCTCCTGTTGGAAACTAAGAGATATATCAATTATATATAATTATACCCTTCAATTTCTCGAACACTACAATCAAATCAGCTCTTTTTTATCTTTTAACGATAGCAGGTTTAATGTTAATAATATTCCTTTCAATTTATGCCTGCAGTGCTATGGGTGCGCGTGCGTGCGTGTGTGTGTGATTGCGTGCGTGCATGTGTGTGTGATTGCGTGCGTGCACTTGTGTGAGCGTGTGTGAAGGCATTTGAACCTCCGACAAATTTAACTTAATAGTCTTCCCTATTACATTGCAATTTTCTCTTTAGACATAAAGGAAATTGTATTAATGGGTAACTATAATAAATTTCAAATGTCGCCTAACATTTTTAACAGGAGTTCAATCAATACTCAATTAAACATATTATGAAATTTACACCGAAACTGAAAAATAATCATTTAGATGAAGATGTGCACTATTATCAAAATGAATGAAAATAGTTTGCACCCAAGTAATTAGGGTGCAAATCACATTGACACTATTTTGCCTCGTCTCACTTTGAGTTGGCAAGATAGACAAAAATATGTCTACTAGAGTAATTCGAATTTCATCCTTCTCACCTCTAAAAATAAAATTGAACTCTTAATGCAGAATATGATGCAGTCTGTTTTTTTTTTTTACATATATACCAGGAGACCTACTTTGTGTTTGTTGTATCCGTTGAAATGTAATCTACATAATATATATCGAAATAGTTTAAGGAATATTGGATTGACTTGTGTCCGCTATGTCAGGCTGCCTCACACACATTCACGTAACTGCAGAGCACAAACAAAATATAATTGGGGTGGAGGATCTCTACAGCCCAAGAGGGAGATCAGCTTCTTCCTTAATTCTAGTATCAAAATTGACTGGTACCAAGATCTCAAATGCAGTTGCAACAGCAATAGCAGCAATAGCATCAGTAGCAGCGGCATAAACAACAATAACCAACAACAATACTCATCAACAACAACTTTAACCAACAATGCTTACCGACAACACATGATAACACTGGTCAACACCAAATTTATTGTTTATATTTTTTAGATGATTAAGGATAATTTTGATGTGCTGAATCCAAAAATCACATTGGTTTTGCTTATTCAGGTCAACTTTCTGAATTAAGCTATACATTTGTTTTTTGATGTTTTTGTTTACATGTACGAGTATTTTCACGTGATATGATTCTTTCATATTTCTTCCAGTAAACGAATTCTGAAGATTTTGCATGTGCCATCATATGACTAATTGTTTTTTATTGGGACAACAGTCCGGCTTCGCCAAGTACCCATGCTTTCTGTGCAATGTGGGATAGTAGGGACACTGCTCAGCATTACACAAAGAAGGACTGGCCTGTGCGGGAGGAATTGGTACCTTGCAGAAAAAGGAACGTCATTAACAGTCCTTTGGTAGAGAGAGACAAGATACTCTTCCCACCGCTGCACATCTAGCTCGGCTTGATTAAACAGTTCACCAAAACTCTAGACAAGGATGGTGGCTGCTTCACTTACTTGTGCCATGCTTTTCCAGAATTAACCATAGAGAAGTTGAAAGCTGGTATCTTTGATGGTCCTCAAATCCGCCAGCTCATCAGAGATCCTGAGTTTGAAAACTCAATGAACGAAGTGGAACTGGAAGCATGGGAGGCTTTTGTTCTGGTCGTGAAGAACTTCCTTGGCAACAACAAGGCCAGGAACTATGCAGAACTTGTTACCAGTATGCTGACTGCTTTCAGAAACCTTGGATGCAACATGAGCATCAAAATACATTAACTATCTCACATATGGATCGGTTTCCTGAGAATCTGGGATCAATGAGTGATGAGCAGGGGGAGGGATTCCATCAGGACATAGAAGAGATGTACACCAGGTATCAGGGATACTGGGACATAGCTGTAGGCATGATGGCTGATTACTGTTGGATTCTGAAGGGAGACTTCCCTGCTGCTGAGCATTCGAGGGGTTCGAAGAAACGGAAGTTTATGCCCTGAATTTCGCAAAAGGACGACGTAATGTTCAATATACATGTACTTACCTTGATCAATTTACAGAAATTGAAGTTTGTAATATTTGATAAATACATTTTATTAGAAAATTATTATTTTTATCTCCTAGACCTTTTTTGGATGAGAAATATTAACGGAAATCAACTGATAATGTCACAAAAATGTAATCAATTTAGTCAGAAGATCGGATTTTTCAAAATCAAATTAGCATAAAAACCTGACCTGATTGAGAAAAATGGATGTCATTTTTGGATTCAGCGGTGCAAAATGGTCCTAATTCAATTGAAAAAACAACATAAACAATTTACAATTATTTTTTTTTGTAACCCAGTATAAACCGATCCCAACTCCAAAAACAACGAACATCATCAATAACATACATACATACATACATACATACATACATACATACATACATACATACATACATACATACATACATACATACATACATACATACATACATACATATACCAAGGCTTTTTCCCCCTTACAAAGGGGGTAGCCAAAAAGAAAAAGGCATAAAATCATTCCCACCCATTCCATCCCTGAATACACTCCACACCCCTCCACCCTCCCTCTTATCTTAGCACCTCCTGAATGACGGATCATCCCTGCACCTTGTCCACTGCCCTGGGTCAGAAGCAGTGTCGCAAGACACAGCACATTCACAGCAAGGCCGCTTCATTAAATCGGCGACCCCCCCTCTCCGTCCCCCCATTGCATAAAATGAGAGGACGGGGAGAAATCCCTTCGGGCTGCGTCAAACTTTGCTCACACATACTACCTCACCCCCCATCCACCCGCCCATTCCACCTCATGCAATCACAACATCATCCATATACAACCATTCTCCATTCACCCCTGTCTTCTGTCCTCTCCCGTCCTTCTTCAACAGACATTCCCCTCTTCCCCAAAGCCCCCTTCACCCCATCCATCCACCTCATCCTAGGACGTCCCCTCATGTTCACTCCCTCCACATCTGCCTTCCACACCTCTTTTACTAGTCTTTCTCCACTCATTCTTTCCATGTGTCCAAACCATCTTAATATTCTTTCATCAACCCTATCTCCCAGCTCCTTTTCCACCCCTGTTCTCCTCCTCACCTCCTCATTTCTCACACTATCTAGCCTAGTAACCCCCATCATACTTCTCAGACACCTCATCTCAAACACATTCAAACTCCTTCTCTCTTCTTCTCTTATGTTCCATGTTTCTGCCCCATACAGTGCTGTTGGCACAATCACTCCTTCATACAGTCTCCTCTTAGCATCCATTCCCAAATGTCTATTCCTCATTACACTCTTTAATCCACCAAGGCATTTACTCGCTTCTCTCAATCTACATTCTACCTCCACTTTCACTCCACCTTTCCCTGCCACATTTGCACCCAAGTATCTAAAACTATCCACTTCCTCCAGTCGCTCTCCCTTAATGCTCACTTCCAGTCTACTGCCACTTTCACCCCATGTACATCTCATCACCTTACTTTTACCCACATTTATCTTTAGCTTTCTTCTGTCACATACTCTCCCAAACTCTGCCACTAACTTCCTCAATCCCTCCTCCGATCCTGCCACAAGCGCAGTGTCGTCCGCAAACAACAGCTGACTCACCTCCCACTTTTCTCCATTTTCTTTAACGATCTCCAATCCCTGACCCACTACCCTTGCATTTACCTCTCGCACCACCCCATCCATGTATAAGTTGAACAGCCAGGGCGACATAACGCATCCTTGACGAAGTCCCACCTTTACCTTGAACCACTCACTCTCTCCATTTCCAATCCTGACACAAGCTCTACTACTCTCATAAAATCTCTTGACAGCTCCCAGAAGCTTTCCTCCTATCCCGTATATCTGCATAACCTCCCACAGTGCCTTCCTGTCTACCCTATCATAAGCCTTTTCCAGATCCATAAAAGCCCAAAACACATTCCTTCCCCTTTCCTATAGCTTTCTCACATATCTGTCTTACCACAAAGATCTGATCTACACAACCTCTACCTGTCCTAAATCCACACTGTTCCTCACCAATTACTCCTTCTGTTCCTCTCCTAATCCTCTCAATCAAGATCCTCCCATAAGCCTTCCCAACTACACTCAACAAGCTAATCCCTCTGAAACTACTACATTCACACTTGTCCCCTTTTTCCTTGTAAAGAGGAACTATACAGGCACTCCTCCAGTCCTCCGGCACTCTACCCTCTCTCCAACAAACATTAAATAACCTCACCAACCAGTCCACCATCACTGTACCTCCCTTTTTCAGACATTCCGCATGGGATCCATCCAGACCAGGTGCCTTACCTGCTTTCATCATCTTAACAACTGCCTCCACCTCATCCTTCCTTATTTCTCCTCCATTCTCCTCATTCATCACTCTCATTTTCTTCGCACTTCCCACTGCAGCAATCTTTCCTTCCCTATCCTCCTTCACATTTAGCAACTCCCTAAAATATTCTGCCCATCTTCCCCTTACTGCCTTCTCTTCCATTATCATCTCTCCATCTGCACCTTTTACCTTTTTTTCTCTACTTGATTCGCCTCCTCTTCCTCTCTTAATTTCTTTCCAAAACATCTTTCTATTACTTTCAAAATTTTCTATCAAAGTCTTACCCCATTTCACATCTGCTCTCCTCTTTGCAACCTTTACCTTTTGCTTTACTTCTCTTTTCTTTTCTTTGTACCTCTCATATGACTCCCTCGTCCTATTTTGTAACCAATCTGTGAAAGCTCGCTTCTTCTCTTCTACAACCTTTTTTGTTTCCTCATCCCACCATTCACTACCCTTTCTTCTATTTCCCCCTGTCCTTCTTGTTCCACACACCATCCTTGCACACTTTATGACTCCCTCCTTGAACCATCCCCATTCCTCCTCCACACCCAGCTCTACTCTACCCTTTACTCCCTCCCACTCCTCCTTCAGCTTCTTTCCGTACTCCTCCTTTTCCTTCTCATTCAAAGAGTTCACTCTAAGAACCTCGTGTGACTCTGGTCCGTAGGGGCGCCCCATATAGACCCTAAAGTATCAACTGCATGCTACTTTGCCACAATAACAAGCAGCCAATACCCCAGACGGGAAATACCCCAGACGGGAATCATCAATAACAACCAGCAATAACAAAGAATCACTTTATTTAATATAAATGAGAGAATTGCATGAATGAGACACGTGACGCTGACATTCAGAACTTTCCCTAACATTACATAAATTTATCCTTGAAAATCATTACAAAATGTTGTCAATATTCCTGGTAAAACGAAAAAATAACACGGAAATGAGAATTTGGAATAGTAGAGAACTGTACCTTAAACTGAAAACAAAATCCATTTAGTTCATCGAAGAACAGAAATGCTCTTGAGCATTTACTGATTGTGATAGATATAGAGGTATGATAAAGGAAAAACTTCTTTCTCCAGAGTAATAACCAAACAAAGAGGAGTCGAACAAAGAAAAAGAAGTGGAAAAGGAGGTAATATGCATATGTATATATATATATGTATATATATATATATATATATATATGCATATATATACATATATATATATATGTGTGTGTGTGTGTATGTGTGTGTGTACACACACACACACACACACACACACACACACATATATATATGTATATATATACATGTATATATATATATATATATATATATATATATATATATATATATATATATATACATATATATATATATATAAACACACACACACACACACACACACACACACACACACACACACACACACACACACACACACACACACACACACACACACACACACACACACACACATACACACACACACACACACACATACACACGATTCGGTGGCGCGTTTGATAGAGTACTGGACTGCCAGTACGGAGGTGCGGCAGTACCTGGTTCGAATCCTGCCCAGGGCCGAAATTATTTCGGTATCGCTGCGCTTCGGGTCGTTACTCCGACTGTTGTGGGCGGGGAGTTGTGTGTGTGTGTAAGGTCATAGCATTACCCATAGATTGGTCATACGAGCGCTGAACTCTCTTCTGGGAGGGAAATAGCTGTCGATCACGAGTCCAACGCGTGATCCAAAGACTAAGGTGAAGATGAAGGTGAATACACACACGTCGGTCGGGGTGGCAGCGAAGTCTGGACTCCGGTGATATCTTCAAATTTCGAGGATCACAACGACAAGGAAGTACCTGTGTTGTATTAATAGGGAAAGGGAAAGCTCGTGGTGTAGTGGGAAGGTGAAGAAAAAGGAGAAGGGGAGGGATTACTGAGGAAAATGGAAGGAAATGAAGAGGGGGAACATAGGGCCCAGGAAGTCAAACGGCATGTCAGCAAAAGACGGCCTGACGATAGTGGTAAAGTCGACGTGATTAGTAAAAATTAGAAATATAGATAAGAGCAGCACAATGGAAGGTGAAGATAACTATTTCCATGGATTTAATGAGGGAGGAAATGACAACCTCCCACGACTAGTAAATCTAGAGGAGAAACTAAAAGAAATGAATGAAAATTGGGAAGCTAAGTTTAACCAAATAAAGTTGATTATTCAAAGAGTTGATAAACTGGAAGAACTAAAGAAGGAGAATCAAAAACTAACTAAAGAAATAGTAGAATTAAAAAGACAGTTAAGAGAAATAAAGGATGAGAATGATGAATTGAAGAGGTGTAATAAAGAGAATAAAGAGTCCATAGCAAAAGAGGTAAGTGGTTGGAAAAAAAATACAAGAGAACAATAAAATAGAGTTTAGAGGTATAATGGAACAGCAGATGAAAGAACAAACTAAGGACACATTTATTAAAGTGATGAGGGAGAAGGAGAATATAGTAAGACACTTAGCGGATAAAAAGAAATGTATAATTATATCAGGGATGGAAGAGAAGTATAATCTAAATAGGACTACAAGAACAAAGGAAGAAAAGAAAAAAGTAAATAAGATATTAGAAGTAGTTGAAGAAGATGAACCAAAAACAGGGAAAGAAATAGAAGAAATTTACAGACTAGGGAAATACAATACAGATAAAATCAGACCAATTAAGGTTAAATTTAGGTCACAAATAACAGCAGAGAATATCTTTGCAGAATCAGGAAAACTAGCAGACAGTGATCGATACAAACAGGTATGGACAAAAAAAGAAATGAATAAAGAGGAAAGAGAGGATGAGAAAACAAAAAGACTAGAAGCTAAGGAAAAAAAAAGAGAAAAGAGCAGAGTCAGAAAAAGAGAAATTCTATTGGAGAGTAGTGAATATGAAAGTGAGGAAATGGTTCATAGCAGAGAAAAACAGAGGGGAATCAGAAAACACAATGGAAGTAGCAGAAAATTGAAAGCGTCTTACACAAATATAGATGGCTGAATAACAGGCTTGAACGAACTGAATGATTATCTGAAGGAAAAAGAACCGGACATAATGGGAATTGTAGAGACAAAACTGAAAGGTCCACTACCATCCAACAGTATAGGACATGGTGCATATAATTATTGTATTAGAAACAGAGAGGTAAAACAAGGGGGTGGAGTTATGTTCCTGACTAAGAAGGATATAAATGTGAGGAATGTCACATATGGGAAGAATAGAGTAGCGATGATTATGATAGAAGTGGAAGACAGGGATGGGAAGAGCAGGAAGTTTGTAGTAAATTATGTGCTTCCTAAAACGGCTTCGTGGGAAGAGAGAGAGAACACAAAAATGTGTTAGACGACACAATGATAACACTAAATAAGATAATGGAAGATGGAGGAAGAATAGTTATAATGGGTGACTTTAATTGTAAAGAAATCTGCTGGGAAGAGATGACAGTGAAAGGTGGAGATGACCTATGGGGAAACGTACTACTTGATATGATTATAGAACATACAATGACGCAATGGATTCAAGAGAATACTAGGTTTAGAAATGAAGAAGAACCATCAAGACTGGACCTAATAATCACATCAGATCCCAAAATAGTGGACAAGATTGAATATAAGACACCAATAAGTAAAAGTTACCACATATTGGTTGAACTGGAACTATATGAGGAAAAAAAAAAAAAAAAAACGAACAATATAGAAAGGAAAGATTGATGTATGATTATTTTTTTTATAAGACAAGCACCCGGCTGACGCCGGCCATGGCTCCGCCATGGTTGCTTGGCCTGCGGCGCTGCTCGCTTCGCTCACGGGGTGCTTCGCGCCCCAGGGCTCCGCCCTCATTGTTTTAATGTATGATTTGTTCAGTTTGGTTTAGATAATAAAAGAGAGGAACCCATACAGGTTTTTTTTTATTAATTACTGGTAATAACAACATCTTTGGACGCTTTAGGTCGTTTACGTGGTGGAGTCCTAACATCGTCTTCCGAATCATCATTGTCGTCATCGTCACTCCATCTCTTTACCGCCTTCACGATGAAGTCCTTCATTCCTTCTTGCCCCTTCTTCACCTTCTTCATTTCTTCTTTAATTTTTTCTAATAATTCCTCTAAATCCTAATATTCAATTTTATGGTATTCGCCAATAGACTCACACATACATACACACACACACCCACACAGGAACGCACACACGAACGCACACACGCACACACACACCTACGCACGCACGAACACGCACGCAAACACACACGCACGCACACACACATGCACGCACACGCACAATATATATATATATATATATATATATATATATATATATATATATATATATATATACACACATAAACATGCACGCACACAAACACTATATTATATATATATATATATATATATATATATATATATTATATACATATTTATATATACACACACATATATACAGTATATTATATATGTATATATATATATACGTATATATATATATATATATATATATATATATATGTATATATATATTATATACATATTTGTATATATAATATATAAACATATATGTATATATATATATATATATATATACATATATATATATATATATATGTATATATACACACACATATATACAGTATATTATATATGTATATATATATGTATATATATATATATATATATATATATGTATATATATTATATACATATTTGTATATATAATATATATACATATATGTATATACATATATATATATATATATATATACATATATATTATATATATATATGTCATGACACCCAATATTGAACATATCTGGGTTGCGTGTACAGATGGAAATTGATATACGTTGTTAGTTTCTTCGATCACTACTTTTGGGGCTTGGGGCCAGAAGAATTTCCCTCACTTGAAGGTCCGTTGTTAGCTGGCGGGTTTCTCGCCTGAGCCAATATCAATGGCCGATGGAACAACGTGAGGAGCCCTTAAAAGGCGCAGCAATCATATTGCTGTGACCCAGGCTCCAGCTGGTGGGGTTCTTCTCCGAATTCCTGCAGGGAAATTAATTTTGTCCTGCATGGAGTTTTCGGCTTAAGGACTTTTCGGTGAAACTGTGTTACCGACTCTTTTGTCGAGAAATGTTTGACTGTAGTATATAGAGCGGGGAATGTTTTGCTGTGTTCTGCCCTTAGCTGGCAAAGGTACCGTTTATTGGATTGTAGATCGGCTTTTTGAATTTTTTTCTGACATGTCACCCATTTCCAAAAGTGGCGTTGTCGCTTCTTCTGCACGGCGTCGGGTTCCCCTGGCATTTCGTCGACCACCTAGTCGTATAATCGTCAAAAACTTCTGAGGACTTGCACCCTCGGAGGACTGGCAACCTCGGAGGACTTGCACCCTCGGATGGCTTGCACCCTCGGAGGACTTGCACCCTCGGAGGACTTGCACCCTCAGAGAACTTGCACCCTCGGAGGATTTGCACCCTGGGAGGACTTGCACCCTCGGAGGGCTTGCACCCTCGGAGAACTTGTACCCTCGGAGAATTTACAGCCTCGAAAGGCTTACTGCCTCGGAGAACTTACGACCTCGGAGGACTTACAGACCTTCCTCTCCAAGACATGTAACATTTTTAAAATGTGTCACCTTTGAAATGGTTTAATCTAATTTATTATTGGTTACGATGATCGTCCATGGCTCAACGATGATCGTCCACGGCTCAACGATGATCGTCCACGGCTCAACGATGATCGTTCTTGACTCAACAATGTTCGTTCTTGACTCAACGATGATCGTCCATTGCTCAACGATGATCGTTCACGGCTCAACGATCATCATCCACGGCTCAACGATGATCGTCCACGGCCCAACGATGATCGTCCATGGCTCAACGATGAACGTCCACGGCTCAACGATGATCGTCCACGGCTCAACGATGATCATTCTTGACTCAACGATGATCGTCCACTGCTTAACGATGATCGTCCACGGCTCAACGATGATCGTCCACGGCTCAACGATGATCGTCCATTGCCTAACGATGATCGTCCACGGCTCAACGATGATCGTCCACGGCTCAACTATGATCGTCCACGGCTAAACGATGATCATTCTTGACTCAACAACGTCCATGGCTCAACGATGATCGTTCTTGACTCAACGATGATCGTCCATTGCTCATCGATGATCGTTCACGATTCAACGATCATCACCCACGGCTCAACGATGATCGTCCACGGCTCAACGATGATCGTCCACGGCTCAACGATGATCGTCCACGGCTCAACGATGATCGTCCATGGCTCAACAATGGTCGTCCACGGCTCAACGATGATCGTCCATGGCTCAACGATGATCGTTCTCGATTCAACGATGATAGTCCATGGCTCAACGATGATCGTCCATTGTTCAACGATGATCGTTCACGGTTCAACGATCATCATCCACGGCTCAACGATGATCGTCCACGGCCCAACGATGATCGTCCATGGTTCAACGATGATCGTCCATGGTTCAACGATGATCGTCCATGGCTCAACGATGATCGTCCATGGCTCAACGATGATCGTTCTTGACTCAACGATGATCGTCCATGGCTCAACTCAACGATGATCGTCCATGGCTTACTGGCTCTGGCTTGAGAAGCGTTACAAAATCACCACGTCAACACAGGGGCGCGAGGCGTTTTGTAAAACCACCCAAAAGTCAAAGAACCCATCCAATTAATTTTTTAGTAGTACTAAGATAAGAGAATTCTTTCAAAAAGCTGACTGGGAAAAATACACAAAGAGGAAACAATAGCAGAAGAGAAATGGAGTATTTTGACAAAAAAAATATAAAGGAGTGAAAAAGTATGTTCCAAGACAAAAACGAGAAAAAGTGTATGTAAAGTGCTGGTACAACAAAAGCTGTAGGGAGTTAAAAGAGAAAATGGGTAAAACTTGGATAAAATGGAAATAAGACATAAGACCTGAAAAATGGAAATTTTATACTAGTTATAGGAAGTGGGGGATGGCATTCAATATTAAGAAGTGTAGTATACTACACTTCTATATTGAATTCCATCCCCGACTTCCTACTCCATTCCCATACTTGTACCTATTGTATTGGGGTGGCTAATGAGTGCGCAATTAAAGACGTAAAGTTTATATTTGGATACACACACAAAATGACACAAACACAAATGCGTGGACCCTCAGCACGGCCGTCTTCGATACTAACGCCACGCTCCAATTCGCGCCAAAACAAAGGCGCGCATCGCATCTGCGATATACAACACAACCAAGTCTTATAATATAAATACATAATAGCATAATATAAATAATACAATAAATAAAAAAACAACAAAATACAATTCTACACCACACCAACACATCGCTCGGCCCGCGCCACTCGGTGTCCTCACCGAGCAAACAAGAAAAAGACTAACCGAGGCAAGGAGAATCCAAATGACCCAAAGACAAGCCACACACATACCACACACACAACAGTGGCAGACAGAAGTGTGGGACAAATGGATATAATAGCCCACCCAAATACATTAAATAAACACATACATATATGAGGACATAAAGACAATACATACAACACAAAAAGGAACATGAGACTGGCTCCAGTTAACAAAAATACAAATACAGCAATTGCCGGACGTCCGGGACATGATACTTAATACCTAAACACGACAAAATACAATACAAGAATACATAAATGGGAAACATTACAAGAATACATAAATGGAAAACATCACAAGAGTACATAAATGGGAAACATCACAAGAATACTTAAATGGGAAACATCACAAGAATACATAAATGGGAAACATCACAAGAATACATAAATGGGAACCATCACAAGAATACATAACACTACACAATGAAAGTTCAGGTAATTACAGGACCCCTTGACCTAAGGTCATAACAATGAGGGGTAGCTAAACAAGGCACAGTTCTTGGTGTGGGCCCAGGAGGAGGCCGGGTAAAGGTAGGGATAGGCACTTGAGTCTTCTTGAGCCTATCAGCGTGTGAAAGCTCGCTAAGGCCTGTAGAGGAGTCAAAAATCCTGAACTTGTTAGGGTGTAGGCGTTCAGTCACCAAAAGGGGGCCCTCAAATTTACAATTTAATTTTGACTGGCGATCAGGCATGCTTTTGAAAACATGATCACCAACACTGATGGTCACAGGTGTTGCACGAGCATGTTGTTTCAACATGTCGGCCTTTGAAACATCCAGTTTATCCTTAACAGAAGTATAAATGGCATGCAGCACATGACTCTGTAGTTTACTATAGTCATCTACATTGTAGAGGGGACGAGCAGGGCTGTCAAGCACTTCATATGGGAGCCGTTTCTCAACTCCAAAGATAACATAATGAGGAGTTTTGCTCGTGGAAACTTTAATGGTGCTATTGATACAAGGACTAACATGGGGATGCCAATCCTCCCAAGACTCATGAAAATTACTAGCAAGGTGACGTAGGATCTCTAAAATTTTCCTCTTCGTCCTCTCCACAAGACCATTGGACGCTGGATGATAAGCAGTCACGAATGTCTGTTTGATACCATAACGTTCACAAATACCTGCCAAAACCTCGTTCCTAAATTCAGTCCCATTATCACTAAGGAGCATCGAAGGAGTGGTGTATGGACACAACACATGGGAAACTAAAGCATGTGCTACAACTGGTGCAGATTTGTTACGTAAGGGAGCTAAGACCACAAAACGACTAAAGTGATCCACGCACACAAGGACATACATAGAGCCCTGCGTGCTACGAGGCAGTTGCAAAAGGTCTATAGCCACAGTCTGAAAAGGGCGAGAAGGAGTAGGGTACTCTAAGATGGGAGCAGTGCTCGTAGAACCTTTGTTCTGGGCACAAGAACTACACCGGGCTACATGAGAGGTAATGTCTAGTCGCATTTTAGGCCAATAATACTTCTTCCGTGCCATAGCCAGAGTTTTGTCACGACCTGGGTGACCAGCCTGAGGGGCATCATGAGCAAGGGACAAAACAACGGGAACTAGAGACTCAGGGATCACTAGCTGTGCCACATCTTGCTCAAACACTTCCACATTACGAATGAGAACCTCGTCCTGCAGGGAAAATTGGTACAGAGGTACTGGTAAAGCTGGTAAGGTGGAATCATCACCAGACTCCAAAGCATAAATGACAGCAGAGCAAACAGGGTCTTCACGCTGAGCTTTGGCCAGATCCTTCAGGGAAAAGTTATGAATCACGGTAACAGCAGCAACAGGGATATTCCGTGAAAGTGCATCAGCAACATGGTTCGCACGCCCGGGGATATGCTTTAGGGTTGGATTGAATTCCTCGATCGTGAGGAACCATCTGGCTAGGCGGCCTGACAGATTCTTGCCCTTAAAAAGCTGAGTGACAGCAGTGTGGTCCGTGTAGACTGTAATAGGATATCCAAAAATGATATCACGGAAGTGCTTTAAAGCCCACACCACTGCCAGGGCCTCTAAATGAGTAACAGAGTAATGGGACTCAGGCTTGTTAAGAATGCGACTAGCATATGCAATAACATGAGGTCTACATCCATCTACTTGTTGCATGAGTACAGCTCCAATACCTGTACCAGAAGCATCTGTACAAATAGTAAAGGAATACTATAATCAGGGAAAGCCAACACAGGTGCTTTAGTAAGAGCAAGCTTCAAGGAATCAAAACTTGTCTGATGGACATCACGCCACTGGAAGGAAGAGTCCTTCTTGAGAAAGCGAGGGAGAGGGGAAGCAATTGAAGCAAAGTCTTTAATGAATGCACAATAGTATCCTGCAAGTCCAAGGAAGGAACGTACATGTTCAACTGACTTCGGTATAGGGAAGTCCTTGACTGCCTTGATCTTTTCACCTACGGTATGGATACCATGCTTGTCTACAACATGACCTAGGAATTGGATACTATCCTTGAAAAAGGAACACTTGGGTAAGTTGAGTTTCAACCCAGCTTCAGCAAAACGTTGCAAGACCATGGACAACTTAGAAAAGTGGCTTTCCACATCTTTGAAAACTAGAATCAAATCATCCAGGTAAACAAAAAGTCCATTCCCAATCAAGCCATGAAAAATGGAGTTAACTAAACGCTGGCAAGTCAAAGGAGCATTCCGCAAACCCATGGGGCAACAAAGCCATTCATAGTGCCCACTGGGAGTCGAGAGGGCCGTGATCTTACGAGACTTCTCCTCCAAGGGTATCTGCCAAAAACCTGCTTTTAAATCTAAGGTGGTGAACACCGTATTGCCAGTGCCAATGGACTGAAGAAGCTCGCTTAAGATAGGCAGAGGAAAATGATCTGGAAGAGTGGCCTCATTGACTTTCCTGTAATCAACAACAGGACGAAAAGATCCATCTTTCTTAGGCACCAGGAGAAGAGGCGAGTTCCACTCTGAGTGGGACTCCTGTACAACACCTTCATTCAATAAATCGTCAACCAAGGACTGGGCTATAAGCCGACGAGAGTGAGGTAGCCTGTAGGAGGGGACGTTAACAGGACGAGTGCCTGGCTGAAGATCAATTCTATGAACCACACGGTCCGTAACCCCTAACGGATCACCTGGTAAAGCCAAAGCCTGACGGTGGGTAACTAGCAGGTCAAGGAGACGAGGCGTCTCTTCAGGAAAATCAATCTCGCCTACAAATGTGGCAAACTCAGAAGCTAAGTGAGCAGGGTCACGTGTTGGAGGAAACTGTAATACAGAAGCTGCTATAATAGGGGAATCCTGGAAAGCAGCAACGTGTACCACCTCAAAGGAGCCTAAGTGACTGCCAGGAGAGAGAGGAATAGGAGCACCCATGACATTGGTTACCATCGCTGTGATAACATGATCCTCACGAATAGTGGATAGAGTTCCTTCTAGAGCAAGCCGACGAATACGAATAGAGTCAGGCAAAGAGAGAACGTCAGACCCTATCGGGGCACTTGAGAAGCGCACTGGAACTCGAACAGAACTTGAAGGTTCAATAAGATGCTCTCCTACAACAACAACAGCACAATGAGCAACAGGGGTAGAACGCTTAGAAGTTGGGACAGGTACATGTGCGGACTGATCAAGCACAGGAGAATCACAAACAGAAACTGGCCTATCCGAAGCAGAGATATCAAAATGGTAGAAAGTCACTACACGGCGACTAGGAGAAATATCTATGCTATGAGCTGTAAGAGCATCAATACCCAAGAGACAATCACACTTAAGGGCAATGCCAGAGACAACAGCAAAAGTGACATTGAAGACTGTAGCATGCGAGGGAAACTGTAAGGGAAGACAAACAGATCCAAGAACAAGCAAGGGAGAACATTTCATAGAATGCAAATTATTACAAAAGGGAGATAAAGGGAGATTATACAATTCCCGTAGAGCAAAGTAAGCCTTTCTACTTAAGAGACTACATTCTGCACCAGTATCTACAGTGACAGAAAGAGGCGTATCCCTAGTAAGAAATTGAAAGGTAAGTAATTGAGAAGACTCAACAACCACAAAGGGAATCATTTGAGACCGAATATTGCTGGTCAACTCTTTGGGTTGTGAAACACGCGCGGGGGAAAATGGGATTGACGAGGCTGGTGAGAAGTCTCATCCCTAAGTTTCAAAACCTTGAAACATTGATCAGTCGAGTGTTTACAATGACCATGGATATGGCAATAACTGAGTCTACCTGGAGTTTCTACTCTGGAAAGGTCATGCGACAGATTAGAAGAAACAGTAGGTACACTCCTGCGAACAGGGGACAGTCTTGACTTGTGTACCTGGCGCCTACGGCGGTAACAAAAGTCGCTCGAATGACCAGACCTGTTACAAAAGGTACATAACAGGGGAGGGGGGGTAACTGTAGATTGAGGGGAACTATGAGTAGGAACTGTAGACTGAGAGGACTGAGGAAAACAAAGAATATGACCATGTTGATGAGCATTGCCAATACACAAGGAACTAGACGGTACTTCCCCTAGTTTACGGCAAAGCTGTGACGCAAAAGACAATAGAGTCTCATCAGGCTTATACATGAGAGAAGATGCAGCTCTTCTCTCAAAAGGGACCAAAAAAGGGCATAGAAGAGAAATTCAATGATAAGACGAAATCTATCTAAGGTGATATTGCCATTATCTACCCAATCGGAATGTGAAAGTGACTCTAAAGCGTCAACAGCAAGGATACTGGCCTGAGCTTGCGCCCGTCTATAATCAAGAGTGCCCAGTCGGGATACGAGAGTATCAACCAGTTTGAAGCACCAATGGAACGCACCACCACCAGGAGTATCTGAAAAAAGTTTAAGGAAGTTAGACCTAAAGGTGTCATAATTATAGTCCAGAGATTTAGGATCTAAACACGACACCGAAAGTAACTCCGATGCTAGAGAATTTGGCACAATCTGGGACCTCACAAAGGAGATCTTTTCAGGCCCCGTCGAAACATTGGACTGGACAATGGCATCCTCACATTGGCGGATAAAATCAGCCGCCCTATAATGAGGATCTTGACCAGAGAATTTAATTAATGACGGGTCCTGATGGAGCAACATCAACTTGTGAGCCATTGTCTCAGATGAGTTTAGTGGACTGATAAACGAAGGCCTCTTTGACTTAGACATGATAGGAGCTGGCAACCGTAACCCACTTTGTAAGAGCATATCAAAACACTGACACCAAGCAATAATTAATGCAAATACAACACACTAGCACAAGCATGAAATAATGTAAAAAAAAAATAATATAGAGAAATCACATGGACATGGGACATGAACGTAAGAAAATGATATAATTCACACAAACAGAAGCATTGAAACACAGAAACAATGCAATACATATATCAATAATGAAGAAAAAATTATAGGAAGACCGTAATTAGCAAGATTACGTAAAAAATGTATAATGCACTAATACGTACGTAAATGTACAAAAGACTCACTGCGGGATAACATTTGAAAAGGTAAACAAAGTGACGTCATACAAATGGCCGCCCAAGGCACGACCGGATAGATGATTTTTTTGTACATATTCACAATATATTCAGAAAATCTAAAAGAAATGACAATACAAGTATGCCGAAGGCAAAAATTATACAAAACTGGTAACAAGGTAGCCAATGTCTGCGTACGCTTGCAATACACAAGGCCGGGAAGCCTTCGACCGAGAATTTTGAGACTGCAACCACGAATCCGTCTTCATTCACGGAGCAATTTAACTGCAAATCACGAATTGACTTGAGACGACCGTCCCACTAACGTAGCCAGCGATATCAGTCCCAAAGAAGGCCGGCCACGAAGATTCCCGGGGAAAACGTTGTCCAAATTAAATCACACAGCGGCATGTACCCAAGGGTCCTGACAATGTCTGTTGCTGGTATTTGGTGCTATGGTTACGTAAAAACAGAGTCACTGGTCCACAATGAGAAATCACTTGTACGGCTCACTATTAACAAATCCTGTAGCCTGTGGAAAAGAAAATGGGAGAGAAAAAGAACACAACGGACGCGCAGCACTCTAATTTTAATCTGTGGAGACGTGCACAATGATTGTTTTTGAGGTGGCTAATGAGTGCGCAATTAAAAACGTAAAGTTTATATTTGGATACACACACAAAATGACACAAACACAAATGCGTGCACCCTCAGCACGGCCATCTTCGATACTAACGCCACGCTCCAATTCGCGCCAAAACAAAGGCGCGCATCGCATCTGCGATATACAACACAACCAAATCTTATAATATAAATACATAATAACATAATATAAATAATACAATAAATAAAAAAACAACAAAATACAATTCTACACCACACCAATACACTATTCATTTCTATAACTAGTATAAAATTTCCATTTTTCAATTCTTTTGTCTTATATATATACATACCTGGACGAAGAAATGGTGAAGAAAATGCTAGTCACTTTGATAAGACCAAGATTGGAATATACAGCGACGACGTGGTCACCAAGTAAAAAAAAAAAAAAAAAAAAAAAAAAAAAAAATTGAAAGAATACAAAGAGCAATTACAAAATTGGCACCAACACTCTCAGAACTATCATATGCAGAGAGACCAACAAAACTTGAGCTACAGACATTAGAGCAAAGAAGAGAGAGAGGAGATTTGATAACCATTTATAGAGTCGTGAAAGGCGTAGAAACTATTGATAGAGAGGATCTAATAAAATGGGATAGTAGAAATACAAGAGGACACGGAAAGAAAATCAAGAAAGACAGTTATAGAAGAGACCTGAAAAAGAACAGCTTTCTCCAGAAAGTAATAGCCATTTGGAACAAGTTAGATGAGAAAGTGGTGTGCGCAAAAACAATACATGAATTTAAAAACAGTCTAGATAAAATGAGAAATGAAGACAGGACACCACGAGCATAGCTCCCCTTCCCGTAAAATACAACTAGGTAAATACAACTAGGTAAACACACACACACACACACACACACACACACACACACACACACACACACACACACACACACACACACACACACACACACACACACACATATATATATATATATATATGTATATATATATATATATGTATGTATGTATGCAAATGATTAGTATTCCGATCCGATCTTTTGCTTTCCTTGTGGCTTTTGCAAAAATTCTACAGTCACGAGTTCATTGTGGTTACTGTTGCATATATGTATGTATATATACATGTATATATATATATATATATATAATGTATATTATATATGTATATACATGTATGTATATGTACATGTATATATATATATATATATATATATGTATGTATATATATATATGTATAGATATATATATATATATATATATATATATATGTATATATATATATATCATTGAAAATGAAGAGTAAGTACAGAAACTTAAGTATATAAAGTAACATAATTACGTACGTAAGTCACCTGAATAATTCTTATCCTGACCAAAGAGAATATTCCTAAGAGCTACTGAAGAAGGGTCTAGAACCCGAAATCGCAATATAGCAAACATGACCACCTACAGTCATATATATATATATATATATATATATATAAATATATATATAAATATAAATAATATACATATACATATATATATATACATATATATATATATATGTATATATATGTATATATGAAGATATGTATATATTCATTTATATATATATATGTATATATATATAAATGGAGATATGTATATATTCATATATATGTATATTTAATTCTATGTCATCACGATCGAGACTGACAAGGAGCTCGACGGAGACATATATGGAAACTGATACATAGTGAAGCCAAGGACTCGAACCCAGCTCAGACGTAACAGTGAACAGTGACTTAAACCACTGCGCTACCAAGAGAGACATAAGTGAAGTCAAGGCTCGAACCCAGCTCAGACGTAACAAGTGAACAGTGACTTAAACCATATATATCTCTTGATAGCACAGTGGTTTAAGTCACTGTTCACTTGTTACGTCTGAGCTGGGTTCGAGCCTTGACTTCACTTCGTATCGGTTTCCATATATGCCTCCGCCGAGCTCCTTGTCAGTCTCGATCGTAATGACATGGAATTAAAGTGAAAAATTAATGTGGTTGAAAAAGATTAATATCTGTGTACTGGGGACCATTCAGTATATGGGTATAATACTTTCCCACGCGTATATACTACCAATTGCACTCTCATAGCGGGGATGGTTGAGCATAAGACTCGTGTATATTTATGTAGCTCGAGCCTACAAATATAAGAAGCTGTGCTCAACTTATATCTCTCTTGATAACGCAGTGGTTTAAGTCACTGTTCACTTGTTACGTCTGAGCTGGGTTTGAGTTCTTGGCTTCACTACGTATCAGTTTCCGTATATGTCTCCGTCGAGCTCCTTGTCAGTCTCGATCGTGATGACATGGAATTATAATGAAAAATTAGTGTGGTTGAAAAAGATCAATATATGTGTACTGGGGACCATTCAGTGTATATATATATATGTATATATATATATATATATATATATATATATATAAATATATATATATATATATATATATATATATATATATATATATATATAACGTAGAAACAACTGTTGGAGTAGAAAAGACTGGAAACGGGGAATCTATATATTTCGATTGCAAACTGCAATCCTCTACTGAAGAGGATTGCAGTTTGCAATCGAAATATATAGATTCCCCGTTTCCAGTCTTTTCTACTCCAACAGTGGTTTCTACGTTATTGACAAATGTGTGATTACATTTTTCACCTGATATATATATATATATATATATATATACAAATATATATAATATATAAATATTTATACACACACACACACACACACACACACACACACACACACACACACACACACACACACACACACACACACACACACACACACACACACACACACACACATATATTTATGTATATATATATATATATATATATATATATATATATATATATATATGCATGCCAAAATGAGGATTGTGGGCCTCATGCGTCGTATATTGGTGTTACTACTACTGAAGTATCGAGAGGACTTACTCATAATTTATCTGCAGGCGCCATCAAAATCCATTACAGAAACTACTATCAACTACCACTCCCAAGAGAGGACCTCGTGAAGGGCACTTCCATTATTGTAACGGAAAAAGACCAAAGAAGACTTAAGATTCTCGAAGCGATGCATATGAAACTCTGCAACCCTGACATGAATAAACAGCTTCAAGATCTTAAAATTCTCCCTTCGAAAGCCATGATCGCACATTTCCATATTGATAACGTCTACTCTTCCTCTCTGGACTATATTTTAACTAATAATGAGCACCTAATGAGTAAAGTAAAAGTGGGAGATAGTCTAGGCTGTAGCGATCATCAAGAAATAAGATTTAATATTATTTGGGAAGAATTAATAAGTACGAATAACGTTCAAGTACCAGACTTCAGGAGAGCAAACTTTGACAACATGAAAACCTATTTGAAATTGAATATCAAATGTCATGCGGACGTTTCGGACATTGTCAAGTCTCGGTGCGTGACCGGGGGTCAGGTCATGACCAGAGGTCGGGTCACGGAGGGTAATATGCATAACTTGGGTCAGGTCATTTGGGGGCGAGGGCTCAACAGACAGGTCAGCGATTTGGATTAAATGCATAGCAATCTAACTGATTTAATTAATTATTAATGAACAAAATTCATCTATCCCCCAGATGTCAATACGGAAAAATAGTAATAGTCCCAAATGGAGGACGGACAGATTGAAACATGAGATCGGAATGAAAAGAGGACTTTACGTAAAAATAAAAAACGGGGAAACACACCTTAGATCAAGATATAACGAAATGGCAAAGCTGGTTAAAAAAAAAAAAAAAAAATACACGTACATCGAAACGTAATTATGAAATTAAGGTTGCTAGTCAAGCAAAATCCAACCCAAAGGATTTCTTTCATCTCTATAGAACAAAAAATAAAAAATAGGACCAATTAAAAACGATGAAAATGTCATGATAGAATCGGAGGAAAAAATGCGTGTTTACTAATGAGAGGTTAGATCAAGTACCTGACTGTGATCCGATTTTCAGAGGGGACGAAGAAAGTAGTCTAATATCAGCATTAGTAAAGTAGAAGTAGTCAAGCAGATTAAAAGACTTAAAGCTACAAAATCCCCGGGTCCAGACGAAATTTTTCCGAGAATGCTAAAGGAGTGTAAATTTGAAACCTGCGACCAGTTAACTGAAATATTTAATAAATCAGTAGACACTGGTTTTGTGACTACTGCTTAGAGGAAAACAAACGTTGTTCTTGTTTTTAAAAAGGGAGATAGATCGTCTATATGCAACTACAGACCAATCAGTTTGACATCGGTTATAGGAAAAATGCTTGAATCAGTAATAGTAAATAGACTCAGAAACACATCGAAAGACATAATTTAATTTGTGATTCACAGCATGGTTTCTCCAAGGGTAAGTCATGTGTGACTAATCTTCTATCCTTTTACACTAAAGTATATAAGGCGTCAGATAACAATGATAATTACAATGTTATTTACCTTGACTTTAGCAAAGCATTCCACAAGGTAGGGCAATGTTACTAGTGGGGTACCCCAGGGCTCAGTTTTGGGTCCCTTGTTGTTCATTATGTACATAAACGACTTAGACGACGGGATAAATAGTGATGTTAGTAAGTTTGCGGACGACACTAAAATAGGACGCCTAATTAGGTCAGGAGACGACGCAGAGATTCTGTAGGATGATCTTAACAACAGATTGTTCACATGGTCAGTGAAGCTGCCTAGTGTAGGCCTTATGGTCTCTTGCAGTCTGCTTCATTCTTATGTTCTTACACTAGGCAGCTCCGTATCCATCACCAACTGTCATCCCCATCCATAAAGTTGTCTAATCGTTTCTTAAAACAACTGATAGTTTCAGCGCTTACTACATGGTTGCTAATTTTATTCCATTCGTCGACCACCCTATTAGTAAACCAAATCTTGCCTATTTCCTTTTTAAATCTAAATTTGTCCAGTTTATAACCATTACTCCGAGTCCTGTCCTGTTGTTTTAATATGATGACCTTATTTACATCATCCTTGTTAAAGCCTTTGATCCACTTGAACACCTCTATTAGATCACCCTGGACTCTGCGTCTTTCCAGAGAGTGTAAGTTAAGGTGCCTAAGCCTCTCTTCGTAAGGCAAATTTGTGAGTCCATGTATCATTTTGGTCATTCTTCTCTGTACTGATTCTAGTGAATTGGTGTCCTTTCTGTAGGACGAAGACCAAAACTGTACCGCATAGTCAAGGATGGGTCTAACTATCGCTAGATAGAGTTTAATAATTACCTCTGCATTTCTATTCGTTACCGTTATACGTTGCCTTGTTCGCAGTATTGAACAAGTTAACAAGAAAATTGTGAGTTGTCATCATGCTATTATATATATTTCTTGCCAGAGGGAGAACCTCCTGCCTAAGTACACTCATATATATATATATACATATATATATATATATATACATATGTGTGTGTGTATGTTTTTACCTAGTTGTATTATACGGGAAGGGAGCTATGCTCGTGGTGACCCGTCTTTGTATCTCTCAGCATCAAGTTTTTTCTTAAAATCTTGAATAGTATTTGCACACACTATTTCTTTGTCTAATTTGTTCCAAGTATCTATCACTCTGTGTGGGAAGCTGTTTTTTCAGATATTATCTCTAATTATATTTTTTTAGTTTCTTTTCGTGTCCTCTCGTTTTTCCATTGTCTCATTTCAATAAGCCATTCTTATCTAAGATTTCCATTCCTTTCATTATTCTATAGATAGTAAGTCTCCTCTTTCCTTTCTTTGTTCCAGAGTTGGTAATTCTAATTTGGACAGTCTTTGCTCATATCGGAAAGAGTTGGTGCTAGTTTTGTTGTTGCTCTATGTATTCTTTCCATTTTTTTTTTATATTTTTTGGTATTGGGTGTCCATAGTGTTGCTGCGTACTCAAGTTTGGTCTTATTAGTATAGTTAGAATTTTTTTATCATTTCCTCGTGTGTGTGTGTGTGTGTGTGTGTGCATAAGGAGTAGGGCAAACCCAATCGGGATAATTTTCATAATCATTTATTTCAATCAGACGTTTACCACAAATACAATGTGCATTATCAGTGTAATCTGAAAAGAGAATACTATTCTTTATAAAGTGACGTGATAAAAATGGATCTGGTTTATAACACATAATTTTTCTTTTAAAACATAATGTAAACAATGTCTAGAATGTACAAAAACACAAGTCATGACGGAAGATAACCATAAAAACAATCATTCACAAGAACAATGCAAGAAAGTTCAGGCTATGCTCGTTTAGTGTTGGGTGATGTTTTATGATTACAAGGGCTTCTAATAATACCAAATCATAATTGTTATATGTTTGTTCATTTATCTTAAAGTTTTGATCCTTAATCCAATGACCACATTGCCAGCATAGTCTCGAATGCTATTCAATGTAGGCCTGGTCAGTGGCTAACCCGTTCTTACCGACAACCCTCTGTGTTCTGATACTCTTGTTTTATATATATATATATATATATATATATATATATATATATATATATATATATATACATATATACATGTGAGCGAAAAGGTGGTAGAGAATTCCGGGTTAGATCGAGAACACTGTATTACTGACGTTTCGACTACAAGTCTTCTTCAGAGTAGTCGAAACGTCAGTAATACAGTGTTCTCGCTCTAACCCGTATTTCTCTACCACCTTTACGCTCATCTGTCCAACCTTCTTAACATTATATATATATATATATATATATATATATATATATATATGTATATATATATATATATGTATATATATATATATATATTCTGGTTGAAATCAACTGCACTAGTTACTTTAACATTCTTCAAGACTGTATTTTTTAATCTGGAGAATACTTTCCTATTAGCAACTGAGAGGGACTGGAAGTAGTCATTCATGACTCTCAAAAGAATATACGCAGTGTATGCCAACTGATATATTTTTGCATAGTAATAGTATTGAACAACTATTGACTCCACCGAAACTATAGTTTTTCGCCTCGTCGTGAGGCGTCTTTAGGGTGTGGACTGCTTTGTAGGATGCTCTACTATATTGAAGGTCTTCCAACGAATAATGACCGCTGGTTGGATGGGCTGGCTTATAAGGCTCAGCCTGCCTAGCTCAGACGGAATACTGGCCTCTCATTGGCTGAGAGGTGCAGTATGGGATTTTGTCCGGGAGCCAAGGGGGTGGGATTTTGTCTGGGAGCCAAGAGGGTGGGATTTTGTCTAGAAGCCAAGAGGGTGGGATTTTGTCTGGGATTCAAGAGGGTGGGATTTTGTCTGGGAGTCAAGAGGGTGGGATTTTGTCTGGGAGCCAAGAGGGTGGGATTTTGTCCGGGAGCCAAGGGGGTGGGATTTTGTCTAGAAGCTCTGGCCTGATTTGCTGCTGCTCTGGTTACTGGTCCTAGGCGTTGATTAACTAGCTGGACATGTTTCATTTGTTCGCGGGGCTGCTGCTGTCTAAGGGCTTGTTGTTCCTGGAGGGGGTTATTCTTTACAGGGCGCGCGGAAGGGAGAATAAAATCGGCAGCTTGCTGTATGTTGATGGTAGGGCGCTGGCAAGTAATGGATACTGCTTCTGCAATCTGCAGCTTCCTGAAGGCAGACTCCTTGTGAAGAATTTCCGTTTGGTCTAGCAGCTTCTGTAGAGGAGGCTTCATGTTGTGTGTTTCAGTGAAATGCTGGAAAATTGATCCCTGGTTTCTATGGGATTGTAGGCGACGTCGCAGTGTAGAGGAGGTCCTGCCAATGTATGTGCTGGAGCCTTGTCTTGGCTCCCAGACAAAATCCCACCCTCTTGACTCCCAGACAAAATCCCACCCTCTTGAATCCCAGACAAAATCCCACCCTCTTGGCTTTTAGACAAAATCCCACCCCCTTGGCTCCCAGACAAAATCCCACCCCCTTGGCTCCCGGACAAAATCCCATACTTAACCTCTCAGCCAATGAGAGGCCAGTATTCCGTCTGAGCTAGGCAGGCTGAGCCTTATAAGCCAGCCCATCCAACCAGCGGTCATTATTCGTTGGAAGACCTTCAATATAGCAGAGCATCCTACAAAGCAGTCCACACCCTGAAGACGCCTCACGACGAGGCGAAAAACTATAGTTTCGGTGGAGTCAATAGTTGTTCAATACTATTACTATGCAAAAATATGTCAGTTGGCATACACTGCGTATATTCTTTTGAGAGTCATGAATGACTACTTCCAGTCCCTCTCAGTTGCTAATAGGAAAGTTTGTACAAGCCTTTATGTAGGTTGGTATTTTGATTACTGGTGGTATGAATCAAACTGCACTCTATTAAATTTCTTGCTATTATGTTGTTGGTATAATAGATTGCCTGGGCATTACCCCAATCAACTGGATGATTATTTAATTCAATATGCTTGAATATACCACTAGAATGATTGCCATCCCTAACATTAAACATTAGAATTGAACAACACAAGAAAAATGTTAGGGATGACAATCATTCTAGTGGTATATTCAAGCATATTGAATTAAATAATCATCCAGTTGATTGGAGTAATGCCCAGGCAATCTATTATACCAACAACATAATAGCAAGAAATTTAATAGAGTGCAGTTTGATTCATACCACCAGTAATCAAAATACCAACCTACATAAAGGCTTGTACAAACTTGATAATTTCATTTGTCAAGAAATTAGTAAGATAATATCAGGTAAAAAGTAACCCAACGAATTGACCTAATGTCGCCCTATATCATTAGTAGAAACAGTGACCCTTGGCGACTGTGACCTGATGTCGCCCCACCATCGTAAGATAATTGACAATGACCTTCCGCTGCAGGGGGTAATTGGTCTCTACGCTTATTCAAACTGTCCTTGTTCCTTTGTATCATGTATATATTGTCTATGTATTCCTATCACTATGTACTTGTTGCACTGAAGGTGTAATATACGAAAGCGCTCTGCTTCGTTAGTTTCTTTTTCCAAGTGGTCTACTTTGCATATATATATATATATATATATATATATATATATTTTTATATATGTGTATGTGTGTGTGTGTGTGTGTGTGTGTATATGTGTGTGTGTGTGTAAAGGAGATCAGAAAGACCTGAGTAACTATCGACCGATTAGCTTACTATCAAATGTATATAAAGTATTCTCCAAGATCCTTACAAATAGACTAAGTCAGGTATTAGATGGAAACCAACCGAGAGAACAGGCAGGCTTTAGAAGCGGATATTCGACTCTAGATCATTTGCAGGCGATAAACCAACTAATCGAGAAAAAGACAGAATAAAGTATACCTCTTTGTTTAGCTTTTATAGATTACAAGAAGGCCTTTGACTCGGTAGAACAAATACGTAAGCAGGGTACAAACGAACAGATCGTAAGGGTTTTAGAAAAGATTTATGCGAAAGGTACCGCTATAATTCGACTACATAAATATATAGAAAAGGTCAAGATCGAGAAAAGAGTACGGCAAGGCGATACAATCCCAAATTATTTACAGCTTGCTTGGAAGAGATTTTCAGAAGGTTGAGTAGGGAAGAGAAAGGTTTGAAGATTAATGGTGAATATCTTAACCACCTAAGATTTGCGGATGGCATTATTATTATTTCAGAAAAAAAAACAGAAGAATTGCAAGACATGCTGAGTGATTTGAGCAAGGAAAGTCTCAAAGTAGGTTTAAAAATAAATAAGAGTAAAACGAAAGTAGTGTTCAACACGAAAGCTCAAAGTAAAGAGATTATAATTGATGGTGAGAATCTTAAAGAAGTTGAAGAGTATAATTATATAGGCCAGATGGTGAAAGTGACAAAAGATCATGAAAATGAAATAAAAATACGTATTATAATTGGTTTCAAGCGTAAATTTTACAATCAATGCATTCTGCCAACAATAACCCACGGGTGTGAGAGTTGGAAACTGACGAAGGCGATGGAAACAAAGCTAAGGACTACACAGAGGAGAATGGAGAGATCAATGATGGAAATAACGCTGATACACTGAAAGAGAGCAAATTGGGTGAGAGAGCAGACTAGAGTGAAAGATATTGTGGAGGCAATAAAAAAGAGGAAGTAGAATTGGGCAGGTAAGTTAATGCAAACGACTGATGAGCGATGAAGCAAGTATGTTACTGAATGGACGCAGCGAGATAGGAAACGTGGAAGAGGGAGACCAGACAGAAGGTGGGGGAGACTAGATTGAGAAATTTGCAGGAGTGACGTGGCAGAGGTTGGCGCGGTCGTGTGAATCATGGAATACTTTGAAAGAGGCCTTTGTTCAGCAGTGGTCTCAGGATGGCTGACTTGATTTGATTTGATATATATACATACATATATATGTATATATATATATATATATATATATATATATATATATATATATATATACAAACACACACACACACACACACACACACACACACACACACACACACACACACACACACACACACACACACACACACACACACACACACACACACAAGGATAACACTGAATAAGATAATGGGAGATGGTGGAAGAATAGTTATAATGGGTGACTTTAATTGTAAAGAAATATGCTGGGAAGAGATGACAGTGAAAGGTGGAGATGACCTATGGGGAAGTGTACTACTTGATATGATTATAGAACATACATTGATGCAATGGATACAAGAGAATACTAGGTATAGAAATGAAAAAGAACAATCAAGACTGGACCTAATAATTACATCAGAACCCGAAATAGTGGACAAGATTGAATATAAGACACCAATAAGTAAAAGTGACCACATATTGGTTGAACTGAAACTAAAGGAGGAAAAATGTACGAAAAAAAAAAACCGAACAATATAGAAAGGAAAGATTAATATATAAAAAAAAATTGATAAAAAAATTATTCTTTCAAAAAGCAGACTGGGAAAGGATACACAAGGAAGAAACAACAGTAGAAGAGAAATGGACTATTTTGACAAAGATTTATAAAGAAATGGAACAGTATGTTCCAAGACAAAAGCAAGAAGAAGAATATGTAAAGTGTTGGTACAGCAAAAGATGTAAGGAGCAAAAAGACAGAAGGGATAAAGCTTGGACAAAATGGAAAAAAGACAAAAGACCTGAAAAATGAAAAATATATACTAGTTATAGAAATGAATATGTACAAGTGTGCAGAGAAGAAAAGAGAAAATACGAAAAAGATGTCATAGAAAAATGTAAAGATTAACGAAAACTATTTTACAGAAAGAGAAAATACGAAAAAGATGTCAGAAAAATGTAAAGATCAACCAAAACTATTTTACAGATTTGTAAACAACAAAATGAAAAAATAGGCAGGAGTTGGAGAAACTACGACAAGAAGGAATTGAATACTCAGAGGATATAGAAATGGCAGAAATTATGAACTAGCATTTTAAATCGGTGTTTACGAGGAAGAACATACAACCTAGAGATATCGAGTGGGAGGATAAAGTCCCCCCTATGAAAGAGATAGAAGTAACAAGGAATGAAATAATGAATCACTTGAGCAAACTCGATGTCAGAAAATCGCATGGACCAGATGAAATGGCAAACTGGATTTTGAGAGAATGCAGGAATGAACGAACAGACAAAATACATAGTCTAATAAGCAGTTCATTGAAAGAAGGAACAGTTCCAGAAGATTGAAAAAGAGCAAATATAGTACCAATATATAAAGGGGGAAACAAGGAAGACCCTACTAACTATAGACAGGTCTCTCTTACAAGTACGATAGCTAAAATCTGTGAAAGAATGATCAAAACTAGATGGGTAAGGCATTTGAAAAAAACAAAACAAAACATACTAAACCAAAGACAATTTGGATTTAGAAAAGGACGTAAGACCTGAAAAAAGCTTTTGATAAGGTGCCACATAAGATATTGCTAAAGAAATTAGAAACTGCAGGAGGAATACAGGGCATACTGCTGAAATGGATGGAAGACTTCTTGCATGAAAGAAAAAGGAGAGTGGTGATAAGAGACAAACATTCTATTTGGGATGAAGTGATAAGTGGAGTTCCATAAGGAACTGTTCTGGACCCAATAATGTTTGCTATATATATTAATGATATGGATGATGGAATTGAAAGTTATATGAGCTTCTTTGCGGATGATGCAAAATTGTTGAAAAAGTGAACTCTGAAGAAGATTGTGAGTCGCTACAGAATGATCTCAACAAAGTATGGGAATGGAGTAGGAAGTGGGAGATGGAATTCAATATCAAGAAGTGTAGTATAATGGAATTTGGAAGAAGCAAAAAAAATAATAGTGGGATCATATAGATTGTGAGAGGAAGAAATTAAAAAAGTAGAAAATGAGAAGTACCTGGAAGTCATTATTATGTATGATATGTCCCCTGAGAAACATATAAACAAGATTTTTGGAGAGACTTATAATTTAATAAGAACAATCAAAGTGGCATTTACATACCTGGACGAAGAAATGGTGAAGGAAATACTAGTCACTTTGATAAGACCAAGATTGGAGTATGCAGGGACGACGTGGTCACCAAGTGCAAAAAATGTATAACAAAACTTGAAAGAATACAAAAAGCAATTACGAAAGTGGCACCAACACTCTCAGAACTATCATATGAAGAGAGACTAACACAACTTAAACTACAGACATTAGAGCAAAGAAGAGAGAGAGGGAATAATAACTATTTATAGAATCATGAAAGGCATAGAAACTTGATAGAGAGGATCTAATAAAATGGGATAACAGAGATACAAGAGGACACTGAAAGAAAATAAAGAAGGACAGTTATAGAAGAGACCTGAAAAAGAACAGCTTTCCCCACAGGGTAATAGATGTTTGGAACAAGTTAGATGAGAAAGTGGTGTGTGCAAAAACAATACACGAATTTAAAAGCAGTCTAGACAAAACGAGATATGAAGACGGGACACCACGAGCATAGCTCCCCTTCCCGTATAATACAATTAGGTAAATCCAATTAGGTAAAAATACACACACACACACACACACACACACACACACACACACACACACACACACACACACACACACACACACACACACACACACACACACACACACACACACACACACACACACACTTTTGTCGGATGGACGGCGAGGATTAGAGTTCTGAAGAAAAAGTGAAATTTTCGTGGATCTCAACGCAAAGGATGTACCTATTGTATTTACAGGGAAGGGGATAACTCGTGGTGTCGTGGGAAAGTGAGGAAAAAGGAGAAGGGGAGGGATTACTGAGGGAAATGGAAGGAAATGAGGAAGGGGAGGACTTGGTCCAAGAGGCCAGACGTCTTGTAAACAAACGAGGGACCGATGATTCTGGTGATGGGATTAACAAAATTGTAAAGATAAGAAATTTAGATAAGAGCAGCATAATGGAAGGTGAGGATAATAATTTCCAGGGATTTAATGAGGGTGGGGGGGATACCAACCTCCCCCGATTGACAAGACTAGAGGAGAAACTTGATAAGATGATCGAACATTGGGAAGACAGGTTCGGAAACGTAACCAAGATTGCGCAGAGAGTTGAAAAGTTGGAAGAACTAGAGAAGGCGAACAAAAATTTAACTAATGAAATAGAAGAATGAAAAAAACAGTTAAAAGAAGTAAAAGAGGAGAATGAAGAATTAAAGAGGAATAATAAAAACAATAAAGAGGCCATAGCAAAAGAAGCACAGGGTTGGAAAAAAATCCAGGAAAACAGTAAAGTTGCATTTACTGACATAATCAAACAGCAAATGAAAGAACAAACTGAAGACTCAGTTATCAAAGTGATGAGACAGAAGGAGAATATAGTAAGAGACTTAGCAGATAAAAAGAAATGTATAATTATATTGGGAATGGATGAGAAACATAACCTAGATAGAACTTCAAGAATCAGTGAGGAAAAAGAAAAAGTAACCAGTTTACTAGAATTAGTTCAGGAAGATGAACCTGAAATAATGAAACAAATCGAAGAGATGTTTAGGCTCGGAAAATATAGTACAGATAAGACCAGAACAATTAAGATTAAATTCAGGTCACAAACAACAGCAGAGAATATCTTAGCAAAAACAGGGAAGCTAGTAGCAAGTGAACAATATAAAAAGGTATGGATAAAAAGATAAATGAATAAAGAGGAAAGAGAGGAAGAAAAAAAATGAAAATGAAAGAAGCTAAAGAAAAAATACGAGACCAGAACGGAGTCAGAAAAAGAAGAATTCTACTGGAGAGTAGTGAATATGAAATTGAGGAAATGGACCATGACAGAGAGAAACAAAAAAGAAACAGAGAATACAATGGAAATAACAGAAAGTTAAGAGTGTCCTACACAAATATAGATGAATTAATTACAAGACTGAATGAACTGAACGAGTATCTGAAGGAAAAAGAGCCGGACATAATGGGAATTATAGAGACAAAATTAAAAGGTCCACTACCACCCAACAGCATAGGACACAATGCATATAATTATTGGATTAGAAACAGAGAGATAAAACAAGGGGGTGGAGTTATGTTCCTGACTAAGAAGGATATAAACGTGAAGAGTGTCACATATGGAAAGAATAGAGTAGAGATGATTATGATAGAAGTAGAAGACAGAGATAAGAAGAGCAGAAAGTTTGTAATAAACTACGTGCCCCCAAAAACAGCCTCGTGGGAAGAGAGTGAACATAAAAGTATGTTAGAAGACACAAGAATAACATTAAACAAGATAATGGAAGATGGAGGAAGAATAGTTATGATGGGCGACTTTAATTGCAAAGAAATATGCTGGGAAGAGATGACCGTAAAGGGTGGAGAAGACTCATGGGGAAATGTTCTACTTGAGATGATTATTGACCACACAATGACACAATGGATTCAGGAGAATACTAGGTATAGAAATGAAGAAGAACGATCGAGACTAGACCTAATAATCACATCAGAACCTGAAATAGTGGAAAAGATAGAATACCAGGCACCAATAAGTAAAAGTGAGCACATATTGATAGAACTAGAACTAAATG
>NC_134805.1:51518768-51528768 GCF_046742065.1 Oratosquilla oratoria | reverse complement strand
TACTTTATTTCACCTTGTTGCATTTTATGTCATTTTATTATTTTTATTTCCTCCGCGTACAAGTGCGTAGTGCTCCCAATTGTGGCACAAGTGTCAGTTTATTTTATTTTATTTTATTTTATTTTATTATAATTTATTTCATGGCATTTTATTATAATGTATTGCACTTTATTGTATTTGATTTTATTATATTGCACTTAGTCTTTGTAAATATGTAAGGTGGTCCAGTCGTCCGGTACTCGGAGTGACAGGAAGAGTAGGGGGACCCGGACAGCTTCGGCAGTGCGGGATACCTCTCCCAATTCCAACCACGGACAGTTAATAGCTCAGACGGTTCTAAGACTAGAACCGAAACGTCGGGCATTAAACTTCCCACATTGAGTCTGGTGTTTACGCTTCTCCCCCCCTTACAACATGGATCCTAGACTCCAGATTTTCGCGCGCACACACACACACACACACACACACACACACACACACACACACACACACACACACACACACACACACACACACACACACACACACACACACACACACACACACACAAGTGAATACACACATATATATATATATATATGTATATATATATATATATATATATATATATATATATACGAACCATCCTACCTGACTCTCCCCCTCTTCCTCTCCCTTCCCCTCCTCCTCCTGAGGTGAAGTGTCCGCCCACACAGGTTGGCATGATCCTTTCCGCGTTTCCAAGTGGCCTATATTTAAATCCATGTTGTGAGTACAAAATTGTCAATTGTGTAAGACTGTAACTTAATTCTTGTATACTATTCTGAAGATCACTGTCTGAAGTAGAAACGCCAATTGAATATAGAAGACTATAGAAGGCTATAGAAGGCTTGAAATAAGATCTATTGTTAGAAAAATTGAAAATCTCAGTAAGAAAATTAATGAGTGTCAAAATGCTGTCGTGTTTAACACAGTGTATATGTAACAGCGACATTAATCTGATCATTTTTATGTCAGTCGCATGCAGGATTCAAACAAACTGCTTTCGGCCACCCGTAAGATTCCCTTCACATTGCCGTTATCCACTCGGCCACAGAGACTATAAAGGCCTTGTAACCTGGCATATATATATATATATATATATATATATATATATATATATATATGTATATATACATGTATGTATGTAAATATGTATGTATGTATCTATCTACCTATCTATCTATCTATCTATCTATCTATCTATCTATCTATCTATCTATATATATATATATATATATATATATATATATATATATATATATATGTATGTATAGTGACCAGGAGTATGGTAAGAAGAGTAAAGGATGTACATGTTCTAAGGGGAGAGGGTGGGGGAATATCAAATCATTTCCTGGTGGAAGGTAAATTGAGAGTGGAGAATAGGTGGAGAAAGAGGAAAAGGGCAGAAGGTAGGGAGGTACTTAGAGTGAACTGCTTAAATGGGGAAAAAAGGAGAATGAGTACAAGAAAATGTTGAGAGAGGAGTGGGAGAGAGTAAAGGATAGAGTAGAGGTAGGAGTGGAGGAGGGATAGGGATGGTTCAAAGAGGGAGTCATAAGGTGTGCAAAGATGGTGTGTGGAACAAGGAGGGTGGGAGGAAATAGAAGGAAGGGTAGTGAGTGGTGGGATGAGGAAATAAAGAAGGGTGTAGAAGAGAAAGAAGCAGGCATTCATAGATTGGTTACAAATTAGGACGAGGGAATCGTATGAGAGGTACAAAGTAAAAAGAATGGAAGTTAAGCATAAGATAAAGGAAAAAAGAGGAGAGCAGATGTGAAATGGGGTAAGAGTATGACAGAAAATTTTGAAAGTAACAAGATGTTTTGGAAAGAAATTAAAAGAGGAAGAGGAGGCGAATCAAGTAGAGAAAAAAAGGTAAAAGGTGCCGATTGAGAGATGATAATGGAAGGTGGGCAGAGCATTCTAGGGAGTTGCTAAATGTGAAGGAGGATAGTGAGGTAAAGGTAGTTGTAGAGGGAAGCGCTAAGAAAATGAGAGTGATTAGTGAGGAAAATGGAGGAGAAATAGGGAAAGATGAAGTGGAAGCAGCTGATGATGAGAGGAAGTAAGGCACCTGGGTTGGATGGATGGCATGGAGAATGTCTGAAGAAAGGAGGTACAGTTATGGTGGAGTGGCTGGTGAGGTTATTTAATGTTGGTTTAAGAGAGGGTAGAGTGCCGGAGGACTGGAGGAGTGCCTGCATAGTTCCGCTTTACAAAGGAAAGGGGGAAAAGTGTGAGTGTAGTTGTTACAGAGGGATCAGCTTGTTGAGTGTAGTTGGGAATGCTCATGGGAGGGTCTTGACTGAGAGGATTAGGAGAGGAACAGAGGGAGTAATTGGTGAGGAACAGTGTAGATTTAAGATAGGTAGGGGATGTGCAGATCAGATTTTTGTGATGAGACAGATATGTGAGAAAGCTATAGGAAATGGTAAGGATTTTTTGGGCTTTTATGGATCTGGAAAAGGCTTATGACAGGGTAGACAGGAAGGCACTGTGGGAGGTACTGCAGATATATGGGATAGGAGGAAAGCTGTTGAGAGCATTCAAGAGTTTTTATGAGAGTAGTAGAGCTTGCGTTAGGATTAGAAATGGAGAGAGTGAATGGTTTGAGGTAAAGGTGGGACTTCGTCAGGGATGTGTTGTGTCGCCCTGGCTGTTCAATCTTTATATGGATGGGGTGGTGTGAGAGGTGAATGCAAGGGTAGGGGGTCAGGGGTTGGAGATGATTAAAGAAAATGGAGAAAAGTGTGAGCTGAGCCAGTTGTTGTTTGCTGACGACACTGCGCTTTTAGCATGATCAGAGGAGGGATTGAGAAAGTTAGTGACAGAGTTTGAGAAGGTGTGTGAAAGAAGGAAACTGAAGATATATGTGGGCAAAAGTAAGGTGATGAGATGTACAATGGTCTCAAACTGTCCGGAAATAGATTCAATTTGGAAGTAGGTAGAAACAACTTTGCCAACCGTGTAGTTAATGAATGAAATAAGGTTCCTGCACAGGTAGTGCAATGTAGTTCAGTTAGAAGCTTTAAGAATCATTTAGATAAACACCTAAGCAAGATGCTGTAATGATTATAATTTTATTTTGCATTATTTGTTTTTGTTTTGTTATAATTTGTCTGTCTGATTTTCATTTATTATTAGTTATGTGTCAATTTGTTATTGTTTGCTGTTTGCCTGTTTGTTTATTGTTTAACTATGCCTATGCATTTATTTATGTATTTTAATTGTTATTTGCGTTATTATAATTTTTATTTATTATTTTATTATTATCATGATTTTTTTTCTCGCATCCGACCTAGATATGGACCAAAAGGTCTCCTGTCGGCATGCTCCGCCTTTGTAATCCTTTGTATTAGGCTGGAAGTGAGCATTAAGGGTGAGAGACTGGAGGAAGTGGATAGTTTCAGATACTTGGGTGCGAATGTGACAGGAAAGGGAGGAGTTGGGGTGGAGGTAGAATGTAGATTGAGAGAAGCGAGTAAATGCCTTGGTGGATTCAAAAGTGTAATGAGAAATAGACATCTGGGAATGAATTCTAAGAGGAGGTCATATGAAGGAGTGATTGTGCCAACAGCAATGTACGGGGCAGAAACATGGAACATGAGAGAGGAAGAGAGGAGTTTGAATATGTTTGAGATGAAATGTCTGAGAAGTATGATAGGGGTTACTAGGCTAGATAGAGTGAGAAATGAGGAGGTGAGGAGGAGAGCAGGGGTGGAAAGGGAGTTGGGAGATAGGGTTGATGAAAGAGTATTAGGATGGTTTCGACACATGGAAAGAATGAGTGAAGAAAGATTAGTAAAAAAAGTGTGGAAGGAGTGAATATGAGGGGGCGTCCTAGGATGAGGTGGATGGATGGGGTGAAAGGGGCTTTACAAAAAAAAAAAAGGAATGTCTGTAGAGGAAGGACGGGAGAGGACAGAAGATAAAGGTGAATGGAGAAGGGTTGTGTATAGATGAGGCTGTGATACATGAGGGGGAGTGGGTGGGGGATGGGGGGGTGAGGAAATATGTATAAGAAAAAAAATTGACGCAGCCCAAAGGGATTTCTCCCCGTCTTCTCCTTTCATGCATGAGGGGACGGAGAGGGGGGGGTCGCCGAATTTATGAAGCGGCCTTGCCGTGGATGTGCTGTGTCTTGCGACACTGCTTCTGACCCAGGGTAGTGGACGGGATGCAGGGATGACCCGTCATCCAGGAGGTGCCAAGATAAGAGGGAGGGAGGAGGGTGGAGGGGAGTGGAATATATGGGAAATGAAATGGGTGGGAGTGATTTCTTTGCTTTTTTCTTTTTGGATACCCCCCGTGTAAGGGGAAAAAAACCTTTGGTATATGATGATGATGATGATGATATATATATATATATATATATATATATATATATACATATATATATATATATACATATATATATATATATCTATATATATAACACACACACACACACACACACACACACACACACACACACACACACACACACACACACACACACACACACACACATATTTATATATATATGTGAATGTGTATACATATATATATATATATATATACATACATACATATATATATATATATATATATATATATATATATATATATATATATGATGAATGGTTTAGACAGATGAGAGACTGGGTGGAGGAAGAATAAGCGAAGATGGGCTGGAACTTTTTATTGCTTATACGTTTCGACCGACTCGGTCTTCTTCAGTAAGCTGTCTACAAACAGTTGGACCACATATTTATACATCCGAGGATGGGAACAAGGACAGGTCACCCCGCCGGCTGTCTGGGGATTCCCTTTCCCGTATCATGCATACGTTTCCCAATTGTATTTATAATTAATTTACTTGTTGCCTTTGACAAACAAACAAAACCTTCCCTGTCATTGATGTTTTCATAATAATTAATGTAGGCAGCTTCAACAGTCTTCCTCATGTCTCTCCTTAATCCCGTGTGTAAAACCTCGACTCCATCCCAGTGGGGCAAATGTCCAGACCGGTCAGCATGTTGGACGAGTGAGTTGGAAGTCCTGTGTGACCTCAAGTCTCGTTTGTGCTCAGCTACGCGTTTCTCGACGCCTCGACCTGACTCGCCGTAATACGAAGATGAGCAACTACCGCAAGGAATACGATAGATGGAACTGAGGGCGTTTTGGGACAGTCCTTTTATATTCTTGGTCTTGACCATTTTTCCAATTTTGGAATTGGACGTCCTTGCTGTTTTTATCCCACTCTTCCCAACATAATCACTCCTGGGAACTGGTAATTCGTCATTACTAAGACTGTCTATGACTCTCTTGGCGGCAACTAACGCCTCCTCCACGTCGACATTTGTGAATAAGGCCTTCACATCATAACTAGCTAACTTCTTACCATGGAAATCTAAATCGTTCAGCCTGCGGATGAGGTCAGAGGAATTCCTCAAATGAGCGTCACTTATAGATCCAAGGGTTCCAGAGAGTGGTAAGGAATATAAACAACACAGAGGTCTCGCCATGGGAAGTCCTCTTTCTGCGGTGCTAGCCTGTCTTTTTATGGAAACGTTGGAGGAAGACGAATATAGAAGGATCATGGGTAGAGGCACCACGTGGCTAAGGTATGTGGACGACGACCATAAGTTACCATTCCTTGACACGTTGGTGCACAGGAGGGATGAAGGAGTAAGATTCTCAGTGTACAGAAAACCTACCAACAGAGATGACTTTGTGCACTACTTTTCAGGACACAGCGAGCGAGTGAAGACCGGCGTGCTCATAGGCTTCTTCCTCAGAGCTTTTAGGATTTGCAGTGAGGAATTTTTAGAAGATGAATTAGCCTACATAACTAATGCCTTTAAGAAATTAAAATATCCAGGGGGAATGATTAAAAAGCTGAAAGGAGTGGCTAGGAACATTTTCATGAGACCAAATGTCCAATCGTCCGAGGATAATAAGGTACAGTATATTTCGGTTCCTAACTCTAGAAAAACTGAAGGCATAGACAGATTTCTTGGGAAGAGTGGGATAAAAATAGCAAGGACGTCCAATTCCAAAATTGGAAAAATGGTCAAGACCAAGAATATAAAAGGACTGTCCCAAAACGCCCTCAGTTCCATCTATCGTATTCCTTGCGGTAGTTGCTCATCTTCGTATTACGGCGAGTCAGGTCGAGGCGTCGAGAAACGCGTAGCTGAGCACAAACGAGACTTGAGGTCACACAGGACTTCCAACTCACTCGTCCAACATGCTGACCGGTCTGGACATTTGCCCCACTGGGATGGAGTCGAGGTTTTACACACGGGATTAAGGAGAGACATGAGGAAGACTGTTGAAGCTGCCTACATTAATTATTATGAAAACATCAATGACAGGGAAGGTTTTGTTTGTTTGTCAAAGGCAACAAGTAAATTAATTATAAATACAATTGGGAAACGTATGCATGATACGGGAAAGGGAATCCCCAGACAGCCGGCGGGGTGACCTGTCCTTGTTCCCATCCTCGGATGTATAAATATGTGGTCCAACTGTTTGTAGACAGCTTACTGAAGAAGACCGAGTCGGTCGAAACGTATAAGCAATAAAAAGTTCCAGCCCATCTTCGCTTATTCTTCCTCCACCCAGTCTCTCATATATATATATATGCAGAAAAGCCACCAAGGAAAAAGATAAACTGATGACCAAGCGCTTTCGTCTATTCAGACATCCTCAGGGTACCCTGTGGATGTCTGAATAGACGAAAGCGCTTGGTCATCAGTTTATCTTTTTTTTTTTGGGTGTCTTTTCCGGATATTTAGGATCACGAGTTTATGTGATTTCTCATGCGTATATATATATATATATATGTATATATATATATATACATACATATATATATACTGTATATGTATATATATATATATATATATATATATATATATATATATATATATATATATGATGAATAGTTTAGACACATGAGAGAGTGGGTGGAGGAAGAATAAGCGAAGATGGGCTGGAACTTTTTTAAAGCAATAAAAAAGTTCCAGCCCATCTTCGCTTATTCTTCCTCCACCCAGTCATATATATATATGTATATATATGCATATTTATATATTTGTATATATATGTATATATATATATATATATATACACATATATATACATAAGAACATCAGAACATAAGAAAATAAGAATGAAGGAGACTGCAAGAGACTATAAGGCCTACACTAGGCAGCTCCGTATCCATCACCACCTGTCATCCCCATCCATAAAGTTGTCTAATCTTTTATTAAAACAACTAATAATTTCAGCGCTTACTACATGGTTACTGAGTTTATTCCATTCGTCGACCACCCTATTAGTAAACCAATTCTTTCCTATTTCCTTTTTAAATCTAAATTTGTCCAGTTTATAACCATTACTGCGAGACCTTCCCTGTTGTTTTAATATGGTGACCTTGTTTGGATCAACCTTGTTAAAGACTTTGATCCACTTGAACACCTCAATTAGATCACCTCGCACTCTGCGTCTTTCCAGAGAGTGTAAGTTAAGGTGCCAAAGCCTCTCTTCGTAAGGCAAATTTGTGAGTCCACGTATCATTTTGGTAATTTTTCTCTGTACTGATTCTAGTGAATTGATGGTAATTTTTCTCTGTACTGATTGTAGTGAATTGATGTCCATTCTGTAGGACGGAGACCAAAACTGTACCGCATAGTCAAGGATGGGTCTAACTATCGGTAGATAGAGTTTATACATACACATACATACATACATACATACATACATACATACATACATACATACATACATACATACATACATACATACATACATACATACATACATATATGTATATGTATATATATGTATATACATATATATGTATGTGTGTATATACATGTATATACATATATATATTTATATATATATACATACATATATATATGTATATATATATATATATATATATATATATGTATATATATATATATATATCGAAAATTTTTATGACAGTTACATGCAGGGTTCGAACCCGCTATACTCGGCTCTCCGTAAATTACCCGTATGGAGCCGAGCACAGCGGGTTCGAACCCTGCATGTAACTGTCATAAAAATTATCGGTTTGATGTCGCTGCCATTAGCGTATTTCTCTCATAGTTACAATGGCGATAAGCGTGAAAGGGGTTCGTCCTGGTCCTTACCCCATACCACTGGTGGGCTGGTCCTTGAGTAAAACAGGAATTCGGATCGCCGTATTAAGTGATCTTCCTTCCCTCGGGAATCAGTTCGATTCCAGGTTTCAAGGATTTTATAGTCTCTGTGGTGTAGTGGTCTAGGGCGCCATACAGGTAATTTGCGGAGAGCCGAGTATAGCGGGTTCGAACCCTGCATGTAACTGTCATAAAAATTATCGGTTTGATGTCGCTGCCATTAGCGTATTTCTCTCATAGTTACAATGGCGATAAGCGTGAAAGGGGTTCGTCCTGGTCCTTACCCCATACCACTGGTGGGCTGGTCCTTGAGTAAAACAGGAATTCGGATCGCCGTATTAAGTGATCTTCCTTCCCTCGGGAATCAGTTCGATTCCAGGTTTCAAGGATTTTATAGTCTCTGTGGTGTAGTGGTCTAGGGCGCCATACAGGTAATTTGCGGAGAGCCGAGTATAGCGGGTTCGAACCCTGCATGTAACTGTCATAAAAATTATCGGTTTGATGTCGCTGCCATTAGCGTATTTCTCTCATAGTTACAATGGCGATAAGCGTGAAAGGGGTTCGTCCTGGTCCTTACCCCATACCACTGGTGGGCTGGTCCTTGAGTAAAACAGGAATTCGGATCGCCGTATTAAGTGATCTTCCTTCCCTCGGGAATCAGTTCGATTCCAGGTTTCAAGGATTTTATAGTCTCTGTGGTGTAGTGGTCTAGGGCGCCATACAGGTAATTTGCGGAGAGCCGAGTATAGCGGGTTCGAACCCTGCATGTAACTGTCATAAAAATTATCGGTTTGATGTCGCTGCCATTAGCGTATTTCTCTCATAGTTACAATGGCGATAAGCGTGAAAGGGGTTCGTCCTGGTCCTTACCCCATACCACTGGTGGGCTGGTCCTTGAGTAAAACAGGAATTCGGATCGCCGTATTAAGTGATCTTCCTTCCCTCGGGAATCAGTTCGATTCCAGGTTTCAAGGATTTTATAGTCTCTGTGGTGTAGTGGTCTAGGGCGCCATACAGGTAATTTGCGGAGAGCCGAGTATAGCGGGTTCGAACCCTGCATGTAACTGTCATAAAAATTATCGGTTTGATGTCGCTGCCATTAGCGTATTTCTCTCATAGTTACAATGGCGATAAGCGTGAAAGGGGTTCGTCCTGGTCCTTACCCCATACCACTGGTGGGCTGGTCCTTGAGTAAAACAGGAATTCGGATCGCCGTATTAAGTGATCTTCCTTCCCTCGGGAATCAGTTCGATTCCAGGTTTCAAGGATTTTATAGTCTCTGTGGTGTAGTGGTCTAGGGCGCCATACAGGTAATTTACGGAGAGCCGAGTATAGCGGGTTCGAACCCTGCATGTAACTGTCATATAAATTATCGGTTTGATGTCGCTGCCATTAGCGTATTTCTCTCATATATATATATATATATATATATATATGTATATATATATATATGTATATATATATATATATGTATATATATATATATATTTAAATATGCAAAATAACCACAGGAGAAGGGAAACTTGTAGACAGTAAGTACTTACGTTTATTACATCTTCAGACTAAATGACAGAGATTCAAAGTTGTCTTTAAATGTAAGTATCAGGTGGGAATCATGGGGGGGGAGGGGGAGACAATACAATATGAGAAGGGGGGATGA
This sequence comes from Oratosquilla oratoria, assembly GCF_046742065.1. NCBI lineage: Eukaryota > Metazoa > Arthropoda > Malacostraca > Stomatopoda > Squillidae > Oratosquilla > Oratosquilla oratoria. The sequence continues at coordinate 51,518,910 of NC_134805.1, read as the reverse complement.
CCTTACCTCTATCGACCTGACCAACACATAAGGCTCAATCTGGCGGAAAGACTTTGGTGACCATTTGTGTCACCATTTTATCACATTTAAAATGACAGCTTAAGTTTATCTTTTTATCGAACGTGCCTGATATTAAGCAGGA
>NC_134805.1:51506268-51508768 GCF_046742065.1 Oratosquilla oratoria | reverse complement strand
AAATGAGTATGTTAATGTGAGAAGAGAGGAGAAAAGGAACCATGAGAAGGATATTATAGATAAATGCAAAGATCAGCCCAAGCTATTCTACCGGTATGTAAATGGTAAACTTAAAACCAAACAGGAACTAGTGAAACTACGCCAAGGAAATATAGAATACACAGAAGAATTAGAGATGGCCGAAATCATGAACAACCACTTTAAATCTGTCTTCACCAGAGAGAAAATACAAAATTGGGACGTAGATAATAACAAAAATTCTCCCCACATGAGTGAATTTACAACATCACAAAAAGAAATATCAGAACATCTATCAAAACTGGACGTCAGAAAATCACATGGCCCGGATGGAATTGCAAATTGGATTCTAAAAGAATGCAAAGAAGAGCTAACAGACAAAATACACATCATAATAAATAGCTCATTCAAGAAAGGAAAGATACCTAATGACTGGAAAAATGCTAACATTGTACCAATATATAAAGAAGGAAACAAGGAAGAACCCACCAACTATAGACCAGTATCACTAACAAGCACTATAGCCAAATTTTGTGAGAAAATCATCAAGAATAGATTGGTAAAACACCTGGAAGATAAGAGCATATTAAACCCAAGACAATTCGGGTTCAGACAAGGTAGATCATGCACCACAAACTTGATATGCTTCTACTCAAGACTAATAGACATAGTGCAAGAAAGAAACGGATGGGCTGATTGTGCATTCCTAGACTTGCAAAAAGCATTTGACAAAGTACCACACAGAAAACTACTAAAAAAACTGGAACACATAGGAGGAATACAAGGGAGCCTACTAAAATGGATGGAAGACTTCCTGACTGGAAGAAAGATGAGAGTAGTACTCAGAGAAAAATATTCAGATTGGAAAGAGGTGATCAGTGGAGTACCGCAAGGATCTGTACTGGCTCCAATAATGTTTGCTATCTATATGAATGATATGGACGAGGGCGTGAACTGTTACATGAGCTTCTTTGCTGATGACGCCAAACTGTTAAGGAAAGTAGAAACTGATAAGGACTGTGAAGCACTGCAAGAAGATCTGAATAGGGTATGGAACTGGAGTCAGAAATGGGAAGTGGATTTTAATACTAAGAAGTGTAGCATAATGGAGTTAAGAAAAAGAAAAAACAGAATATCAAGAAATTATACAATTGGAACCAAGGAAGTAAAGAAAGTAGGATCCGAAAAAGACTTGGGAGTTATTATCACAAACGACTTGTCCTATGATACACAGATTAACAAAATTGTCGGGGAGACTTACAACTTGCTAAGATCAATAAAAGTGGCTTTTGCTTACCTGGACGAAGGCATGATAAAAAAATATTGGTTACATTGATAAGGCCTAGACTAGAGTATGCGGCGACATTGTGGTCCCCCAGTACCAAAAAGAACATAAAGAAAATAGAAAGAATCCAAAGAGCAGCTACAAAAATGGCACCTGCACTTGCAAACCTATCATACGAGGAGAGATTGGCTAAACTGGAGCTACCGACACTGGAGCAAAGAAGAGAGAGAGGAGACCTACTGACCATCTACAGAATCATGAAAGGCACAGAGATACTTAATAGAGAAGAATTACTAAACTGGGACAAGAGAAACACAAGAGGACATGGAAGGAAATTAAGAAAACATAGCTATAGAAGAGAACTGAAGAAAAACAGTTTTCCACATAGAGTTTTAGACACTTGGAACAAACTGGATAATGAAATAGTAAGCGCAGAAACCATTCACGAATTTAAAAGCAAACTAGACACTAAGAGATACAATGGCGGGACAACACGAGCATAGCTCCCCTTCCCGCAAAATACAACTAGGTAAATACAACTAGGTAAATACAACTAGGTAAAATACACACACACACACACACACACACACACACACACACACACACACACACACACACACACACACACACACACACACACACACACACACACACACACACAAATATACATTTATATATATATATATATATATATATGTATATATATGTATACACACACACACACACACACACACACACACACACACACACACACACACACACACACACACACACACACACACACACACACACACACACACATATATATATATATATATATATATAAAAATATATATATATATAAAAATAAATATATATAAAATCTATATATATATATATATATATAACTATATATATATATTTATATATATATATATATATATATATACATATATATATATATATATATATATATATATATGCAACACGCGTGAATGTAAGATTTCGTAGAAAACCACTCGGGAAATTCCCCAGGTGATGGGGTAGGCTGTGTTTATAGCATTTCTTGTCATATATGTGATAAATACTACATTGATCAAACAGGAAAGTACTAGAATCAATCAACACAGGTATAGTGTGAGATTGGGTCAATTATCCAGTTGGATTTTTGTACACGTAAGAGACCACAACCACCCCATTGATTGAAATAATTCCAAA
>NC_134805.1:51483768-51486268 GCF_046742065.1 Oratosquilla oratoria | reverse complement strand
TCTTACTACAAATATCTGGTGGTACATAACCCCTACCTCCTAAAGCCACACTGTTCCTCACCAATTACTCCCTCTGTTCCTCTCCTAATCCTCTCAATCAAGATCCTCCCATAAGCCTTCCCAACTACACTCAACATGCTGATTCCTATGAAACTACTTTAAGGCACTCCTCCAGTCCTCTGGCACTCTGTCCTCTCCCAAAGAAACATTAAATAACCTCACCAGCCAGTCCACCACAAATGTAACTCCTTTTTTCAGACATTCTGCATGACATCCATCCAACCCAGATGCCTTACCTGCTCTCATCATCTTAACAGCTGCTTTCACTTCATATTTCTCTATTTCGACTCCATTTTCCTCACTCATAACTCTCATTTTCATAGCGCTTTCCACTGCAACTACCTTTCCTTCCGTATCCTCCTTCGCATTTAGCAGCTCCCTAAAATACTCTGCCCACCTTCCTCTCACTGCCTTCTCTTCCATTATCATCTCTCCATCTGCACCTTTTACCATTTCTTCTCTACTTGATTCGCCTCCTCTTCCTCTTTTAATTTCTTTCCAAAACATCTCCTTGTTACTTTCAAAATTTTCTGTCATACTCTTACCCTATTTCACATCTGTAGTGGAGGAGGAATGGGGATGGTTCAAGGAGGGAGTCATAAAGTGTGCAAAGATGGTACGTGGAACAAGGAGGGCGGGAGGAAATAGAAGGAAGGGTAGCGAATGGTGGGATGAGGAAGCAAAGAAGGGTGTAGAAGAGAAGAAGCAGGCTTTCATAGATTGGCTACAAATTAGGACGAGGGAATCGTATGAGAGGTACAAAGTAAAGAGAAGGGAAGTCAAACGTAAGATAAAGGAAGCAAAGAGGAGAGCAGATGTGAAATGGGGTAAGAGTATGACAGAAAATTCTGGAAGTAATAAAAAGATGTTTTGGAAAGAAATTAAAAGAGGAAGAGGAGGCGAATCAAGTAGAGAAGAAATGGTAAAAGGTGCAGATGGAGAGATGATAATGGAAGAGAAGGCAGTGAGAGGAAGGTGGGCAGAGTATTTTAGGGAGTTGCTAAATGTGAAGGAGGATAGGGAGAGAAAGGTAGTTGCAGTGGAAAGCGCTAAGAAATGAGAGTGATGAGTGAGGAAAATGGAGTCGAAATAGAGAAATATGAAGTGAAAGCAGCTGTTAAGATGATGAGAGCAGGTAAGGCATCTGGGTTGGATGGATGTCATGCAGAATGTCTGAAAAAAGGAGTTACAGTTGTGGTGGACTGGTTGGTGAGGTTATTTAATGTTTGTTTAAGAGAGAGTAGAGTGCCAGAGGACTGGAGGAGTGCCTGTATTGTTCCACTTTGCAAGGGAAAGGAGGACAAGTGTGAGTAGAGTAGTTTTAGAGGGATCAGCATGTTGAATGTAGTTAGGAAGGCTTATGGGAGGGATTAGGAGAGGAATAGAGGAACAGTGTGGTTTTAGGACAGGTAGGAATTGTGTAGATCAGAATTTTGTGGTAAGACAGATATGTGAAAAAGCTATAGGAAAAGGTAAGGATGTTTTTTGGGCTTTTATGGATTTGGAAAAGGCTTACGACAGGGTAGACAGGAAGGCACTGTGGGAGGAGTTGCATATGTGTGGGATGGGAGGAAGGCTATTAAGAACACTCAAAGGATTTTACGAGAGTAGGAGAGCTTATGTTAGGATTAGAAATGGAGAGAGTGAATGGTTTGAGGTAAAGGTGGGACTTCGTCAGGGATGTGTTATGTCGCCCTGGCTGTTCAATCTATACATGGATGGGGTGGTACGAGAGGTGATGGCAAGGGTGGTGGGTCAGGGGTTGGAGATGATTAAAGAAAATGGAGAAAAGTGGGAAATAAACCAGTTGTTGTTTGCTGACGACAATGCGCTTGTAGCAGGATCAGAGGTGGGATTGAGGAAGTTAGTGACAGAGTTTGAGAAGGTATGTGAAATAAGGAAGCTGAAGATAAATGTGGGCAAAATTAAGGTGATGAGATGTACAAGGGGAGAGAGTGTCAGCAGGCTGGAAGTGAGTATTAAGGGAGAGAGACTGGAGGAAGTGGATAGTTTTAGATACTTGGGTGCAAATGTGGCAGGAAAGGAAAGAGTGGGGGTGGAGATAGAATGTAGATTGATAGAAGCGAGTAAAAGGGCTAAAAAGCGTAATAAGAAATAGACATTAGGGAATGGATGCTAAGAGGAGGTTATATAATGGAATGATTGTGCCGACAACACTGTACGGGGCAAAAACATGAAACATAAGAGAGGAAGAGAGAAGGAGTTTGAATGTGTTTGAGATGAAATGTCTGAGAAGTATGATAGGGGTTACTAGGCTAGATAGAGTGAGAAATGAGGACGTGAGGAGGAGAACAGTGATGGAAAGGGAATTGGGAGATAGAGTTGATGAAAGAGTATTAGGATGGTTTGGACACATGTAAAGAATGAGTGAAGAAAGAATAGTAAAAGAGGTGTGGAAGGCAGAGGTGGAAGGAGTGAA
>NC_134805.1:51471268-51481268 GCF_046742065.1 Oratosquilla oratoria | reverse complement strand
GCTTGATATCTATCTTCTCTTAGTGTGACATCCAGTGATGTGTAAATTGTGACGTCTTGTGACGTGTAATATATCTTCTTCTAACAGCACTCGGTCCGGCTCTCAGTCGTTGTCCTCAGCGATTTGCTCTTAGAAGATAATTCAATAATATTTACTTAAATCCAATGACATGTGGAAAGTAGATACAATTCCGTTCACCTAGAAGATATGATTTTATATAATGGCTTTATTTTTGCGTAGGACTGTCTGTTAAATTCTGCAAACTAAGTGTTTTGACTTTATTATTTGGTAGTATGTCAATAACTCGAAAGGGTCCCGTGAACTTAGGAGTAAGTATCGATTTGGATGTTTGGTTGAAGGTGTACACAATGTCTCCAATTTCATCTCTGCAATATGTCGCTCCTGTATTATGAAGCCGTGCCATATCGTCTTTGGAGAGAGTAAGGGTATTGTGAATTCTCTTGAGGTTAAGTCTGACGTAACAAGATCATATGGGAGCTTTTTGTCCGAGACAAAGAGGACAAAATGTGGTGATTCCGATATTGACTTGTTATTGACACTGTTAATACAAGCATGGGTCATTGGTACATGTTGATCCCAAGAAAAATGTATGTCAGAGGCAAGATGTCGAAGAACATTTAGGATTTTGCGATTCTGTCTCTCGACTAAACCGTTATAGCTAGGGTGATAAGGAGTAGTGATGCATTTCGTGATGTTAAAGTGTTTACAAATGTTTCTGAGAATTTCATTGTTGAACACTGTTTCTTTGCCTAAAATGAGTATTTTGGATGTAGTGGAGGGGCATATGAGTTTGTCAACAATAATTTGTGCAACGTGTTGTGGTGTCTTGTCAGGTAAAGGTGAAAAAAATGCAGAATCGAGAAAAATTGTCTACACAAATAAAGATGTATTAGTTTCCGCTGGGGGTGAGTGGTGACTTAAGAAGGTTAATAGCTACTGTGTCGAAAGTTTTGCAAGGGGCAGGATAAGCTAAGATGGAAACATGACCGCTGATATGATCTTTGTGTGAAGCACGTGAATGACAAGCGTCTGTGTATATTGTGAAAGGAAGCTTGTGATTTGGAAAAGCAAGGAAAGGTGCCGTCGTTAGGACTTGTTTTAAACCATTAAAGACTTTCTCTTGGTCAATGTCCAGTTAAAAGGATTGACTTTCTTAAGTAAAGCGGCTAAGGGTGCTGCTATACCAGCGTAATTTTTTATATACCGTCTGTAAAAACTTGATAGACCAAGGAATGAACGTATGTGATCAACAGAAGTTGGGCGTGGAAAATCAATGACTGCCTTGACCTTGTCCTGCGAGGTTAAAATTCCTTGAGAGTTAAGGACGTGCCCAAGGAAACGTATTTATTTCTGAAGAAAGGAACACCTCTTAAGTTTAAGTTTGAATCCTGCCTTTGTTAGTCGTAAGGAGACATTATTAAGCGTGTGTAGGTGCTCGCTAACAGATTTGGAAGCGACGATAATGTCATCGAGATACATGAAAACTGATTGTCCTACGAGGACTGCAAGTACTGCGTGCATGAGACGTGTGAAAACAGAGGGGGCTGTAACAAGGTCCACGGCAAGGCGTTTGAACTGAAAGTGGCCATTGTTCGTGCTGAATGCTGTGAGAGGTCTAGACTCTGTATCAAAGGGAAACTGGAAATATTCTGACATGAGGTCTAAGGTTGTGAAAACTATGTTGTTTTTACCAACGATGTTATTTCTAAATTTGTTGCAAAGAGTAACTAAGTCTGCTTGTGTATCAGGGAAGTCTATGGGGTTGAAATACACGTCGGAAGTTGTGGTACACTCTTGTGAAGTGGGAAATTTGTCATCCATGAGTTGTATACGTGAGACATATACCAAGAAATCCCCAATGTTAGTGCCAGCTGTGAGATGGTGGGGGACATTAGTATAATTTGCAATCAATATGCACGTGTGACCTTTCTTTGATGTTGAGCTGATGGCGGAAAGTAGGAAGATACCACTCACGTGACTTATCTCTGGCATACAGATTACACCGGTGCTTGGGGCTGGGAAGACTCGTGTGTGTTTGAAAGTAGATAACATTTGTAAGACTGGGGCGGATTGAAGGTTGAAATCTTCGATGAAGGGTAAGACATCTTTCTCAGCCGATGAATTATCGACCGTATGGAATGAGATTTTTGTTTGGCGTTTTGCTGATTTGGACATGTGGGAGGAGTTTTTACGTCTGTTACGTTTGGAATGCATTTTGACAACTGTGAGCAAGGAAGGAGAGGTGGAATTCTGAGGGGATTTTGGAGTGATTGAGCAAATGCTGGAGCTGTTTGAGTTTGGCTGATGGAGCTCGGTCATGTGTGTTTTGTTAATAGTCTGTGGGGTTTCTGAATGCATCGCAGGGAGGAAATTGTTTGGATAAATCATACCATTTCGAGCGGGATATAAAACTATTTTATGTTGTTTCATCAAGTTCAAGACTATGAGGATGTCAGCGGGAAAATGCACATCAGCTACGTAGACAGTAAGTGAAATGGGTGGGCATTGATCTTTAAAGTTAATATCCAATTTTTTTTTCCAAGGATAGGAAATGGTACACCATCGACGTTGGCGAGTTAGATATCAGGGGGCTCTAGGACGGTGACTTTCTTGCGGTCCGAACAGAGTTTGTTAAAACTGAACGTGGACATAACGTTAACAAGAAATCCAGTGTCTTGAAATATAGCGAGTTTAGTGTTGTTTGAGGTTGCCTTGAATATCATGGAAGGTGAGTAAATGTCCGAGGTGTTCAGGGTAAGGCCAGGTAGGGTTGGTAAGGGAAGTTCCGGGTATGGAGTGCCTTGTGTGAACTTGCGCGATATATTTGTTTTTTGTATTCATACGGAAAGTGTGATGTGTATGTCTCTGGCGGGGGAGCGTTATTGTGAAGCAGGTCCTTGTTGTCTTTGTTCGACGAGCACGCGACATATAAAACACCAATAAGTAAAAGTGACCACATATTGGTTGAACTGGAACTAAACGAGGAAAAATACATGAAAAAAAAACGAACAATATAGAGAGGGAAGATTGATGTATGAGAAAACAAACTTTGATAAAATGAAAGAATTCTTTCAAAAATCTGACTGGGAAAAATACACAAAGAGGAAACAAAAGTAGAAGAGAAATGGAGTATTTTGACAAAAACTTATAAAGGAGTGGGAAAGTATGTTCCAAGACAAAAGCAAGAAAAAAGGATATGTAAAGTGCTGGTACAACAAAAGATGTATGAAATTAAAAGACAAAAGGGATAAAGCTTGGATAAATGAAAAAAAAAGACAAAAAACCTGAAAAATGGAAAATATATACTAGTTCTAGAAATGAATATGTACAAGTGCGCAGAGAAGAAAAGATAAAATACGAAAAAGATGTCATAGAAAAATGTAAAGATCAACCAAAACTATTTTACAGATTTGTAAACAACAAACTGAAAAGCAAACAAAAATTAGAGAAACTACGAAATGGAGGAGTCGAATACACAGAGCAAATAGAAATGGCAGAAATTATGAACAAGCATTTTAAATCGATGTTTACAAGGGAGAACATACAACCTAGAGATATCGAATGGGAGGAGTGAATTCTCCCTATGAAAGACATAAAAGTATCAAGAAATGAAATAATGAAACACTTGAGTAATCTCGATGTCAGAAAATCGCATGGACCAGATGAAATGGTAAATTGGATTTTGAAAGAATGCAGGAATGAACAAACAAACAAAATACATATCCTAATAAACAGTTCATTGAAAGAGGGAAAAGTTCCAGAAGATTGGAAAAGAGCAAATATAGTACCTATATATAAAAGGGGAAACAAGGAAGACCCTACTAATTATAGACCGGTCTCTCTTAAGTACGATAGCTAAAATTTGTGAAAGAATGAACAAAACTAGATGGGTAAAGCACTTGGAAAAAAACAACGCACTAAATCCAAGGCAATTTGGATTTAGACAAGGACGATCATGCGTCACAAACTTAACGTGTTTCTATTGTGTTGGTGTGGTGTAGAATTGTATTTTGTTGTTTTGTTATTTATTGTATTATTTATATTATGTTGTTATGTATTTATACTATAAGATTTGGTTGTATTGTATATCGCAGATGCGATGCGCGCCTTTGTTTTGGCGCGAATTGGAGAGCGTGGCGTCAGTATCGAAGACGGCCTTGCTGAGGGTGCACGCATTTGTGATTGTGTCAGATTGTGTGTATCTAAATATAAATTTTAACTCTTAATTTTGCGCACTCATTAGCCACCCCGATACGTTAAATGGTGGCAGCTCAAAAACAATCATTGTGCACGTCTCCACAGACTAAAATTAGAGTGCTGCGCGTCCGTTGTGTTCTTTTTCTCTCTCCCATTTTCCTTTCCATAGGCTACAGGATTTGTTAATAGTGAGACGTACAAATGTTTTCTCATTGTGGATCAGTGACTTTGTTTTTACGTAACCATAGCACCAAATACCGGCAACAGACATTGTCAGGACCCTTGGGTACATGCCACTGTTTGATTTAATTTGGACAACGTTTTCCCCGGGAATCTTCGTGGCCGGCCTTCTTTGGGACTGATATCGCTGGCTACGTTAGTGGGACGGTCGTCTCAAGTCACTTCGTGACTTGCAGTTAAATTACTCCTTGGATGAAGACGGATTCGTGATTGCAGTCTCAAAATTCTCGGTCGAAGGCTCCCCGGCCTTGTGTTTCGCAAGTGTATTGCTCTGCGGCGCAGACATTGGCTACCTTGTTACCAGTTTTGTATAATTTTTGCCTTCGGCATACCTGTATTGTCATTCTTTTTTTTTTTAGATTTTGTGAATATATTGTGAATATATATATATATATATATATATATATATATATATATATATATATATATATATATATAAAATCATCTATCCGGTCGTGCCTTGGGAGGCCATTTGTATGACGTCACTCTTTGTTTACCTTTTCAAATGTTATCCCGCAGTGAGTCTTGTGCACATTTACGTGCGTGTTAGTGCATTATACATTTTTTACGTAATTTTGCTAATTACGGTCTTCCTATAATTTTTTCTTCATTATTGATATATGCATTGTTTCTGTGTTTCAATGCTTCTGTTTGTGTGAATTATATAATTTTCTTACGTTCGTGTCCCATGTCCGGCTATTCAAGGGTGATAGATGTAATACACGAAAGAGATGGATGGGCTGATTGTGCATTTCTAGACCTGAAAAAAGCTTTTGATAAGGTGCCACATAAGAAGTTGCTCAAGAAATTAGAAACTGCAGGAGGAATACAGGACAAACTACTGAAGTGGATGGAAGACTTCTTGCATGAAAGAAAAATGAGAGTAGTGATAAGAGACAAACACTCTAATTGGTATGAAGTGATAAGTGGTGTTCCACAAGGAAGAGTTCTGGCCCCAATAATATTTGCTATATATATTAATGATATAGATGAAGGAATTGAAAGTTATATGAGCTTCTTTGCGGATGATGCAAAACTGTTGAAAAAAGTGAACACTGAAGAAGATTGTGAGTCGCTACAGAGTGATCTCAATAAATCATGGGAATGGAGTAGGAAGTGGGAGATGGAATTCAATATCAAGAAGTGGAGTATAATTGAATTTTGAAGAAGCAAAAAAAGAATAGTAGGATCATATAAATTGGCGGAAGAAGAAATAGAAAAGTGGAAAATGAGAAGGATCTGTGAGTAATTATTATGAATAACATGTTCCCTGAGAAGCATATCATTTTTTTTTTGAGAAACTTATAATTGAATAAGAACAATCAAAGTGGCATTTACATACCTGGACGAAGAAATGGTGAAGAAAATACTAGTTACCTTGATAATATCAAGATTGGAATATGCAGCGACGATGTGGTCACCAAGTACAAAAAATGTATAACAAAACTTGAAAGAATACAAAGAGCAATTACAAAACTAGCACTAACACCCTCAGAACTATTATATGAAGAGAGACTAGCAAAACTTGAACTACAGACATTAGAATAAAGAAGAGAGAGAGAAGACTTGATAACTATTTATAGAATCATGAAAGGCATAGCAACTGTTGATAGAGAGAATCTAATAAAATGGGATAGTAGAAATACAAGAGGACATGGAAAGAAAACCAAGAAAGACAGTTATAGAAGGGACCTGAAAAAGAACAGTTTTCCCCAGAGTGATAGACATCTGGAATAAGTTGGACGAAAAAGTGGTGTGTGCAAAAACAATTCATGAAATTAAAAACAGTTTAGGTAAAATGAGATATGAAGACGGGACACCACGAGCATATCTTCCACTTCCGTAAAATACAACTAGGTAAATACAACTAAGTAAATACACACACACACACGCATATATATATATATATATATATATATATATATATATATTTATATATATATACATACATATATATATATATATGTATATATATATACATATATATATAGTATACATAGCATATATATGTAATATATATATACATATACACACACACACACACACACACATATATATATATATATATATATATTCAAAATCATAGAGAAGAGGGTGCAGGAAAAGGCGCTGCTGAATGCCAATGGTTATAATGACACAATGTAACAGTACAAAAGCTGTTGACACAAACACCGAAAACTTAAGTCTTTTCGCCTGTCACGGAGGCTTCTTCAGGGTGAGAAGAACTATAAATTACACGGTTAACTAGGTCTGTTATCGACGAAGATGAAGCAAATGATAATGGCCTCTGGCCGATTGTCAGTCCTTAAAAAGCAGGATGGTATGGGTATTGGGAGAGGTCTTCGCAATTTTTGGGAGGAGTCACTGGAGGAAGAAGTTTCTGGGTGAGGTCACTAGAGGGAGGAGATGTCAAGTGAAATCTCTGGGTGAGGTCACTAATAGAAGGCGAGGGCGATAGGAGTGACCTCACCCAGGGCCCCCTTCCGGCTTCGCCCGTTTCTCCAAGTGATCTCCCCCAGAGACTCCTGTCGCCCTCGCCTTCCACTAGTGACCTCGTCGATAGCAGACCTAATTAACCTTGGAATTTATAGTTCTTCTCACCCTGAAGAAGCCTCCGTGAGAGTCGAAAAGTCTTAAGTTTTCAGTGTTTGTGTTAACAGCTTTTGTACTGTTACATTGTGTCATTATAACCATTGGCATTCAGCAGAGCCTTTTACTGCACCCTCTTCTCCATGATTTTGAAATCATGAATATTATGTTCATACATTGGACTGTGAAGACAAAAAAATATTTTTCAAACTGCAGAATTTGAATCTTAAGATAGCCAAAGCTATTAGCGCAGTTGACTTCAATCAAAATTGTCTACGTGAAAATCTGTGCCCTAGAAATATATATACATATATATATATATATATATATATATATATATATTAAACATTAAAATGTTTAATATATATATATATATATATATATATATGTGTATATATATTTCTAGGGCACAGGTTTAAAGGTTGTTTAATGTTTGCTGGAGAGAAGGTAGAGTGCCAGAGGACTGGAGGAGTGCTTGTATAGTTCCACTTTACAAGGGAAAGGGGGACAAGTGTGAATGTAGTAGTTTCAGAGGGATTAGCTTGTTAAGTGTAGTTGGGAAGGCTTATGGGAGGATCTTGATTGAGAGGAACAGAGGGAGTAATTGGTGAGGAACAGTGTGGGTTTAGGACAGGTAGAGGTTGTGTAGATCAGATTTTTGTGGTAAGACAGATATGTGAGAAAGCTATAGGAAAGGGGAAGGATGTTTTCTGGGCCTTTATGGATCTGGAAAAGGCTTACGACAGGGTAGACAGAAAGGCACTGTGGGAGGTTATGCGGACATACGGGATAGGAGGAAAGCTTCTGGGAGCTGTCAAGAGTTTTTATGAGAGTAGTAGAGCTTGTGTCAGGATTAGAAATGGAGAGAGTGAGTGGTTTGAGGTAAAGGTGGGACTTCGTCAGGGATGCGTTATGTCACCCTGGCTGTTCAACTTATACATGGATGGGGTAGTGCGAGAGGTGAATGCAAGGGTAGTGTGTCAGGGATTGGAGATGGTTAAGGAAAATGGAGAAAAGTGGGAGGTGAGCCAGCTGTTGTTTGCGGACGACACTGCGCTTGTGGCAGGATCGGAGGAGGGATTGAGGAATTTGGTGACAGAGTTTGGGAGAGTGTGTGATAGAAGAAAGCTGAAGATAAATGTGGGTAAAGGTAAGGTGATGAGATGTACATGGGGTGAAAGTGGCAGTAATCTGGAAGTGAGCATTAAGGGAGAGCAACTAGAGGAAGTGGATAGTTTTAGATATTTGGGTGCAAATGTGGCAGGAAAAGGTGGAGTGAAGGTGGAGGTAGAATGTAGATTGAGAGAAGCGAGTAAATGCCTTGGTGGTTTAATAAGTGTAATGAGGAATAGATATTTGGGAATGGATGCTAAGAGGAGACTGTATGAAGGAGTGATTGTGCCAACAGCACTGTATGGAGCAGAAACAGGGAACATAAGAGAGGAAGAGAGAAGGAACTTGAATGTGTTTGAGATGAAGTGTCTGAGAAGTATGATGGGGGTTACTAGGCTTGATAGAGTGAGAAATGAGGAGGTGAGGAGGAGAACAGGGGTAGAAAGGGAGCTGGGAGATAGGGTTGATGAAAGAGTATTAGGATGGTTTGGACACATGGAAAGAATGAGTGAAGAAAGACTAGTAAAGGAGGTATGGAAGGCAGATGTGGAGGGAATGAACATGAGGGGACGTCCTAGGATGAGATGGATGGATGGGGTGAAGGGGGCTTTGGGGAAGAGGGGAATGTCTGTTGAGGAAGGACGGGAGAGGACAGAAGACAGGGGTGAATGGAGAATGGTTGTACATGGAAAATGTTGTGATGCATGAGGTGGAATGGACGGGGGAATGGGGGGTGAGGTAGTGTGTGTGAGCAAAAATTTTGACACAGCCCGAAGGGATTTCTCCCCGTCCTCTCCTTTATATGGGGGGACGGAGAGGGGGGGTCGCCGATTTAATGAAGCGGCCTTGCTGTGGATGTGCTGTGTCCTGCGACACTGCTTCTGACCCAGGGCAGTGGACAGGGTGCAGGGAGGACCCGTCATCTAGGATGTGCTGAGATGGGAGGGAGGGCGGAGGGGTGTGGAGTGTTTTCGGGGATGGAATGGGTGGGAATGATTTTATTCCTTGTCCTTTTTTGCTACCTCCCTGGTAAGGGGGAAAAAGCCTTGGTATATGTATGTATGTATATATATATATATATATATATATATATATATATATATATATATATATATATATATATATATATATATATATATATATATATATACACACTGAATGGTTCCCAGTGATCAATTAATATTGCAGTTTGCAATCGAAATATATAGATTCCCTGTTTCCAGTCTTTTCTACTCCAACAGTGGTTTCTACGTTATACATATATATATGTATATACATATATATATATTATTCAACCACAAACAACTTTTAATTCCATGCCATCGCAATCGAGACTGAAGAATCGCTCGATGGAGACATTTTGTTGGAAATTGAAACGTGGACGAGCCGAGGATTCGAACCCAGCTAACCCGTAACAAAGTTACAGTGACTTAAACCAATGCGCTATCAAGAGAGATATAAGTTGAGTACGATTTTCTTATATTTGTATGCTCGAATTACATACATCTACACGAAATATCGCGTTCAACCCACCTCCGCTATGATATTGCATTTAGCTAGTATGTGCACGTGGGATAGATTATACATCTACACTGAATGGTTCCCAGCGATCAATTGATATTATTCAACCACAAACAACTTTTAATTCCATGCCATCGCAATCGAGACTGAAGAATCGCTCGATGGAGACATTTTGTTGGAAATTGAAACGTGGACGAGCCGAGGATTCGAACCCAGCTAACCCGTAACAAAGTTACAGTGACTTAAACCAATGCGCTATCAAGAGAGATATAAGTTGAGTACGATTTTCTTATATTTGTATGCTCGAATTACATACATC
>NC_134805.1:51453768-51461268 GCF_046742065.1 Oratosquilla oratoria | reverse complement strand
TAAGATTAAAATCAGGTCACAAACGACAGCAGAGAATATCTTGGCAAAAACAGGGAAACTAACAGACAGTGAACAATATAAAAAGGTATGGATAAAAAGAGAAATGACTAAAGAGGAGAGAGGGGGAAAAACGAAAAGACAAGAAGCTAAGGAAAAAAACGAAAGAAGAACAGAATCAGAAAAAGAGGAATTCTATTGGAGAGTAGTGAATATGAAAGTGAGGAAATGGAACATAATAGAGAAAAACAAAGGGAAAACAGAAAACACGATTGAAGTAGCAGAAAATTAAAAGTGTCTTACACAAATATAGATGGATTACTAACAGGCTTGAACGAACTGAATGATTATCTGAAGGAAAAAGAATCGGACATAATGGGAATTGTAGAGGCAAAATTAAAAGGTCCACTACCACCCAACAGTGTAGGACATGATGCATATAATTATTGGATTAAAAACAGAGAGACAAAAAAAGGGGTGGAATTATGTTTCTGAATAAGAAGGATATAAACGTAAGGAATGTCACATATGGAAAGAATAGAGTAGAGATGATTATGATGGAAGTGGAAGACAGAGATAGGAAGAGCAGAAAGTTTGTAATGAATTATGTGCCTCCAAAAACGGCCTCGTGGGAAGAGAGAGAACATAAAAGTATGTTAGAAGACACAAGGATAATATCAAATAAGATAATGGAAGATGGAGGAAGAATAATTATAATGGGCGACTTTAATTGCAAAGAAGTCTGCTGGGAAGAGATGACAGTAAAAGGTGGTGACGACTCATAGGGAAATGTTCTACTTGAGATGATTATTGACAATACAATGACACAATGGATTCAAGAGAACACCAGGCATAGAAATGAAGAAGAACCATCGAGACTGGACCTAATAATCACATCAGAACCTGAAATAGTGGAAAAGATTGAATATAAGACACCAATAAGTAAAAGTGACCACAAATTGGTTGAACTGGAACTGAATGAGGAAAAATGCATGAAAAGAAATGAACTATATAGAAAAGGAAGATTGATGTATGATTTTTTTTTGTAAAATAAGATAATTCTTAAAAAAAAAAAAAAAAACTGGGAAAGAATATACAAAGAGGAAAAAACAGTGGAAGAGAAATGGAATATTTGGACAAAAAATTATAAAAAAGGAGTGGGAAAGTATGTCCCAAGACAAAAGCAAGAAATATAATATGTAAAGTGCTGGTACAACAAAAGCTGTAGGGAGTTAAAAGACAAAAGAGATAAAGCTTAGACAAAAACGAAAAAAGACAAAAGACCTGAAAAATGGAAAATATATACAAGTTATAGAAATGAATATGTACAAGTGTGCAGAGAAGAAAAGAGAAAATATGAAAAAGATATCATAGAAAAATGTAAAGGTCAGCCAAAACTATTTTACAGATATGTAAACAACAAACTGAAAAACAAACAAGAGCTAGAGAAGCTACGATAAGGAGGAGTTGAATACACAGAGGAAATAGACATGGCAGAAATTATGAACAAGCATTTTAAATCGGTGTTTACAAGGGAGAACATACAACCTAGTGATATCGAATTGGAGGAGAAAGTCCCCCCTATTAAAGAAATAGAAATAACAAGGAATGAAATAATGAAGCACTTGAGTAATCTTGATGTCAGAAAATCGTATGGACCAGATGAAATAGCAAACTGGATTTTGCAAGAATGCAGGAATGAACTGGCAGAGAAAATACATAGCATAATAAACAGTTCAGTTCCTTGAAAGAAGGAAAAGTTCCAAAAGATTGGAGAAGAGCAAATATAGTACCTATATATAAAGGGGGAAATAAAGAAGACCCTACCAACTATAGACCAGTCTCTCTAACAAGTACAATAGCAAAAAAACTTGAAAGAATGATCAAAAGTAGATGGGTAAGGTATTTAAAAAAAAAAAAAACATACTAAATCCAAGGCAATTTGGATTCAGACAAGGACAATCATGCGTCACAAGCTTAATGTGTTTCTATTCAAGGCTAATAGATAATACAAGATAGAGATGGATGGGCTGATTGTGCATTTCTAGACCTAAAAAAACTTTTGACAAAGTGCCACATAAGAAGTTGCTTAAGAAATTAGAAACTACAGGAGGAATACAGGGCAAACTGCTTAAATGGATGGAAGACTTTTTGTAGGAAAGAAAAATGAGAGTAGTGATAAGAGACAAACACTCTAATTGGGATGAAATAATAAGTGTTGTTCCACAAGGAACAGTTATGGCCCCAATAATGTTTGCTATGTATATTAATGAAATGGATAAAGAAATTGAAAGTTATATGGGCTTCTTTGCGGATGATGCAAAGCTGTTGAAAAAAGTGAACACTAAAGAAGATTGTGAGTCGCTACAGAGTGATCTCAATAAAGTATGGGAATGGAGTAGGAAGTGGGAGATGTAATTCAATACTAAGAAGTGTAGTATAATGGAATTTGGAAAAAGCAAAAATAGAATAGCAGGATCATATAAATTGGGAGAAGAAGGAATAAAAGAATAGAAAATGAGAAGGACCTAGTAGTCGTTATTATGAATAATATGTCACCTGAAAAACATATAAACAAGATTTTTGGAGAAACTTATAATTTAATATGAACAATCAAAGTGGCATTTACGTACCTGGATGAAGAAATGATGAGGAAAATACTAATCACTTTGATAAGACCAAGATTGGAATATGCAGCGACAATGTGGTCACCAAGTACAAAAAATGTATAACAAAACTTGAAAGAATACCAAGAGCAATTACAAAATTGGCACCAACACTCTCAAAACTATCATATGAAGAGAGACTAGCAAAACTTGAGCTACAGACATTAAAACAAAGAAGAGAGAAAGGAGATTTGATAACTATTTATAGAATCATAAAAGGCTTAAAAACTATTGATAGAGAGGATCTAATAAAATGGGATGATAGAAATACAAGAGGATATGGAAAGAAAATCAAGAAGGACAGTTTTAGAAGAGATCTGAAAAAGAACAGCTTTCCCCACAGAGTAATAGACAGTTGGAACAAGCTAGATGAGAGAAAAACAATACATGAATTTAAAAACAGTTTAGATAAAATGAGATATGAAGACGGGACACTACGAGCATAGCTCCCCTTCCCGTTAAATACAACTAGGTAAATAAACACACACACACACACGCACACACACACACGCACACACACACGCACACACACACACACACACACACACACACACACACACACACACACACACACACACACACACACACACACACGCACACACACACACACACACACACACACACACACACACACACACAAACACACACACACACACACACACACACACACACACACGGACACACACATTATATATATATATATATATATATATATATATATATATATATATATATATATACATATATCAAGGACTACTATTAAACAGGACGTACACACCCAGATTTCTGGCTCCGCTAGCGGAGGCCATTGCTTTCTTTGTAACCTAACATTTTATATTGGACAAATATATCAAAACTAGAAACCTAATATTGTATATAGGACAAATATATAAACTATTGACTTATTCAGTGCAGTATAAGTTGATATAAACTTTTATAATGAAATAAGAAATTATTTTTAAGGCACTGTTATGCTTTGAAATGCCAAATTTAGCCGGACTTAACATGTATTATTGTACAAGGTTAGTGGACACTTTAAAGGAACCCAAGGTGCTGTTGTTTTACATTTTACAAAATGGATTATAGTTAAACCTTTGTGATTACAAACAAACATTCACACAAATAAACAGACATAGAAGCAAAAGCTTACCAGACTGCAGCGATTAATCAGAGGGCCGGGCCTTCTCTACAGAGGTGTCGAGAAGGACTGCATTCTTCTGCTGGTCTTTCTCTAGGTTGTGGAGTCCATTCAGAAGAACATTTGCCAGACGACGGAACATCTTGGGACAGTCAATGTCAATCCCATTGAAGCTGGCCAGTGTCGACAAGATCTCCATCAGTTTTTTCTGAAAAGATAAAAAATGCACACATGTGGAGTTGTCAGGGAACCTCTGGACACTGTCTCGATAAAGTCCTTAACGTCACTGGTCACAAGAGGTTCCTCGGCGCTGAAGACCACATGGTCTGTGCACTTCGTTTCAAGCCACCTCGCCACATCGGCCGCACTGCACTCTTCACTCACATTTAGTGTCACATCTGAAGTGCAACTCTCAATAGAGGCTGCATCCTCTAGGTCAGTTGCAGTCCCCAAGCAGGTATGTTCCTTCGACACAGGGTCAACATCGATGGACTGGAGGTTTATGGCAGCATATCTCGTGAGCCGCTGCTTGCATGCGGAGAACACATCCCCAGTGGTCATGAAAGGGTTTGCACCGGTTGATTGACGGTAGACTGAGAACTCCCCCTCAAGCCGATCACTCTGGATCTCACACAGCAGGGCATAATGGAAGTCAGCGTTTCTGAACAAGTAGCGGCAAACGGCAGTCAGTCCCTGCATAGTCTGCACTAGCTCATCCTTGGTGTCATGGGTGAAACACTTGATTCGATTTGCTCCATGTCCTGAAGAAGCCTCTTGGAAAATCAACAGGAAAGTCTGCAGGCTGGTTGACTGGGGATCCTGAACAGATCAATATGGATCGTTCATGCGCTCATTTTGCCCCTTCCCAGATACATTCACTAAATTCCACCAGTTGAGGATGATTTGGATGAACTTATCAGTGTCATAACATCCTCTGAGCTTCAATGAAGCCACAACCTTTTCACTGAAGACCTTCAAGACATGCTGCACATTTTGTAGTTGAAGTCGTGAGGGGTTGACAGCAAATTTAGTGAGGGGAGTAGTCTTCAGAATACTGCCTTTCTCTGACTCGTACAGTTCCTTGACGTCAGCAAATGATGCTGTTGTTTTATTGTCAAGAATGATCTTCTGGCACTTCTCATTGATCCAGTTGTTGCGGATGCACTTCAGAAGATACACTGTGTCAAAAAGGGGAAACCAGACACGATCTTTGTCAAGAGGATGCTTGGCTGTGGCACAGCAATCACCCGGAAATTCAAACAGCTTACAGTACTGCTGGTTTATCTTGTGGTTGTCTGTGATAGACCCGATGACACGCCCACCTGCCCTCTCAACAGGAGCTGCCGCCTCCTTCACACGCTCAAGCTGGTATGCTGCTGTGAGCTTGTGGATGGGTGTCACAGAAATCATAATACTAGGTCTTCTGTGCAGTGACTTCATCATAATACATAATATAGAAGTGGCCTTGCAGTCTGGCTTGTTCACTGTCATGCCACTCAGAACCCCACCAGAAAAATGCAACAGTTTCCCGAATCTATACTTCATCTATCAAGAGAAATACATTGTTCTGCTACAGTGTCTTCACTTTGGCGAATGTTTCCCTCATCACCTGGTCCTTGTCAATAGATGAAGTGATGTATTGCAGCTTGCGTTTGCTAGGCAGCACCAAAAAGTCTCTGAGCTGTTCTTAACTACACTTGGGGTATGATTCAAGAGCAAAACAATAATCATTCATGGAAAACTCACAAATGAAAAATCTGTCAGAATCAACAACAAAATTACTACGTGGTGGTAGCACATCAAGCCACTTTTGTCTTTTATAACGGTCTTTTGGCAGTCGAAACACTCGGCACCTGTTATCCTTGTTATAACTACCGTTATAGTTCACAACACCACACTTATTCGGCATTTTGAATACACAAAATCAGCAAGAAAGAACCTATGAAGAACCAAACAAACAAAATCAGCAAGAAACTATGTAAACAAACACTATCCACTTCTAAATGCAGCCACGAGCAAAAAAGACGCAGCGACACAACCTTACACCTCCACTGCTCGTAGCGCACTGGACTGGCCTCCGCTAGCGGCGCCAGGAATCTAGGTGTGCACGTCCTCTGTAATAGTAGTCCTTGATATATATATATATATATATATATATATATATATATATATGTATATATATGTATATATATGTATATATACATATATATGTATATATATGTATATATATATACGTATATATATATATATATACACATATATATATATATATGTATATATATGTATATGTGTATATATATATGTATATATATTGCTAAACAGAAATGTAGTAGCACATTTGTACTTTCCTGAAGAGGGCTACAGTTGATAGCCGAACTATAGGATTCTTTTTTATTCGAAGTTTATTTTCTCCGACTGTGGGTTTCCTGTGTGTCATATATATATATATATATATATATATATATATATATATATATATATAGATATCTGTGTGTGAGGGTGTGTGTGTGTGTGTGTGCGTATACACACCCACCCACACACGCACACACACCCACACACACACACACACACACACACACACACACACACACACACACACACACACACACACACACACACACACACACACACACACACACACACACACACACACACACACACACACACACACACACACATATATATATGTATATATATACATATATATATATATATATATATATATATATAAATTTTATATGTACATATATGTATATCACAACTAACACCACAGTCGGACGAAAGAAAAAGTTGCGTAAGCGGAACTATATATTTCGATTGCTACATGCAATCCTCTTCAGTAGTACTACTGAAGAGGATTGCAGGTAGCAATCGAAATATATAGTTCCGCTTACGCAACTTTTTCTTTCGTCCGACTGTGGTGTTAGTTGTGATTTACAAATGTGTTACTACATTTCTCACCTGTGATATATGTATATGTATACATATATATATATATATATATATATATACTGTATATACATATATATATGTATATATATATATATATATATACATATATCACAACAAAGATATGTCGTAGCACATTTGTAAAATAATACTGATTACCCACTTTCGGAGAAGAATAAGCGAAGATATAGGGATCTGTATATTTCGATCACTTACTGTGATCCTCTTCAGCAGATATGAGTTACAAAGTAGAGAACAATGTGTATTTGCAATGAAACAGTGAGGTAGCAAGAAGGGACGGAGGCTCAGGTCACATGCCCGGCACGCATGCTCGGATCTTGGTGGCTCAGGTCACATGTCCGGCGTTGCATGGACCTTGGTGATTTTTGTCCTTCGTTAATGTAGATGGTAGCAATTTATTTATAGCAAAAGAAGAAATACAATCTGGTGACCATTGACCATGGGAAATGTTGTAATTTGGAAAATTGTTTATTAAGGAGGATTCTACTATTTTTCTTCTGAAACTACATTTGGATTTGTAAATTATTTCAGCATCGTCCCAATTTATCCGGTGGTTTTTATTGGCGACGTGCTGAAATACCGCGGAATTTTCCTGTCCGTATTTAACAGAGTTCTTGTGCTCCTTAACCCTGGTAGTGAGATCTCGACCCGTCTGTCCCCAATATACATTATTGCAATCTAAACAAGGTAATTTGTAAACTCCAGGAGTTGTATTACTCTTGGATCTAT
>NC_134805.1:51443768-51446268 GCF_046742065.1 Oratosquilla oratoria | reverse complement strand
TGATTCAGGTCCCTCGATGCACATCTTTGCTTCCATGCTGGTATGGAAGGTCTTAAGTATACTGAGAAAATTGTTGGGGACTCCAAATTTTGAGAGAACCCGCTACAAGAATTCCCTGGGTGCATTGTTGAAAGATTTGGTTAAGTCAATAAACACTATACATAAGTTGATGTTTTGTTCGACACATTTCTCTTGAATCTGACTAAGAATGAAAATCATGTCCATAGTCTTTCCTTCCTGAACTCGCATTGGTCTCTGGCTATACAGGTTCAGAGATATGTGTTATTAAGCGTGACAATATGATTTTGGCTAGTATTTTGACGGAAGCTAAGAGAAGAAAGACTCCACGGCTGCTATTGTAGTCTTTTCTTTCGCCCTAGTTGTTATATATTGGAATAATTATGGAGTCTATCCATTATTTAGGCAGGTGTTTACCATTCCATAGAGCACAGATGTTTTTGTGCAATTTCCTGTTCGTGTTTCAATAGTTCCCACGGTATGTCCTCTCGACCACAGTTTTTTTCCTTCCTTGATGCTCTTAATGGCAGAGGCTACCTCATGAAACTCGGGAAGCCTATCTAGAGCCTGGATAGGTGGAAAGTCAGGCAGAGCATTGATAACTGTATCATCTGTGATTTTGCCATGGTTAAGTACTGTACAACTTGAAAGTGTTGGGCACATCGCCTTAGAATATCATCTCGCTCTTAATGGACGACAGACCCATCACCTTAGGAACAGGTGACAGGGTATTTCTTTTATGGCCATAAATGGTCTTACATACATATACCAAGGCTTTTTCCCCCTTACAAGGGAGGTAGCCAAAAAGGGAAAGGCATAAAATCACTCCCACTCATTCCATCCCGGAATACAATCCACACCCCTCCACCCTCCCTCTTATCTTAGCACTTCTTGGATGACGGGTCATCCCTGCACCCTGTCCACTGCCCTGGGTCAGAAGCAGTGTCGGAAGACACAGCACATCCACAGCAACGCCGCTTCATTAAATCAGCGACCCCCCTCTCCGTCCCCCCAATGTATAAAAGGAGAAGACGGGGAGAAATCCCTTCGGGCTGCGTCAAAATTTGCTCACATATACTACCTCACCCCCATCCCCCCGCCCATTCCACCTCATGTATCACAACATCATCCATATACAACCATTCTCCACTCACCCCTGTCTTCTGTCCTCTCCCGTCCTTCCTCAATAGACATTCCCCTCTTCCCCAAAGCCCCCTTCACCCCATCCATCCACCTCATCCTAGGTCGTCCCCTCATGTTCACTCCCTCCACATCTGCCTTCCATACCTCTTTTACTAGTCTTTCTTCACTCATCCTTTCCATGTGTCCAAACCATCCTAATACTCTTTCATCAACCCTATCTCCCAACTCTCTTTCCACCCCCGTTCTCCTCCCCACCTCCTCATTTCTCACTCTATCTAACCTAGTAACCCCTATCATACTTCTCAGACACCTCATCTCAAACACATTCAAACTCCTTCTCCCTTCCTCTCTTATGTTCCCTGTTTCTGCTCCATACAGTGGTGTTGGCACAATCACTCCTTCATACAGTCTCCTCTTAGTATCCATTTCCAAATGTCTATTCCTCATTGCACTCTTCAATCCACCAAGGCATTTACTCGCTTCTCTCAATCTACATTCTACCTCCACCTTCACTCCACCTTTTCCTGCCACATTTGCACCCAAATATCTAAAACTATCCACTTCCTCCAGTCGCTCTCCCTTAATGCTCACTTCCAGTCTACTGCCACTTTCACCCCTTGTACATCTCATCACCTTACTTTTACCCACATTTATCTTTAGCTTTCTTCTATCACATACTCTCCCAAACTCTGTCACCAACTTCCTCAATCCCTCCTCCAATCCTGCCACAAGCGCAGTGTCGTCCGCAAACAACAGCTGGCTCACCTCCCACTTTTCTCCATTTTCTTTAACCATCTCAAATCCCTGACCCACTACTCTTGCCTTTACCTCTCGCACTACCCCATCCATGTATAAGTTGAACAGCCAGGGCGACATAACGCATCCTTGACGAAGTCCCACCTTTACCTCGAACCACTCACTCTCTCCATTTCTAATCCTAACACAAGCTCTACTACTCTCATAAAATCTCTTGACAGCTCCTAGAAGCTTTCCTCCTATCCCATATATCTGCATAACCTCCCACAGTGCCTTTCTGTCTACCCTATCGTAAGCCTTTTCCAGATCCATAAAAGCCCCAAAAAACATCCCTCCCCTATCCTATAGCTTTCTCACATATCTGTCTTACCACAATGATCTGATCTACACAACCTCTACCCGTCCTAAATCCACACTGTTCCTCACCAATTACTCCCTCTGTTCTTCTCCTAATCCTCTCAATCAAGATTCTCCCATAAGCCTTCCCAACTACACTTAATAAGCTAATCCCTCTGAAACTACTACGTTCACACTTGTCCCCTTTTCCCTTGTAAAGTGGAACTATACAGGCACTCCTCCAGTC
>NC_134805.1:51436268-51438768 GCF_046742065.1 Oratosquilla oratoria | reverse complement strand
AAAAATGCAAATATTGTACCAATATATAAAGAAAGGAAAAGGGAAAATCCAACTACAGGCTCTCCCTTACAAGCACAATAGCAAAAATGTGTGAAAAGTTAACAAAAGTAGGTTGGAAAAAATATACTGAATCCAAATAAATTTGGATTTAGACAAGGAAGATCATGTTCCACAAACTTGATCTGCTTCTACTCGAGACTAATAGAAATGATACAAGAAAGTGATGAATGAGCGGACTGTGCTTTTCTAGATCTACAAAAAGCATTTGATAAAGTACCACATAAAAAACTAATAAGAAAAATAGAATCAATAGGTGGCACCAAAGCAAAATTATTGGAATGGATGGAAGACTTCTTGACTGGGAGGAAAATGAGGGTAGTGATTAGAGACAAATATTCGACCTGGGAAGAAATGATAAGGGGTGTCCCACAAGGTTCGATAGTGGCTCCAATCATGTTTGCAATATACATAAATGACATGGATGAAGGTTTGGAATGTTAAATGAACTTCTTCGCAGATGACGCAAAAATACTATAGAAAGTAAGTACAGAGGAAGAATGTGAATCATTACAGATAGACCTACATAGAATCTGGCAATGGAGTCAAAAGTGGGAGGTGAACTTTAACATCAAGAAGTGGAGTTTGGAAAAAGTGAAAATAGAAATTATAAAAAATTATGAAATTGGTGAAGAAGTAAAAAAAGTGAGCTCGGAAAGAGACCTAGGAGTAATAATCAACAAAGACATGTCATCGGACAAACATCAGTAAAATAGTCGGAGAAACCTTCATCCTACTAAGGTCAATGAAAGTGGCATTTCACAATTTGGATGAGAAAATAATTAAGAAAATATTAGTTACACTGATAAGGCGAGATTTTTAGGACGCTGCAACACTATGGACATCCAGTACTAAAAAGAATATAAAGAAATTAGAAAGAATACAAAGAGCAACGACAAAAATGGCACCAACACTCTCCAAATTGACATACGAACAAATATTGTCCAAATTGGAGCTGCCAACTCTGGAACAAAGGAAAGAAAGAGATCTAATAACTATTTATAGAATCATGAAAGTAATGGAAATCCTTGATAGAGATGATTTAACAAAGTGGGACAACAGAGAAACAAGAGGACATGAAAAGAAAATCAAAAAGGATAATTATAGAAGAGATCTGAAAAAGAATAGCTTCCCACACAGAGTGGTGGATACCTGGAATAAATTGGATAAGGTAACAGTGTGTGCAAACACTATTTATGAATTTAAGAACAAACTTGATGCTGAAAGATACAAAGACGGATCACCACAAGCATAGCTCCCTTCCCTTATAGTACAACTACGTAAATACACACACATACACACACGGACACATACACACACATATACACACGATTCAGGACTTATGGATATCTCGGTAAAGAGGTTGCTAGCGAGAAAAAATCTTTGTTTATATCGGCAATAGAATATTTCATCCTCTAAACAAAAGAAAATACACTATTTGTTAAATTGGATACTTCTTGGATGTCTATTCATCTATCTACTATCTATTTATTAAAATAATTGATTAATTTGTATATTTACTTTCATTTATTTATTTGTTTATCTATTTATTTGTTTATCCAATCAATTTCTCAATAGATGTGTTTCTGATGAAGATAAAGCCTTGGCCCTTGGAACATTCACTGTGTTTCTTAGTATCTTCAGCTTCATTCCAGCACCGATCATCATGGGCGCAATTGTTGGTGAGTCAATTCATGAATATTTATCTCTTTGCATTTAACTAGTTGTAACATACAGAATAAGAGCTATCCTCGTAGGACCTCGTGGTTATTTCTGGCCTTACAACACACACACACACACACACACACACACACACACACACACACACACACACACACACACACACACACACACACACACACACACACACACACACACACACACACACACACGTCGGATTGACAGCGAAGAATGGAAATCCGGAAAAAATGCAATTTTCGTGGATTTCAACGAGGGAGAACCTGTGTTATATTAGTAGGGAAGGGGAAAGCTCATGGTGTAGTGGGCAGGTGAACAAAAAGAAGGGGAGACATTATTGAGAAAAACGGAAGTAAATGAGGAAGGGGACGAACGGGCACAGGACGTCAGCAGGGATGTCAACAAAAGGTGTGCAGATGACAAAGACGAGGTCGAACAGGTGACCAGAGGTATTAAAAGTAGAAATATAGATAAAAGCAGCTCAATGGCAAGAGGAGATAATTACTTTTATGGGCTTAATGAGAGAGAAGGTGGCAACCTCCCCCGACTAGTAAGTCTAGAAGACAGAGAGAGAGAGAGAGAGAGAGAGAGAGAGAGAGAGAGAGAGAGAGAGAGAGAGAGAGAGAGAGAGAGAGAGAGAGAGAGAGAGAGAGAGAAGAATCATGGGAGGTTAGGTTTAACCAACTAACATTAGTTACACAAAGAGTTGATAAACTGGAAGAACTAAAGAAGGAAAATCAAAAGC
>NC_134805.1:51428768-51431268 GCF_046742065.1 Oratosquilla oratoria | reverse complement strand
ATGTGTCCAAACCATCCCAATAGTCTTTAATCAGCCCTATCTCCCAACTCTCTTACCACCCCCGTTCTCCTCCTCACCTCATTTCTCACTCTATCCAGCCTAGTAACTCCTATCATACTTCTCAGGCACCTCATCTCAAACACATTCAAACTCCTTCTCTCTTCCTCTCTTATGTTCCATATTTCTGCCCCATACAGTGCTGTTGGCACAATCACTCCTTTATATAATCTTCTTTTAATATCCATTCCCAAATGTATATTTCTCATTACACTTTTTGATACCCCAATACATTTACTCGCTTCTCTCATCCTCCATTTTACCTCCATCTCCATTCTTCCCTATCCTGCCACATTCGCACCCAAGTATCTAAAACTATCCACTTCCTCCAGTCTCTCTCCTTTTATATTCACTTCCAGTCTGCTGCCACTTTCTCCCCTTGTACATCTCATCACCTTACTTTTACCCACATTTATCTTAAACTTCCTTTCTTCGCATACCTTCCCAAATTCTGTCTCTAACTTCCTCAATCCCTCTTGCTACAAGCTCAGTATCGTCAGCAAACAACAACTGGATTATCCCCCACTTTTCTCCATTTTCTTTAACCATCTCCAATCCCTGACCCACTACCCTTACATTTACCTCTCGCACCACCCTATCCATGTATAAGTTGAACAGCCAGGGCGACATAACACATCCCAGGCGAAGTCCCGCCTTTACCTCAAACCACTCACTCTCTCTATTTCTAATCCTAACACAAGCTTTACTACTCTCGTAATTTTTTTTTTACTGCTCTTAAAAACTTTCCCTCTGTCCCATATATATGCAATATCTCCTACAGTGCCTTCCTGTCTACCCTGTCATAAACCTTTTCCAGATCCATAAAAGACCCCAAAAAACATCCTTATCTTTTCCTATAGCTTTCTCACATGTCTGTCTTACCACAAAAATCTGATCTACGCAACCTCTACCTATCCTAAAACCATACTGTTCCTCACCAATTACTCCCTCTGTTCCTCTCCTAATTCTCTCAATCAAGGTCCTCCCGTAAGTCTTCCCAACTACATTTAACAAGCTCATTCCTCTGAAAATACTACGATCACACTTGTCTACTTCTCCCTTGTAAAGCGGAACTATACAGGCACTCCTCCAGTCCTCCGGCACTCTACCCTCTCATAAACAAACATTAAATAACATCACCAGCCATTCCACTATCACTATACATCCTTTTTTCAGAAATTCTGCATTACATCCATCCAACCCATGTGCCTTACCTGCTCTCATCATCACAACTGCCTTCACTTCATCTTTCCTTATTTCTATTTCATTTTCCTTACTCATCACGGTCATTATCTTAGCACTTCCCACTGCAACTACTTTTTCCTTCCTATCCTCCTTTACATTTCGCAACTTCCTAAGATACTCTGCCCATCTTCCTCTTATTACCTTCTTTTCCATTATCATCTTTCCGTCTGCACCTTTTTACCTTTTCTTCTCTACTTGATTCGCCTCCTCTTCCTCGTTTAATTTCTTTCCAAATAATTTTTATTACCTTCAAAATTTTCTGTCATACTCTTACCCCATTTCACATGTGCTCTTCTCTTTGTCTCCTTTATCTTATGCTTTACTTCTCTCTTTTCTTTGTACCTCTCATATGATTCCCTCGTCCTATTTTATAACCAATCTGTGAAAGCTCGCTTCTTCTCTTCTACAACCTTCTTTATTTCCTCATCCCACCACTCACTACCCTTCCTTCTATTTCCTCCTATCCTCCTTGTTCCACACACCAACTTTGCACACCTTGTGACTCCTCCTTGAACCATCCCTATTCCTGTTCCACTCCTAGTTCTACTCTATCCTTGACTCCCTCCCACTCTTCTCTCAGCTTCTTTTTGTACTCATTCTCCTTTTCTTTCTCATTTAAGTAGCTCACTCTAAGCACCTCCTTATCTCTTGTCCTTTTCCTCTTTCTCCATCTATCCTCCACTCTCAACTTACCTTCCAACAAAAAAAGATCTGATACTCGTATTTCCCTACTCTTTCCCCTTAGAACATGTACATCCTTAACACTTTCTACTATACTCCTCGTTACCACTATGCAGTCCATTAACGCTCTATTTACCACCCTTCCATCCACCACCTTCTCCCATGTGTACTTATGCTTGTCTTTCTTCCAAAACACTGTATTTGCTATTATCAAATCTCCACCATCAACTCTCCACTTTGATTCTTTCCTGGAACTCCACACTTCCCAACCACTCCATCTATTGGTTCATTTCCTACCCTAGCATTAAAATCATCCAATACCACTACATTGACATTTCTCCCTAATCCATCTATGCACTCATTTAGATATATCCAAAAAGCCTCCCTTTCCTCTACACTCTTCTCACTACCAGGCCCATATGCAATTACAAAAACCCACATCTCCCTTTCCAGTTTCACTTTCATCCACATTAACCTTGAAGAAACCTCCCTCGACTCCACTACATGCTTACCTATA
>NC_134805.1:51416268-51426268 GCF_046742065.1 Oratosquilla oratoria | reverse complement strand
ACAGCAAAAGCTGTAGGGAGTTAAAAGACAAAAGAGATAAAGCCTGGACAAAATGAAAAAAAGACAAGACCTGAAAATGGGAAATATATACTAGTTATAGAAATGAATGTGTTCAAGTGTGCAGAGAAGAAAAGAGAAAATATGAAAAAGATGCCAAAGAAAAATGTAAAGATCAACCAAAACTATTTTACAGATATGTAAACAACAAACTGAAAAACAAACAAGAATTAGAGAAGCTACGACAAGGAGTTGAATACACAGAGGAAATAGAAATGGCAGAAATTATGAACAAGCTTTTAAATCGGTGTTTACAAGGGAGAACATACAACCTAGAGATATCGAATGGGAGGAGAAAGTCCCCCCTATGAAAGAAATAGAAACAACAAGGAATGAAATAATGAAACACTTG
Source organism: Oratosquilla oratoria (assembly GCF_046742065.1). Lineage (NCBI taxonomy): Eukaryota > Metazoa > Arthropoda > Malacostraca > Stomatopoda > Squillidae > Oratosquilla > Oratosquilla oratoria. The sequence goes on along the minus strand of NC_134805.1, from coordinate 51,425,859 downwards.
AGTAACCTTGATGTCAGAAAATCGCATGGACCAGATGAAATAGCAAACTGGATTTTGAAAGAATGCAGGAATGAACTGGCAGACAAAATACATAGCATAATAAACAGTTCCTTGAAAGAAGGAAAAGTTCCAAAAGATTGGAGAAGAGCAAATATAGTACCTATATATAAAGGGGAAAATAAAGTACAATAGCAAAAATTTTTGTAAGAATTATCACAAGTAGATGGGTAAGGTATTTAGAAAAAAACAACGTACTAAATCCAAGGCAATTTGGATTCAGACAAGGACGATCATGCGTCACAATCTTAATGTGTTTCTATTCAAGGCTAATAGATATAATACAAGTAAGAGATGGATGGGCTGATTGTGCATTTCCAGACCTAAAAAAAGCTTTTGATAAAGTACCACATAAGAAGTTGCTTAAGAAATTAGAAACTACAGGAGGAATACAGGGCAAACTGCTTAAATGGATGGAAGACTTTTTGCAGGAAAGAAAAATGAGAGTAGTGATAAGAGACAAACACTCTAATTGGGATGAAGTAATAAGTGTTGTTCCACAAGGAACAGTTATGGCCCCAATAATATTTGCTATATAGATTAATGAAATGGACAAAGAAATTGAAAGTTATATGAGCTTCTTTGCAGATGATGCAAAACTATTAAAAAAAGTGAACACTAAAGAAGATTGTGAGTCGCTACAGAGTGATCTCAATAAAGTATGGGAATGGAGTAGGAAGTGGGAGATGTAATTCAATACTAAGAAGTGTAGTATAATGGAATTTGGAAAAAGCAAAAATAGAATAGTAGGATCATATTAACTGGGAGAAGAAGGAATAAAAAAGTAGAAAATGAGAAGGACCTAGGAATCATTATTATGAATAATATGTCACCTGAAAAACATATAAACAAGATTTTTGGAGAAACTTATATTTTAATAAGAACAATCAAAGTGGCATTTACGTATCTGGATGAAGAAATGGTGAGGAAAATACTAATCACTTTGATAAGACCAAGATTGGAATATGCAGCGACAATGTGGTCACCAAGTACAAAAAAATGTATAACAAAACTTGAAAGAATACAAAGAGCAATTACAAAATTGGCACCAACACTCTCAAAACTATCATATGAAGAGAGACTAGCAAAACTTGAGCTACAGGCATTAGAGCAAAGAAGAGAGAAAGGAGATTTGATAACTATTTATAGAATCATGAAAGGCTTAGAAACTATTGATAGAGAGGATCTAATAAAATGGGATGATAGAAATATAAGAGGACATGGAAAGAAAATCAAGAAGGACAGTTATAGAAGAGATCTGAAAAAAAAAAACAGCTTTCCCCACAGAGTAATAGACATTTGGAACAAGCTAGATGAGAAAGTGGTGTGTGCAAAAACAATGCATGAATTTAAAAACAGTTTAGATAAAATGAGATATGAAGACGGGACATCACGAGCATAGCTCCCCTTCCCGTAAAATACAACTAGGTAAATGCACACACACACACACACACACGCACACACACGCACACACACATACACGCACACACACACACACACACACACGCACACACACACACACACACACACACACACACACACACACACACACACACACACACACACACACACACACACACACACACACACACACACACACACATATATATATATATATATACATATATATATACATATATATATACATATATATATATTTATATATGTGTGTGTGTATATATGTATATATATATATATATTTATATGTATATATATATATATAAATATATATATATATGTATATATATATATATATAAACATTTATTTCATGTATATGTACGTATGTATTTAATTACCGGTTGAAGACAAGATATGTAATATGTATACATAGAAGCTACTGGTGATCTCATTCAGATGAGGTATGACTGGACTCGTGCCTGAGCCTGATCTCAATCGGCTCCGACTTTGACCCGAAGTTGGGCCGGTCGCCAACAAAAGACATACTAAGTGTCGTTGTACTATGTGGTTACTATGTGGTTATCATGTAGTTATTATTTGGCTACTATCTGGCTTCTACATGGTTATTATATGATTATTATGTCGTTACTATGTGGTTACTATGTGATTACTATACGGTTACTGTGTAGTTATTATGTAGTCACTCTATAGTTACTATGTAGTTAGTACGTATGTATTAAGTGGTTATTGTAGTCTAAGGTTATGTGGTTACTGTGTGAAAGTGGTTCAGTAAATGGTGAGGTTTCCATTATCTTGAGCCTCATACTGCGCACCACGTGGATGATACTCACGTGGGTAAGTCGAGTGCAAGTCCAACCTTGCATAAGAGAATGAGTAGGTGACCATGCATGTATGTGTGTATATATGTATGCATGTATGTATGTATGTATGTATGTTTGTATATATATGTATGTATGTATGTATGTATGTATGTATGTATGTATGTATGTATGTATGTATGTATGTATGTATGTATGTATAAACGTATGTATGTATGTATGTATGCATGTATGTATGTATGTATGTATGTACACACACACACACACACACACACACACATACACACACACACCTCTCATGGCGCTGTGGTTAGAGCTCTGGCCTGCCACTACGGAGGTCCGGGTTCGATCCTCGCCCGGGGCTGAAATAATATCAGTATCGCAGCGCTGAGGGGTGTTACTCCAACTCTCCAACTCTCGTGGAGTTGGGGGTGTGTGTGTGTGCAAGGTCATAGCATTACCCATAGATCGGACCTACGAGCTCTGAGCTCTCTTCCAGGAGGGAAATAGCTGTCGATCACGAGTCCAACACGTGATCCAAAGACCAAGTGAATACAAGTGAATACAAGTGAATACACACACACACACACACACACACACACACACACACACACACACACACACACACACACACACACACACACACACACACACACACACACACACACACACACACACACACACACACACACACACACACACACACACACACACACACACACGCACACACACACACACACACACACACACACACACACACACACACACACACACACACACACACACACACACACACATACGCACACACACACACACACACATAATATCAGTATCGCAGCGCTGAGGGGTGTTACTCCAACTCTCGTGGGCGGGGAGTTGGGGGTGTGTGTGTGTGCAGTGACCCAGGGCAGTGGACAAAGTGCAGGGATGACCCGTCATCAAGGAGGTGCTAAGATAGGAGGGAGGGTGGAGGGGAGTTGAGTGTATTTAGGGATGGAATGGGTGGGAATGATTTTATGCCTTTTTCTTTTTGGCTACCTCCCTTGAAAGGGGGAAAAACCTTGGTATATATATGTATGTATGTATCTATCAATAATTTCTATGCCTTTCATGATTCTATAAATAGTTATCAAGTCTCCTTTCTCTCGTCTTCGCTCTAATGTATTTAGCTCAAGTTTTGATCAGTCACTCCTAATATGATAGTTCTGAGAGCGTTGGTGCCAATTTCGTAATTGCTCTTTGTATTCTTTCAAGTTTTGTTATAAAAAAAAATTTGTACTCGTCGCTGCATAGTCCAATCTTGGTCTATTCAAATTGACTAGTATTTTCTTCATCATTTCTTCATCTAGGTATGTAAATGCCACTTTGATTGTTCTTATCAAATTATAAGTTTCTCCAATTTTTTTTATATGTTTCTTAGAGGACATATTATTCATAATAATATCTCCCGGGTCCTTCTCATTTTCCACTTTTTTAATTTCTTCCTCTACCAATTTATATGATCCCACTATTCTTTTTTTGCTTTTTCCAAATTCAATTATATTACACTTCTTAATATTGAATTCCATCTCCCACTTCCTACTTCATTCCCATACTTTATTGTGATCACTCTGCAGCGACTCACAATCTTCTACATTGTTCGCTTTTTTCAACAGTTTTGCATCGTCCGCAAAGAAGCTCACATAACATTCAATTCCTCTATCCATATCATTAATATATATATAGCTAACATTATTGGGGCCAAAAATGTTCCTTGTGAAACTCCACTAATCACTTGATCCCAATTAGAATGTTTGTCTAGATGGATGCCATGCAGAATGTCTGAAGAAAGGAGGTACAGTTATGGTGGACTGGTTGGTGAGGTTATTTAATGTTTATTTAAGAGAGAGTAGAGTGCCGGAGGACTGGAGGAGTGCCTGTATAGTTCCGCTTTACAAGGGAAAGGGGGACAAGTGTGAGTGTAGTAGTTTCAGAGGGATCAGCTTGTTGAGTGTAGTTGGGAAAGCTTATGGGAGGGTCTTGATTGAGAGGATTAGGAGAGGAACAGAGAGAGTAATTTGTGAGAAACAGTGTGGTTTTCGGACAGGTAGGGGTTGTATAGATCAGATCTTTGTGGTAAGACAGATATGTGAGAAAGCTATAGGAAAAGATAAGGATGTTTTTGGGCTTTTTTGGATCTGGAAAAGGTTTACGACAGGGTAGACAGGAAGGCACTGTGGGAGGTACTGCAGATATATGGGATAGGAGTAAAGCTGTTGAGAGCAGTCAAGAGTTTTTACGAGTAGTAGAGCTTGTGTTAGGATTAGAAATGGAGAGAGTGGATGGTTTAAGGTAAAGGTGGGACTTCGTGAGGAATGTGTTATGTCGTCCTGGCTGTTCAATCTTTACATGGATGGGGTGGTACGAGAGGTAAATGCAAGAGTAGTGGATCAGGGGTTGGAGATGATTTAAGAAAATGGAGAAAAGTGGGAGGTGAGCCAATTGTTGTTTGCTGACGACACTGCGCTTGTAGCAGGATCAAGAGGAGGGATTGAGGAAGTTAGTGACAGAGTTTGAGAAGGTGTGTGAAAGAAGGAAGCTGAAGATAAATGTGGGCAAAAGTAAGGTGATGCGTACAAGGGGAGATTGACAGCAGACTGGAAGTGAGCATTAAGGGTGAAAGACTAGAAGAAGTGGATCGTTTTAGATACTTGGGTGTGAATGTGACAGGAAAGGGAGGAGTGGGGGTGGAGGTAGAATGTAGGTTGAGAGAAGCGAGTAAATGCCTTGGTGGATTGAAAAGTGTAATGAGAAATAGACATCTGGAAATGGATGCTAAGAGGAGGTTATATGAAGGAGTGATTGTGCCAACAACACTGTACGGGGCAGAAGCATGGAACATGAGAGAGGAAGGGAGAAGGAGGTTGAATGTGTTTGAGATTAAATGTCTAAGAAGTATGATAGGGGTTGCTAGGCTGGATAGAGTGAGAAATGAGGAGGTGAGGAGGAGAACAGGGGTGGAAAGGAAGCTGCGAGATAGACATCTGGAAATGGATGCTAAGAGGAGGTTATATGAAGGAGTGATTGTGCCAACAGCACTGTATGGGGCAGAAGCATGGAACATGAGAGAGGAAGGGAGAAGGAGTTTAAATGTGTTTGAGATTAAATGTCTAAGAAGTATGATAGGGGTTATTAGGCTGGATAGGGTGAGAAATGAGGAGGTGAGGAGGGGAACAAGGGTGGAAAGGAAGCTGCGAGATAGACATCTGGAAATGGATGCTAAGAGGAGGTTATATGAAGGAGTGATTGTGCCAACAGCACTGTATGGGGCAGAAGCATGGAACATGAGAGAGGAAGGGAGAAGGAGTTTGAATGTGTTTGAGATTAAATGTCTAAGAAGTATGATAGGGGTTATTAGGCTGGATAGAGTGAGAAATGAGGAGGTGAGGAGGAGAACAGGGGTGGAAAGGAAGCTGCGAGATAGGGTTAATTAAAGAGTATTAGGAAGGTTTGGACACATGGAAAGAATGAGTGAAGAAAGATTAGTAAAAGAAGTGTGGAAGGAGTGAATAGGTGGGGGAGTCCTAGGATGAGATGGATGGATGGGGTCAAAGGGGCATTACAAAAGAAAGGAATATCTGTGGAGGAAGGACGGGAGAGGACAGAAGATAGGGGTGAATGGAGAGGGGTTGTGTATAGATAAAGCGGTGATGCATGAGGGGGAGTGGGTGGGGGATGGGTTGTGAGGAAGTATGTATGAGAATTTTTTTTTTTTTTTCGCAGCCCGAAGGGATTTCTTCCCGTCTTCTCCTTTTCTGCATGAGGGGACGGAGAGGGGGGGTCGCTGAATTTATGAAGCGGCCTTGCTGTGCATGTGCTGTGTCTTGCGACACTGCTTCTGACCCAGGGCAGTGGAGAGGATGCAGGGATGACCCGTCATCCAGGAGGTGTCAAGATGAGAGGGAGGGAGGAGGGTGGAGGGGAGTGGAATATATAGGAAATGGAATGGGCGGGAGTGGTTTCTATGCCTTTGTTTTTTGACTACCCCCCATGTAGGGGGAAAAAGCCTTTGGTATATGTATGTACATGTATGTCTCTTATCACCACTCTCATTTTTCTTTCGAGCAAGAAGTCTTCCATCCACTTCAGCAGTTTGCCCTGTATTCCTCCTGCAGTTTCTAATTTCTTTAGCAATTTCTTGTGTGGCACCTTATCAAAAGCTTTTTTTAGGTCTAGAAATGCATAATCAGCCCATCCGTCTCTTTCTTGTATTACATCTATTAGTCTTGAATAGAAACACATCAAGTTTGTGACACATGATCTTCCTTGTCTAAATCCAAATTGCCTTGGATTTAGTACGTTTTTTTTTTTTTCCAAATGCCTTACCCATCTAATTCTGATCATTCATTCACAAATTTTATCTATCGTACTCGTAAGAGAGATTGGTCTATAGTTAGTAGGGTCTTCCTTGTTTTCCCCTCTATATATTGGTACTATATTTGCTTTTTTTCAATCTTCTGGGAGTTTCCCTTCCTTCAATGAACTGCTTATTAGACTATGTATTTTGTCTGTTAGTTCGTTCCTGCATTCTCTCAAAGTCCAGTTTGCTATTTCATCTGGTCCATGCGGTTTTCTAACGTCGAGATTACTCAAGTGATTCATTATTTCTTTCCTTGTTACTTCTATTTCTTTCATATGGGGGACTTTCTCTTCCCACTCGACATCTTTAAGTTGTATGTTCTCCCTCGTAAACACTGATTTAAAATGCTTGCTCATAATTTCTGCCATTTCAATTTCCACTGTGTATTCAACTCCTCCTTGCCGTAGTTTCTTTAATTTTTGTTTGTCTTTCAGTTTGTTGTTTACAAATCTATAACATAGTTTTGGTTGATCTTTCAATTTTTCTATGACATCCTTTTCGTATTTCTTTTCTCTGCGCACTTGTACATATTCATTTCTACAACTAGTATATATTTTCCATTTTTCAGGTCTTTTGTCTTTCTTTAATTTTATCCAAGCTTTATCGCTTTTGTTTTTTAACTCGCTCCATCTTATGTTGTTTCAACATTTTACATATCCTTTTTCTTATTTTTGTCTTGGAACATACTTTTTCACTCCTTCCATATAAAATTTTGTCAAAATTTCCCATTTCTCTTCTACTGTTGTTTCCTCCTTGTGTATCCTTTCCCAATTTGCTTTTTGAAAGAATTCTCTTATTTGATAACTTTTTTCCATACGTCAATCTTCCCTTTCTATATTGTTCGTTTTTCCCATGTATTTTTCCTCATTTAGTTCTAGTTCAACTAATATGTGGTCACTTTTACTTATTGGTGTCTTATGTTCAATCATATCCACTATTTCAGGTTCTGATGTGATTATTAGGTCTAATCTAGATGATTCTTCCTCATCTCTATACCTAGTATTCTCTTGTATCCATTGTGTCATTGTATGTTCTATAATCATATCAAGTAGTACATTTCCATCATAATCATCTCCACTCTATTCTTTCTATATGTAACATTCCTCACATTTATATTCTTCTTAGTCAAGAACATAACTCCACCCCCTTGTTTTACTTCTCTGTTTCTAATCCAATAGTTATATGCTCCATGTCTTACACTGTTGGGTGGTAATGGACCTTTCAATTTTGTCTCTACACTTGCCATTACATCCGGTTCTTTTTTCTTCAGGTAATCATTCAGTTCACTCAAGCCTGTTATCAAGCCATCTATATTTATGAAAGATATTTTTATTTTTCTGCTACCTGTTTTCTGTTTTCCTTCCGTTTTTTTCTACTATGAACCATTTCCTCACTTTCATGTCCACTACTATCCAATATAATTTCTCTTTGTCTGACTCTGTTCTGTTCTCGTATTTTCCCTTAGCTTCTATTCTTTTTGTTTTATCTTCCTCTCTTTCCTCTTTATTCATCTCTCTTTATATCCATACCTGTTTACACTGATCACTTTTTGCTATTTTCACTGTTTATATTTGTCAACTGAATTTAACCTTAATTGGTCTGGTCTTGTCTACACTGTATTTCCCCCTTCTATATATTTCTTCAATTTGATTCTCTATTTCTTCTTCATCTTCTTGAATTATATCTAATACCTTGTTTACTTTTCCTTCTCCTCCTTTACTCTTGTAGTCCTATTTGGATTATGCTTTTCTTCCATTCATAATGATTATACATTTTTTTTATCTGCTGAGTCTCTTACTATATTCTCCTTCTCTCTCGTCACTTTAATAACTGTGTCCTTAGTTTGTTCTTTCATCTGTTGTTTCACTATATCTCTAAATTCAATTTTGTTATTCTCTTAGGCTTTTTTTACAACCACTTACCTCTTTTGCTATGGACTCTTTATTCTCTTTATTATTCGTCTTTAATTTCTCATTCTCTCTTAACTGTCTTTTTAATTCCTCTATTTCTTTAGTTATGTCTTGATTTTCCTTCTTTAGTTGCTTCATTCATTTTTGTTAGTTTCTCCTCTAGACTTACTGGTCGGGGGAGGTTGTCATCTCCTCCCTCATTAAATCCATAGAATCATCTCCTCTTTCCATTGAGCTGCTCTTATCTATATTCCTACTCTTAATACTTTTGCTCACCTTTCGACCTCGTCTGTGTCGTCTGCACATCTTTTGTTTACACCCCTTCTGACTTCCAAGGCCCGTTCCTCCCGTTCCTCATTTTCTTCCATTTTCCGCAATAATGCCTCCCCTTCTCCTTTTCGTTCACCTGTCCACTACACCTCCCTACTATCACAACACAGGTATTCCTTCGTCGCTGAAGTCCAAAAAAATTGCGTTTTTTCCCGGAGTTCCAATCTTCGCAGTCAATCCAATGTGTGTGTGTGTGTGTGTGTGTGTGTGTGTGTGTGTGTACAATGCCTGTGCGTGTGTATGTGTGCATGCTAGCGCCGGATTTATATCTACTTGTTCAGTCGTTTTTTGGCAAAACTGTTTTTTTTTTATTAACAATTCATTTATCATGGTACTGTTCAAACAATTCGAACACATCTTACTTTATTATAAAACCTGCTCTTAAAATTCACCTCTTTCATTGAACAATTCCATCTGACTTTTATTGTGTTTCAAAAATTAAACCTTCACTATTTTCCTTATCTTTTTTCGTAAGTTAGGCGATAATTAATACTAGTTATTGTTCTCATGCAAATCAATTTACATATACTGATGGTTTCTTCTTTTACATATACTGATGATTTCTTCTTTATAAAGAATCCCTCTAGATGCCATATCACTCAAACCAATTAGGATTCCAAATGACCCCAAACAAACTTACCGTAGAATTGGAGCCAA
>NC_134805.1:51411268-51413768 GCF_046742065.1 Oratosquilla oratoria | reverse complement strand
TAAGAGAATCTATATACATAAAAACGGAATTACGGAATTCTGACAAAAGAATCTTTAAGAAATATTAATGAGAAAATATTTACGAAATATTGCCAAGAGAATCTTTACCAAATGTTAACAAGAGAATCTTTACGAAATATTACCAAGAGAATCTTTACGAAATATTGCTAAGAGAATCTTTACGATATATTGTCAAGAGAATCTCCACTCCACTAACATAAAAAAAATATTTCTCTCTAAACCTTCCAACCTCCTACGCAAGGCCCAACCCGGAAATGAGTCATCACCGGAAACACTAATATTACCATGGAAAAAGAAAGTGGTGCTAATAAGAAAAAGAGAATCTTTACGGAATTCCGACAAAAGAATCTTTACGAAATATTAATGAGAAAATATTTACGAAATATTGCCAAGAGAATCTTTACCAAATGTTAACAAGAGATTCTTTACGATATATTACCAAGAGAATCTTTACAAAATATTGCTAAGAGAATCTTTACGAAATATTGCCAAGAGAATCTATATACATAAATAAAGTTTTTCAGTTTTGAAAATTTCCTGGCGTTTTTATGACCACCTTCCGAAATTTTATTGCCTTTATGATTGACCTAACGAGAAAGAGAAACAGAGAGACATTAAAACTGCCCGTAGGTCAGGGCGCGAAGCCCTGCCCTACGGGCCAAGCACACCTGGCGAAGCCAGGTCCGGGTGCTTGTATATATATATAAATATATATATGTATGCAAAAGAAATCACTTGAACGCGTGATACTAGTATGCAGACAAACCACTGGGAAAATGAAAGAGATGAGACCGAGCGCTTTCGTCTATTCAGACATTTTCAAGGTATAGATACATAAAAGAGACAAGTATATATAGTCAGAAGGTTAAGGTGGATCTCTCCCAGTGCCATATTGGCTCAAGTGTCCGGACATTTGGTTTACAATTTTTGTTATAATAAATTCATCCAATTTGTATAATCCTTGACTTAAATTTAAATTATTAACAAATGTATTCTTGATCAGACTGGATTCTATGATGTTTCTATTCAAATAAGAATTACTTTTGACAATTACTTTAGCTTCATTCCAATTGATACAATGGTTAAAATCCCTAAGATGGACAAATAACGCGTTGGACGTTTGACCACTTCTAACGCTATATTTGTGTTGCTTTATTCTAACATTTAATTCCTTTCCAGTCTGACCAATATAGCATTTGTTGCAATCTTTACATGGAATTTTATATACACAGCCTTCCTTATTTTCAGGGGAATTTTTAATCAAAAGACTTTTGACTGTGTTGGAGTTCCTAAAAATGGTTTGGATGTTGAAATTCTTAAGAATATGCGGCAATTTAATGAAGTTGTCATGATACGGAAGAACGAGAAGATTTTTAGAATTAAATTTTTCTTTAGTTTTGTCATCAAAATAAGACTTTCTAGCCATTTTTTGAGAAATTTCAATTAGATGATTTGGATACTTTAATTTTAAAGCTATGTCATTTATTCTTGAGAATTCATCATCCAAAAACTCCGGACTACAAACCCGATAAGCACGAAGGTACATTGAAGATAACACAGATGCTTTGGTCCTGTAATGATGAGAAGAGTAAAAATGAACATATGAAAGAACATTAGTGGGTTTCCTATAAACATCAAATTTGAAAGACCTTTCGTTTCTGTATATCAATACATCAAGGAAAGGTAATTGATTATTTTGTTCTATTTCCATGGTAAAATTGATTGAAGGGACTAAGGCGTTAAGTTGTGACAAGAAAGTTGGCGGGTCAGCATTAACAGGCCAAATGCACAAAATATCATCAATGTACCTAAACCAAGTAACATTTTGGGGGAGAATATTGGGTAACAACTTTGTTTCAAAAAATTCCATATAAAGATTGCTAAGAATTGGAGAAATCGGATTACCCATTGCCATACCGAAATTCTGTAAATAATAAATGAGATTCCAAAACACAATTTAATTAAGTCAATAATGGTGGCAGTAGGCAGTGGTAAATCAAATTTCTCCAATTCTTCTTCAAGATACACTAATAAATAAAAAACTGGAACACGGGTGAATAACGAAGTGATATCATAACTAATAAGAGAAAAATCATAGTTAACATTAAGGTTATTAAGTTTGTTAACTAACTCTACATTGTTGTGTATGTGGCTGTGGGAAATTATGTATGTATATATATATATATAATTATCTATGTATGTATATATATATATATATACATACATACATACATACATACATACATACATACATACATACGACTCGATGGCATGGTGGTAGACTTCCCGGCCGCCACTACGGCGGTCCGTGTTCGAATTCCACCCAAGGCTGAAATAATTTCAGTATCACTGCGCTGCGAGTTTGCTACTCCAACTCTCGTGGGCGGCACTTGGGTGTGTGTGTGCGTGTAAGGTCACAGCATTATCCATAGATCGGTCATATATGAGCTCTGAGCTCTCTTCCGGGAGTGAAACAGCT
>NC_134805.1:51406268-51408768 GCF_046742065.1 Oratosquilla oratoria | reverse complement strand
GTTAAGGGTGTAAACGATGTCTCCAATTTCAAAGGTACAAGCTCTGGCTGATTTGTTATGCAAACGGACCATTTCGTCCTTAGATGAAGAATATTATGTATTCTTTTGAAAAGATTATTGAAATTTGCTACTTTGACTTTGACGTAATCATTAAAGTTGTAAATCGGAGATAATTTTGAAACAAGAAGATCATATGGGAGCCTCTTGTCCGAGCCAAAGAGGACAAAATGAGGAGATTCAGATATTGACCTATTAATAGAACTATGTATAAAAGCTCGAATCATAGAGACATGTTCAACCCAAGAAAGGTAAAGATCAGAAGCAAGATGTCTAAGAATATTGAGAATAATGCTATTCTGGCGTTCAACTAAGCCATTTGAACTAGGGTGATAAGCAGTAGTATTGCATTTCCTGATTTGAAAGTAATTACAAATGTGCGAAAGAATCTCATTGTTAAATTCAGTCCCGTTGTCAGAAGGGGCATATGAGTTTGTTCATCGGTGGCTTTGCTACGTGTTGTGCTGTTTTGTCTGGTAGGGGGGAAAGAATACAGAATCGTGAAAAATAGTCGACACAGGCAAGAAAGTATTGGTTTCCCGTATGTGTAAGTGGTAACTTAACAAGATCAACAGTGGCTGTGTCGAATGGTGTAGAAGGTGTAGGGTATGTTAGAATTGGAACATGACCGTTGATATGACCTTAACTAGAAATAGTGCAGTCTGGCTTGTATAACGCATTTTCCTTGCCAGGGTGTGCAGCAATAAGTGAATCGTGTATAAGTTTTAAAACTTCCGGAATGAGGTCCGTAGGGAATACAAGTTGAAACAATGATCTGTTGGGGTTTATGTTTACCAAGGAAAGAACGTATGTGATCTACAGAAGTAGGGTGTGGAAAATCTATGACTGCCTTGACCTTGTCCTGCGAGGTCAAAATTTCTTTTGAATTAAGTACATGCCCTAGGAAGAGTATTTCTTTCTGAAGGAAGGAACATTTCTTAAGCTTCAGTTTGAGACCTGCTTTTTCTAGTCGTAAGAAGACAGTGTGTAGAGTTAGTAGATGTTCTCTAACGGATTTGGAAGAGATGATCACGTCATCGAGGTACATAAACACTAAATGACCTAGGATGTCTGTAAGTACCTTGTGCATGAGTCGTGTGAACACTGAAGGGGCTGATACGAGACTCATGGCGAGTTATTTGAAGTTACAGTGACCTGTGGGTGTGCTATAGGCTGTCAGAGGCCTAGACTCTGGGGCAAGGGGGATCTGGAAATATCCCGAAATAAGGTCTAAGGTCGTGAACAAAAAGTTGTTTTCACCGACAGAGGGGAAGATGTCTTGTAAGAGAGGAATTGGGTGTCTATCTTGTTTGATTAGCTTATTTAATACTCTGAAGTCTACTACAGGGCGGGAGCAACTATCGCGTTTAGGGACAACAAAGAGGGGGAAGTTCCATTTGCTGATGGATGGCTTGCTATGTGGCAATCTGTATGCGGGAATGTAACATGATTTAGAGTTCTCACGAAGGGGTATATGATGCTGAATAAGATTAGTGACTCCAAGGGGAATACCATGAGTGGGAATGGTACGTCTGAACTTGTTGCAAAGTGCAATCAAGTCTGCTTGTGCACCAGGGAAGTCTATGGGGTTAAAATGTGATGCATCAATGGGTTCCTGTGCTGTGGGCACGTCAGAAATTGTGATACGAACTTGAGAAGTAGGGGATTTATCATCCATGACTTTAATGCGTGAAGGATATACTTCAAAATTGCAAATGTTTGTGCCAACTGTGAGATGGAGGGGTGCGTTACTGTCATTGGCAATTAAATGCAAATATGACCTTTCTTTGGCGTAGAACTGATGGCTGAAAACAGGAAAGTGCCATTGACACGACAAGTTTCTGACATACATAGTATATCGGTGTCTTGTGCCTGAAAAACTCGTATTTGTATCTTTGTATATTTACGAGGGAAAAGCGACTTCGGGCTGATAAGCACTGCGTGAGTGTGTTTGAATGTAAATAATACTTCCGAAACTGGGGTGGATTTTGTGTTGAAATCCTCTATGAGGGTCAAGAAGGTGTCTTCGGGCGGTGAAAAATCAATGGTATTTATTTTCTTTTTTCCTGAATTTTGCTGATTTGAGCATGCGGGAGGAGTTAGTGCTTTGAACGCATGTCCACAGCTGTCAGTGAAGTAGTAGAGTTAGAGTTGTGGGTATGTGTCTGTTTGGCGGTGCCATTTGGGCTAACAGCTAGTGTATCTTCGTGTGATGAAACAGAGTGAATTTGAGCGGTGAGGCTAGAATCAATTGATGTTAAATCAAGTTCTGCCTGCTCGGCCACTTTGATGTGTTTGATTTTATGGGAGATTACTGATAGCAATGCAGGGAGGAAATGATTAGCATAAATGATGCCCTCTTGAACAGGGTATGTTGTTTCATCAATGTTAAGCCCATTAGGATATCAGGAGGAAAGTAATAAGAATGGCTGGGCACTCATCT
>NC_134805.1:51396268-51401268 GCF_046742065.1 Oratosquilla oratoria | reverse complement strand
TATGCGTGGTCGGACAGCGAACATTCCAAATTATTGGAAGAAACAATGAAGGTACTAAACGAGTTACTGAAAGACGGTGGAAACATAGTAATCATTGGCGATTTCAATGCAAAAGACATAATTTGGGAAGAAATGATAGTTAAAGGGGGAGATGAACTTTGGAGCGATATTCTACTAGATATGACCATCGAATACACCCTAACGCAATGGGTTAAGGAAAATACTAGATATAGAAACAATGAGGAACCATCGAAGCTAGACTTAATATTAATTTCTTAACCAGATATTGCGAACAAAATGGAGTATAAAGCACCAATTGGAAAAAAGTGACCATATACTAATATAATTTGAATTAAAAGAACAGAACAACATAAATAGGAATGATAAACATAGAGAAGGAAGATTCATGTACAACAAAACGGACTTTGTAAAACTAAGGAAATTTTTCCAAAACACAAATTGGGATAAGTTCTCTAAAGACGAAAAAAAGATGGAAGACAAATGGAACATATTCAAAGAAATGTACAAAGAAGAAATTAACAAATATGTACCAAAAAAAGAAACAAAAAGAGATTTATATAAAATGTTGGTTCAACAAAAGATGTAATGAGGCTAAAACCAAGAGAGACAAAGCCTGGAAAAAATGGAAAAAAAATACAGAAAAACATCTAAATGGCAAATATACACTAAACTTAGGAACGAATATGTAAATATACACAGGAAAAAAAAGAGAATATGAAAGGGATATCATAGACAAATATAAGGATAAACCAAAACTCTTTTCTGGATATATAAATGACAGGATAAAGGATAAGTATAATATAGTAAAACTGCGTGAAGGAGATAAAAAATACATAGATGACACAGAGATGGCAGGTACTATGATCAGACATTTCAGGTCTGTTTTTACAATTGAGAGCTTACAATCCTGGGAGGATGAACAACAAGAAAGATCACCCATGATGAAAGAAATAAAAATAACACAAAGGGAAATAAGAGACCAAATAAGAAGCCTAGATGACAGAAAGTCGCACGGAGCAGATAGAATTGCAAATTGGATAATAAAAGAGTGTATAGATGAACTGACAGACAAACTATACAAGATAATAGACCTCTCACTCAAAGAGGGAAAGGTACCGCAAGACTGGAAAGATACAAACATAGTATCAATACATAAAGGAGGAAATAGGGAAGATCCTACAAACTTCAGACCGGTGTCCCTCACAAATGGACCAAACACTTGGAAGATAACAAAATAATAAACCCCAAACAATTTGGTTTTAGAAGTGGAAGATCGTGCACCACAAACCTGATCTGCTTTAACTCGAGATTAATTGAGATAATACAAAAAAGGGATGGATGGGCAGACTGCGCCTTCTTGGATTTGCAGAAAGCATTTGACAAGGTACCACATAAAAAAATAACAAGTACATACATATACCAAGGCTTTTTCCCCCTTACAAGGGAGGTAGCCAAAAAGGGAAAGGCATAAAATCATTTCCACCCATTCCATCCCTGAATACACTCCACACCCCTCCACCCTCCCTCTTATCTGAGCACCTCCTGGATGACGGGTCATCCCTGCACCTTGTCCACTGCCCTGGGTCAGAAGCAGTGTCGCAAGACAGCACATCTACAGCAAGGCCGCTTCATTAAATCGGCGACCCCCCTCTCTGTCCCCCCATTGCATAAAAGGAGAGGACGGGGAGAAATCCCTTCGGGCTGCGTCATATTTTGCTCACACATACTACCTCACCCCCATCCCCCCACCCATTCCACCTCATGCAATCACAACATCATCCATATACAACCATTCTCCACTCACCCCTGTCTTCTGCCCTCTCCCGTCCTTCCTCAACAGAGATTCCCCTCTTCCCCAAAGCCCCCTTCACCCCATCAATCCACCTCATCCTAGGACGTCCCCT
The DNA here is from genome assembly GCF_046742065.1 of Oratosquilla oratoria. Classification (NCBI taxonomy): domain Eukaryota; kingdom Metazoa; phylum Arthropoda; class Malacostraca; order Stomatopoda; family Squillidae; genus Oratosquilla; species Oratosquilla oratoria. Next base: position 51,399,343 of record NC_134805.1, on the reverse strand, counting down.
CATGTTCACTCCCTCCACATCTGCCTTCCATACCTCTTTTACTAGTCTTTCTTCACTCATTCTTTCCATGTGTCCAAACCATCCTAATACTCTTTCATCAACCCTATCTCCCAGCTCCTTTTCCACCCTTGTTCTCCTCCTCAACTCCTCATTTCTCACTCTATCTAGCCTAGTAACCCCCATCATACTTCTCAGACACCTCATCTCAAACACATTCAAACTCCTTCTCTCTTCTTCTCTTATGTTCCATGTTTCTGCCCCATACACAATCACTCCTTCATACAGTCTCCTCTTAGCATCCATTCCCAAATGTCTATTCCTCATTACACTATTTAATCCACCAAGGCATTTACTCGCTTCTCTCAATCTACATTCTACCTCCACCTTCACTCTCTCTTTTCCTGCCACATTTGCACCCAAGCGCCTAAAACTATCCACTTCCTCCAGTCGCTCTTCCTTAATGCTCACTTCCAGTTTGCTGCCACTTTCATCCATTGTGCATCTCATCACCTTAATTTTACCCACATTCATCTTTAGCTTTCTTCTATCACATACTCTCCCAAACTCTGTCACCAACTTCCTCAATCCCTCCTCCGATCCTGCCACAAGCGCAGTGTCGTCCGCAAACAACAGCTGACTCACCTCTCATTTTTCTCCATTTTCTTTAACCATCTCCAATCCCTTGCCCACTACCCTTTCATTTACCTCTCGCACCACCCCATCCATGTATAAGTTGAACAGCCAGGGCGACATAACGCATCCTTGACGAAGTCCCACCTTTACCTCGAACCACTCACTCTCTCCATTTCCAATCCTGACACAAGCTCTACTACTCTCATAAAAACTCTTGACAGCTCCCAGAAGCTTTCCTCCTATCCCTTATATCTGCATAACCTCCCACAGTGCCTTTCTGTCTACCCTATCATAAGTCTTTTCCAGATCCATAAAAGCCCAAAAAACATCCTTCCCCTATCCTATAGCTTTCTCACATATCTGTCTTACCACAAAGATCTGATCTACACAATCTCTACCTGTCCTAAATCCACACTGTTCCTCACCAATTACTCCCTCTGTTCCTCTCCTAATCCTCTCAATCAAGATCCTCCCATAAGCCTTCCCAACTACACTTAACAAGCTAATCCCTCTGAAACTACTACGTTCACACTTGTCCCCTTTTCCTTGTAAAGAGGAACTATACAGGCACTCCTCCAGTCCTCCGGCACTCTACCCTCTCTCCAGCAAACATTAAAAAACCTCAACAGCCAGTCCACCATCACTGTACCTCCCTTTTTCAGACATTCTGCATGGCATCCATCCAGACCAGGTTCCTTACCTGCTTTCATCATCTTAACAACTATCTTCACCTCATCCTTCCTTATTTCTCCTCCATTCTCCTCACTCATCACTCTCCTTTTCTTAGCATTTCTCACTGCAGCTATCTTTCCTTCCCTATCCTCCTTCACATTAAGCAACTCCCTAAAATATTCTGCCCATCTTCCCCTTACTACCTTCTCTTCCATTATCATCTCTCCATCTGCACCTTTTACCTTTTCCTCTCTACTTGATTCGCCTCCTCTTCCTCTCTTAATTTCTTTCCAAAACATCTTTTTATTACTTTCAAAATTTTCTGTCATACTCTTACCCCATTTCACATCTGCTCTCCTCTTTGCCTCATTTACCTTTTGCTTTACTTCTCTTTTCATTTCTTTGTACCTCTCATATGACTCCCTTGTCCTATTTTGTAACCAATCTGTGAAAGCTCGCTTCTTCTTTTCTACAACCTTCTTTGTTTTCTCATCCCACCATTCACTACCCTTTCTTCTATTTCCCCCTGTCCTTCTTGTTCCACACACCATCCTTGCACACTTTATGACTCTCTCCTTGAACCATACCCATTCCTCCTCCACACCCAGCTCCACTCTATCCTTTATTCCCTCCCACTCCTCCTTCAGCTTCTTTTCGTACTCATTCTCCTTTCCCTTTTCATTCAAAGAGTTCACTCTAAGAACCTCCCTACCTTTTGTTCCTTTCCTCTTTCTCCATCTATCCTCCACTCTCAACTTACCTTCCACCAAAAAATGATCTGATATTCCCCCGCCCTCTCCCCTTAGCACATGTACATCCTTAACTCTTCCTATCATAATCCTATTTACCACTACATAATCCATTAGCGCTCTATCTACCACCCTTCCCTCCACCACCCTCTCCCATGTGTACTTATGCTTGACTTTCTTCCGAAACACTGTATTTGCTATCATCAACTCTCTTTCTAGACACATTTCCACCATCAACTCTCCACTACAATTCTTTCCTGGAACTCCACATTTCCCAACCACTCCATCGGTTGGACCATTTCCTACCCTAGCATTAAGGTCTCCCAGTACTATTACATTTACATTTCATCCTAAATCCTCTATGCACTCATTTAAATCTATCCAAAAGGCCTCCCTTTCTTCTACACTCTTCTCACTGCCAAGCCCATATGCAATTAATAAGTAAAATTGAAAAAAATAGGAGGAATTCAAGGGAAACTGTTGGAATGGGTGAAGGATTTCTTAACTGTTAGAAAAATGAGTGGTACTTAGAGACAAAAATTCGAAATGGGAAGATTAAAAAGTGGCGTCCCCCAAGGCTCTGTTTTGGCTCCTTTAATGTTTGCCATATACATAAATGATATGGATGAAGGAGTAAATTTTTTGCTGACGATGCCAAATTACTCAAGAGAGTCAAAACAGAAGAAAATTGCAGATCGCTGCAAGATGACCTGGATAAAGTATGGGAATGGGGCCGGAGACACGAGGTAAACTTCAACATCAAGAAATGTAGCATAATGGAATTTGGAAGAGGTGAAAATAGAGTTTCGGGAAAATATACGATTGGAAACAAAGGAGACAAAAAAGTGAACTCAGAGAGGGAACTAGGAGTAATCATCTCTAGTGACTTGATGCCTGGCAAACATGTAAATAAATCATTTGGAGAGACTTTCAACTTATTAAAATCAATGAAAGTGGCCTTCGATTACATGGATGAGGAGATGGTTAAGAAAATAATTGTTACACTGATAAGACCGAAATT
>NC_134805.1:51386268-51388768 GCF_046742065.1 Oratosquilla oratoria | reverse complement strand
CATGAATGGGGTGGTGCGAGAGATAAATGCAAGAGTAGTGGATCAGGGATTGGAGATGGTTAAAGAAAATGGAGAAAAGTGGGAGGTGAGCCAACTGTTGTTTGCGGACGACACTGCGCTTGTAGCAGGATCCGAGGAGGGATTGAGAAAAATAGTGACAGAGTTTAAGAAGGTGTGCGAAAGAAAGAAGTTGAAGATAAATGTGGTTAAAAGTAAGGTAATGAGATGTACAAGAGGTCAAAGTGGCAGCAGACTGAAAGTGAGCATTAAGGGAGAGTGACTGGAGGAAGTGGATAGTTTTAGGCACTTGGGTGCGAAAGTGGCAGGAAAAGGAGGAGTGGAAGTGGAGGTAGAATGTAGATTGAGAGAAGCGAGTAAATGCCTTGGTGGATTAAAAAGTGTAATGAGAAATAGATATTTGGGAATGGCTGCTAAGTGGAGATTTGTATGAAGGAGTGATTGTGCCAACAGCACTGTACGGGGCAGAAACATGGAACATAAGAGAGGAAGAGAGAAGGAGTTTGGATGTGTTTGAGATGAGGTGTCTGAGAAGTATGATAGGGGTTACTAGGCTAGATAGAGTGAGAAATGAGAAGGTGAGGAGGAGAACGGGGGTGGAAAGGGAGCTGGGAGATAGGGTTGATGAAAGAGTATTAGGATGGTTTGGACACATGGAGAGAATGAGTGAAGAAAGATTAGTAAAAGAGGTGTGGAAGGTAGATGATGGAGGGAGTGAACATGAGGGGCAACCTAGGATGAGATGGATGGGTGGGGTAAAAGAGGTTTTGGGGAAGAGGGGATTGTCTGTTGAGGAAGGACGGGAGAGGAAAGAAGACAGGGGTGAATGAGAAATGGTTGTATATGGATGCTGCTACGATTCATGAGGTGGAATGGGTAGGGGTTGGGGGGAGAAGGAGTATGTGTGAGAAAAATTTGACGCAGCCCGAAGGGATTTCTCCCCGTCTTCCCCTTTTCTGCATGAGGGGACAGAGAAGGGCGGGGGGGGGGGTCGCTGATTTACTGATGCGTCTTTGCTGTGGATGTGTTGTTTCTTGCAACACTGCTTCTGACCCAGGGCAGTGGACAAGATGCAGGGATGACCCGTCATCCAGGAGGTGCCAAGATAAGAGCGAGGCAAGAGGGTGGAAGGGAATTGAGTGTGATAGGGATGGATTGGGTGGGAGTGGTTTTTATGCATTTATTTTTGGCTACCTCCCTTATAAGGAAAAAAAACTTTGGTATATGTATGTATGTATTGCAAAGATGACTCCATGTAGCCGAAACGTCAATTGAAAATGGAAGACATTGAACTTGTCTTTACTCATTCTTCTGAAGCAAAATCTACAGACAGAAAAATTAAGAATATTATGAAAAAAAAGTTGTGTTGGAATACTCATGTGTTCAACTCCCAAATATACAAATATATATATATAATATATGTATATATATATATATATATATATATATATATATATATATATATATTCGTGAAGCGTGGCAGGAGATTCTCTTTTAAGCATATTCTGTTGAAAACGACAGCAAATTCATTAGAAATTAATTTCTTTCTTAAGCTTTCTAGCTTTCGGAAAGTAGATTTCTGGGGGAATGAGAGGGGAAGAAGCAAATTTCCAATTGACATTGGTAATTTATATTAACACAGAAGTCTATGTTATATACAAAATAAATGAAAATAAACAAAACACAGTATAATAAACCCAAGACGTTTCGCAGATCGTTCTGCATCTTCAGTTGGAGTGAAGGGAAGTGTGACCAAGACGAGTATAAATATGTATAAAGGAAAAACTTGGAGAGGTCACTTAATGACTCTCCAGCCAAACAGAGGAGAGTCATTAAGTGACCTCTCCAAGTTTTTCCTTTATACATATTTATACTCGTCTTGGTCACACTTCCCTTCACTCCAACTGAAGATGCAGAACGATCTGCGAAACGTCTTGGGTTTATTATACTGTGTTTTGTTTATTTTCATTTATTTTGTATATAACATAGACTTCTGTGTTAATATAAATTACCAATATATATATATATGTATGTAGTAATGTTTTTGCATGATTATAGAAATAATACAATTATGTATATGTATATATATATATATATGTGTGTGTGTGTGTATATATATATATATGTGTGTGTGTATACATATATATTCATGTTTTAACGTACATAAATGTAAATAGTATAAGGACTATATAACAAACATATAGAGGTAAGGTTTGAACGTCACGTAAGACCGCTGGCGTTAAGCGGCCCATACACGATCAATTATATTGCGTAATTTCAAATTTCATTGTCAATACTCTGAATTGACAATTAAATTGACCGTGTATGGGCGATATATTGCCAATACACGGTCAATTTGATTGTGTATGGGCGATATATCGCCCATACACGGTCAATCTAATTGTCAATTCAGAGTATTGACAATGAAATTGCGCAGTATAATTGATCGTGTATGGGCCGCTTTAGACTAAACAACCCCTGT
>NC_134805.1:51368768-51381268 GCF_046742065.1 Oratosquilla oratoria | reverse complement strand
ACACTTCCTTGTTTCACTCCTGTTGTTATATCAAACCATTCATCTTTCTCATAACCAGTTCTAACAAGGTACGAACATGGCTTATATGCTCTCTATGGCTTTCTGAAGTTTGCTTGTCATTTTATACTCCTCCGCTAAACATTTCCATAATTTGTCTCTTGGAACGGAGTCAAATGCTTTTGCTGAGTCTATAAAACTACAATACAAATTTTTGTTATACTCACAGCATTTTTCCATGACCATTCTTAAAATAAAAAAGGGGTCAGATGTACTTCTATCTTTTCTATATCCAAACTGTTCTTCTACTAGTTTCGGCTCTATCACTGTTCTTACTCTCTTTTCTAGAATTCTTTCATAAAGTTTAGCTACTTGATTTATGAGAGAGATACCTCTGTAATTACCAAAGAAACCTGAGTCACCTTTACCTTTATAGACCGGTAGTAAAATAGTCTTGTCCCAAATTTGTGGAATGATTTCTTCTCTCCAGGCCTTGTTTAATATTGTCAATATCTTCTCTTTTAGGGCATGACTTCCCTCCTTTATCAGCTCGATCGGTAAGGCATCACATCCCGGTGCTTTAATGTTTTTCATCTTCTTCAGGGCTTCTTCTAGCTCGTTTCTTGTTATTTCATCATCTTGGTCTTGTCTCTCTTCGTTCTCTATACCTTCATCTATGTTTTCACCTCCCACATCCAGTAGGTTTTTAAAATAACTTTGCCATTTCTCGTTTATCTTGTTGGGTTCTACAATAACATTACCTTTGTCATCTTTAATGTTATGCACCATACCCTTATCTTTCCTATATGATTTTGCTAGTCCAAAGTTTTTCTTCTTACTACCTTTTAGATCTTGTTCTATTGTCTCTCCTAACTTCTTCCAAACATTTTGTTGTGCTGTTCTCTTCACTTCTTCTGCCTTATTTCTTGAAGTGACATACTCTATTCTTGTTTCAGGTGTTTTATGTCTCATCCCCTTTCTTAATGCCTTCACTTTTTCTTTTATTGCACACTTTACTTCCTCTGTCCACCATGGTGTATGTCTTTTCTTACTTCCTCCCACCATTCTTGTTTCTAACGTTTCTTCTGCTACACCTTTAATTATTTCCTTCAGATCTTCCCAATCCTCAGCTACTTCCTCTCTGAGATTAATTTTGTCATCTACTGCTACCTGATACTTGTCTTTTGTTTCAACATCTTTTAATGACTTAACTTTGATGACTTTTCTTTTTTGTATTTGTCTTTGCCTTATCTTCTTAATATTTAAATCTCCACCTAGAAGTCTGTGATCTGAATTTAGCGAATCACCTGGTAGAACTTTCACGTTGTTGAATAATCTTTTATCAGATGTCAGCATGTAGTCAATAATAGACCTTTGGTCAAACTGATTGGTTAACTGATTCCATCTGTATCTTGTATACCTATGTCCATCTTTATGTTTAAAAGAGCCGTTCATAATCTTCATGTTATTTCTCATGCATAAATCTATCAGATTTTTCCCTTCTTTGTTTTTCACTTTTTCTCCAAAGGGTCCAATGATGTCCTATATACCTCTTTCGTCCTGTTCAACCCTAGGATTAAAATCACCCATGATTATAGTGACATTATCTGGGTTCATATCAATGTTATCCTCCAGCATCTCTAAAAACTCCCTTTTTTCATCATCGGTGTGTTCTTGTTGAGGTGCATACACCTGATATATAAAGTATCTTTTACCTTTGATGTTCAGTACACAGTACATAAGTCTCTCATTTATCAATTTTCCGTTTTCAATATATGGTGAGAGTGTTGGTCCTATTTTAATTGCTACTCCATGTTTTCTTCTTCCTTTTTCAACTCCACTATACATCAAATCAAATCCACCACCTAAATCTTTTCCTCTTTCCTTTCCAAACTGTCTTGTTTCCGCCATACCAAATAAGTCTATTTTTCTACTCAGCATCATTTCAATGATTTCTTCTTCTTTGTCCTTGTATGTGGCAATGTTTAAAGTTGCATATCTTATTTTTTGGCATAGTTCGAGCTCTGGTCTATAAACGTTTCCTATTTCGTCTTCGATTGGTCCGTCCTGGTTCCGAGGCTGTCCCTTGAGTTTCTCGAGCAAATAGGTCTTTTTACGTCATCGGCTAGCTAGGCCTGTCATGACAACCCTCCTCTTTTATCCGGGCTTGGGACCGGCAAGGGGTTGAGATGTCATTCCCCATGGCAGAGTTATGTATGTATATATATATATGTATATATATATATATATGTATATGAATATGTATATATATATATATGTATATATATATGTATATATATGTATATATACATATATATATATAAATACACACATACACACACACACACACACACACACAGACAGACACACACACACACACACACACACACACACACACGCACACACACACACACACACACACACACACACACACACACACACACACACACACACACACACACACACACACACACACACACACACACACACACACACACACACACACAGACACACATATATATATATGTTTTGTTAAAAACAACTGCGCATTCGGCGCTACAAAGCTTCTTAAGTAGACTTTCAAGTCTTCTGAACGTGGATTTCTGGTTATCACAGGACAGACGGAATAATAGATTTCCAGTAGACATTAGGAACTTTAGTTGAGAAAGAATGTACAGACGTTTCGCTAAACGCAGTTAGCATTTTCAATGTAATAGAGACAGAGAGTACAGGACATAATAAACATAGAAAGAAAGCTCTGGGAGAGGTCACAACGTAAGACGCGGGGGGAGGTCACGACGTAAGACACGGGGAGAGGTCACGTACATGTGTGGGATTTTGTTGCTGTGGGGCAGATGTCCGTTGAGGGCCAAGTGTCCTCTCTATCAGTCTGGCGGAACGTCGGAGAGGGACTTGGGTGTCGGTGTAATTGGAAGGTGTGTTGTTGTGGTTGAGAGGGCTACTAGTCCTAGGGAGGGGCTTCATGCTGGGGAGTAATGTAGGGGCTTCCACTTGTCTGTTAATAGTTGGTTGTATGTCTCGTATAATAAGTGTTTCCAGGAAGAAAAGTCTAGACTTTTCTGATTCCTTGGCGAGAATGACGGTGTTGTCTTCTAGAAGTTTTCTTGTGATTTGTGTGTTGTGTTTTTCTAGTAGGTGTAGTTTGGGGCCTCCACTTGACAAGTGGGAAGACATTCTTCTCGACAATGTCGTTCTCGTTTGGCCAACGTAGCAGTCGAGAGGCGTACAGTCCTCTAGGGGGCAGGAAAATTTGTATACTACGCTGGTGCAAGCGGGACCTTCGGGGCGAGGAGAAGTGTTGTTTCTAATTAAAAGTGTAGCTGTTTTTTTGTTGCGGTAATATATAGAGAGACGAACTATATATATATATATATATATATATATGTATATATATATATATATATATATATATATATATATAGATATATATATATATATATGATGGCAATCCCTCAAGGTTGAAGATGATAGTCTTCGCGCAAAATTACTGGTGAGTCCGTAGGTGACTAATAATAAGACCGATTCTTGCTTGAAAAGATCGGTCGCAATGTGGACATCTTGTGCCGGAAGGAAGAGTCGGCTGTGGTTGTTGTTGGCGCTCCTTCCGTCGTCTTCTTTTTTCCTCCAGCTCTGTAGACCTTTTTGACTCAAAAGTCACTGTTCCCTCATGGATGGTGGTTTTCTAAAGTGGTCTATTGTTGCACTTTTTGAGGTTCGTTTTCAGGGAGTCTTTGTAGCGTTTCTTCTGGCCTCCTTTTGTACGCTTGCCGTCTTTGAGTTGGGAGTAGAAGATCTGTTTGGGAAGACGTTCGTCCGTCATTCTAACCACGTGGCCGCTCCTTCTTAGTTGGCCTTTGATGACATAGGCTTCGATGCTGGTCATTTTTGCTTCCTGTAGTACGCTGACGTTTGTTCTTCTGTCTTCCCAACTGATGTTGAGGATTTTCCGAAGACAGCGTTGGTGAAATTTCTCGAGCGTTTTCAGGTGGTGACTATACGGGGTCCAGATTTCGGATGCATAAAGGAGTGTTGGAATAATGACTGCCCTGTACACCATGAGTTTTGTTTCGTTTCTGACGTCCCGATCATCAAAAACTCTTGTTTGAAGCTTGCCGAAAGCTGTTCCTGCACACTTCAGACGGTGTTGGATTTCATCACTGAGGTCTACCTTTGCTGACAGATGGCTCCCAAGGTAGCAGAAGTGGTTCACATTTTCCAGTAGGGTTTCTTCTAGTTGAATCGATGGCGGATTGTCAACATGAGCATTGGGGGGAGGTTGGTAGAGTACGTGAGTCTTTTTCATGTTGATGCTCAGTCCAAGTTTTGTGTATGCGTGATGGAAAGCATTTAGGATCTGCTGGAGGTGATCCTCTCTGTGAGTTGCCACACAATTGTCGTCAGCATATTGGAACTCTAGCAAGCTTCGCGCAGTTGTCTTTGACGCACTTTTGAGACGAGCGAGGTTAAAAAGCTTGCCGTCCATTCTGTACGAGATCTCGATGCCAGGTGGAAGGTCATCTCGTATGATATGTAACACTGACGCGATAAAGATGGTGAAGAGAGTTGGCGCTATCACGCAGCCTTGCTTCACTCCGGAGGTGACTTTAAAGGGTTCAGAACTGCCCCCATTAGTCAGGACTCTGGCGCGCATATCGTTGTGGAGGAGTCGAAGAATCCGGATGTGTAACGGGACGGGTGTAACGGTATCGTTACATCATCTCCATCCAACGTTACTAGTAGACACAAAATGTAACGGGGTCGTTACATCATCAGCACAAAGGGTTCACTTGCACAAACACCTTTAAGTTTTTGTTCTTTATTTGTCACATCTTAACCAACTTAGTTTACACACTATTACACAGTCTTATCACTAGGGCACGTCACTTAGAACCGACCGCTCTTCGGGTGTGTGAGCCAGTTTTCATGCCCGGAAATGATGAGTAGACAAATTCTAGAGTTGCCCTCAATCGTGATCTTATATTATTGTCTTGTTAGTCTGTTGTCCCACAAGGGTGGGGCAACTGCATTAATTACGTATTGATGTCTACTATCATACATGTTAATTATATATCCAGGGGAGGACCGTCAGTATACGTAATATCGTATGTCAGTACTGGGTGGCTACTAGATTGATCGCGTGTGTTCGTCTGTGTGTGTGTGTCGTTTGGTGGTCGACAGTGTTGTCGCGAAGCCAAAGGATTGATGTGTCAGGGACTTGTGCATCCCACTGGGCCTCGTGATGCTGACTTGGCGTTTTGATGCTTGTGGTGGACAGTGAGTGAAGAAGTGGGTTATATGACTGGGGTTATATTACTCGTCATGTATATGAGATGTATACATATCGCTCTCCCCCTGGGGTTAGGTGGCTCCCGGCACCTAGGTTACATGGTTTACAAAAGTATTCATATGGGTAATACACCGAGAAAAAAAAATTCAGAGACACAAAATCCTGTGGGATTAAAAATGTGAAGATGGGGGGGGGTGTTGATGAAGTGAATCTGAGGTCCCAAGGGGGATCATGAACTGTAATTAAGGGTAGCGATGTTGTGTCTCAGAAGTGTAACGTTGTGTCTCACCAGATTACATGTTATATTAAATGTCATATGAAAGGTTACACTATATCTTTGATAACACTGTTGAAATCACTTTCTAAATGTTATGGTTTTTATGGTTTAACACTATCACTGTGGGGGGGTGTCATTTTCTAAATAATGTTCTATGGTCAGTTTGGTGTGTCACATCACTTTCTAACTGTTATGGCGTTCATGTGTTTTAGTACCAACACTGTAGGGAATGTCATTTTCCAACCCAGTTCTATGGGTAGTGTGGTGTAACACATCGCACTTGTTGGCAATCACAATAGATATATATATATTTGGTTTCCCGTAAAGAATATTACAATATTCATGAACGTGGGTGAGACACAGCATAAACTTAATCTAGGTTTACAGTAATTCGGGAATGGGAGTTGAAAGGTTATGGAAGGTTTTAATTCGTGCAACAGAATATGATTATTATTACCAGTATAAAGAGAATGAGTAAGAGGGAAAGGGCTGTGGAGGTATATGGTAGTACCTCTAGTGTAGGTCAAGTGAGTCCATGTCAAAAGTAGTCGTTGTTTAAGGTGGGTAATTAATGATGTATTTAATTTTGGAGGATGAAGGTTATGTCTCAGTGAATGAGGATATGTTTATCTGACTCTCGCTAAGGTTATATTGGTCGGAAGGAAGTAGAGAAGTTTCAATAGATATGCGGAAAGGAGTTTTTATTGGAAATGGGCCATTTTAACCTCCACTGATAGATACATGACGTCCTGCATCTTCAGGGGCGAGAGCTAGAGTGCATGTTTAGTTGCGTCGACGCAGAGTCATGGGATGAGACTTGCGTTTTGGTGATTGGTGTGTGTCTGTGGTAGGTGGGTTGTGGATGGGAGGTGAGATTGGGTCGAGGTTCAGTTTGACCTTTCTCAACTTCTCTCCATGTATGGTGAAGGTGGTGTGATCGGAAGGATCTGTTAGTAGGAAAACATTGTTAGGGAGTGAACTTGTGACTGTGAAGGGGCCTAAGAATTTGGGTTTGAGTTTGTTTGTCCTACTTGAGTCTTTTACCATGACTGAGTCGCCAAGTGCTATGTCAAGTGGAATTGACCGTTTGTGTTGTTTTGTCTTTGTCTTCTCCTGGGCTTCTTTCAGGTTTGCTCTAACTTGTTTGTAAATGGTTTGCATACATCTTTTGATGCAGTGTGCGAGGTTATCTAGGTTGTATAAGGGTGGGGGTGGTTGGTTGAATATTTGGTAGGGTAGGCGCATTGGTTGGCCGAAAATGATCTCATGTGGGGACATCTTTGTTGCGGAATTGACTGTGCTATTGATACTGGCTTGTACCTGTGGTAGCCAATCTTCCCAACTGTCCATGAGGTCGTTGACCAAGGGTCTGAGAATCTCTAGGACCTTGCGATTTGTTCGCTCAGTCAGACCGTTTCCCTGTGGGTGGTATGCAGTGGCAAATGTTTGGTCAATGTTGTACAGGTGTGCTATTTCGCGCATCACCTGATTTTTGAATTCTGAGCCATTGTCAGATAACATTGTGTGTGGTATGTTGTATCTACAAAAGATATTGTTGACTAGGGCTTTGGCTACAGTCTCTGCTGTTTTGTCTTGGAGTGGTATTAAGATTGTGTATTTAGAGAAATATTCTACTGCTGTGAGTACATAGTTGGAACCTTCATGGCTCGTTGGCATTTTCAGTAGGTCAATGCCAAGTGTTTCCCATGGCTCAGCAGGGAGTGGGATATCTTTTATGTTGATTTCCCTCGGGTCAGGGCCTCTGAATTGGTTACAAGTTATACAAGAATCTATGTGTGTGGTTATATCTCTTTTCATGTTAGGCCAGTAATATGTGTGCCTAGCAGTGTTTAGTGTCTTATCTCTGCCCGAGTGGCCTCCTAGTGCACTGTCGTGCAATATGTGTAGGACCTTGGGGACAAGGGCTCTGGGGATAATAGTAACCTCTCTTGTGTTAATGGTTCTCCTTATGACTCCGTCGACCAGTTTGAGTTCCTCAATAGGGACAGGTGGTCGGGAGTGTAAGGGGGTTTGTGAAATGAGATGTTGTTTTATTGGGGACCATATTGGGTCACTGTCTGTTTCATCCCTAAGTTCTCGCATGGGTATGCATGTGGTTTGGGTGACAGGGTTGATGTGGTTTTGTCTGCTCAAGGAATCTGCCACTACATTAGCTTTTCCAGCTAAGTATGTTATCTTGGGATCAAAGTCTAGTAAGGTGGTTTTCCATCTAGCAATTCTCCCGTGGAGGTCTTTTGTGTTGAAAAGGTAAACTAGGGGTTGGTGGTCTGTAAAGATGTTTATATTGTACCCTAGAATGAGATGTTTAAAGTGTTTGAGTGCCCAAACGATAGCTAACCCTTCTTTGTGTGTTGTAGAGTAATTACTTTCAGCCTTGTTGAGGACTCTACTTGCGTAGGCTATGGGGTGCTCTTTGCCATTGTCGTCTTTTTGTTGTAAGACTGCGCCTATTCCTACAGAGGAGGCGTCTGTGTAAAGAAGGAATTCCTTCTTCATGTCAGGGAAAACTAGTACAGGGGCTGTGGTGAGTGCGTGTTTGAGAGTGTCGAAACTTTGCTGTTCTGCTTCTGACCATTGAAATGGCTCGCCTTTCCTTGTGAATTTGGCCAGAGGGGAAGCAATATCAGCAAAGTTTCGGATAAAGTGTCTGTAGTATGATGCAAGACCTACGAAGCTTCTAGTTTGGGTTGTGTTTTTGGGTGTTGGGAATTTGTTTATAGCTTCTATCTTGTCTGTGTTGGTATGGATACCTCTGGCATCTACCTTATGTCCTAGGAAGGTGAGTTCCGTCTGTAGGAATTTACACTTTCCTAGTTGGACTTTCAATCCAGTGTTTTTGAGTCGTTTTAGGACAATCTCTAGTGTGTGAAGATGTTCTCTTTGTGTGGGGTTGTAAGTAGACGAACAATGAGACTCCTATCATGTCACTGAAAATCCGGGTCATCAACCTTTGTTGGGTTGAGGGGGCATTCTTTAAGCCAAAGGGCATCCGTTGAAAATTGAAATGCCCTTTATCAGTGGAGAAAGCTGTTATGGCTTTCGACTCATCTGTTAATTCCACCTGCCAGAAGGCTGACTTAAGGTCAATTGTGGAAAAAACTGTGTTCCCGTTGCCAATGCATTGTAGTACATCTTGTATGGCGGGGAGGGGGTGTGGGTCAGATTGAGTGAGGTGGTTGACTTTACGAAAGTCTACCACAGGGCGTAAGGTTCCATCTTTCTTAGGGACCAAAAAGAGGGGACTGTTCCATGGGGAGTCTGAATGGGAAATGACGCCTTGGTGTATCATCTCTTGGACACTGTCATTGACTTGGGATTTCCTACTGTGAGGTATGCGGTAAGCGGGGGTGTATGAAGGGGGGGTGTTAGGGGGGATTTGGATGTGATGCTTGATAATATCATATTTGCCTAGTGGTTCACCTTCTAAGGCGATAGCTGATCTATTCCTTTGTAGGAGGGTTAACAGTTCACTATGGGTTTCTCCGGTAGCTGATGTCGTGATTTGGTCTGGGTGGATAGGGGGGAGGGGTTGTGTTGGTCTCACTTGGTTGATGTGTTGTGGCAGTGGTTCCTGGATAGGGGAATTATGGAGATGGACTGCGCAAATGTTTGTATTCTTCCTGATTTTACGGTGTTGGTCTGACATGTTTGTTAACATAGCTAGTGTATGTTTATTGTCTGATATTGTATCCCAGGAGGATTCAATGGCTATGTTGTTAAGCCTGGACGTGTCTGAGTCGATTATGACGTCCTGATGTTCGATTGCACCGGGTATGTATAGTGGGACTGTTATTGAATGTCTAGGGGGTATGATGACTGTGTTAGACATCAATGCCTTTGAGGTGACATAAGGGGGTGGTCGGAAGGAATAGCTGTTAGTGGGATTTGGAGTATTTAAGGAAGGTAGACATGAGATAGGTTGTGTGTCTGAATCGGGTGTCTCAGGAACTGTTGACTCATCATTTACATCTGTGAAACTGATGTTGTTTTTGTCTAGGTCTATAATAGTTTTCCATGTCCTCAATGAGTTTAATCCTATTATACCTTGTTGATCGAGACTCCATTCGTCAGCTATGTGGAAAGGTGTGAAACCTACCTTACAATTATTGACTTCAATGTTTAAGTCTATGGTGTCGTGTAGAGAAATTGTGCTCCCTTCTATTAGGAGTCCTTCCATATTGGAAAATTGAATTTGGGGTGGGTCATTTAATGCTTCATAGAGGGCTCTTGGGATGATGTTCAGGTTTGTTCCTGTATCAACCATCATGTCAACTGTAAGTTGATCTACACTCACTTCTAGGGTGAGGTAGTTGTGTTGTGTATTGGATATTCCTATGGTGGTTTGGTGCGTGAGGCTGGTACACGTTCCCCCAATCGGTGGTGTTGGGTTGTGCGTGTTGTGTGGGAGGGAGCTGTTTGTCGAGGGGTGTGTCGAGGGGTGGTGAATGGTTGGTTAGTTCTCTGATGAGGTTGTTGTTGTGATTTCTGTAGGTAACACTCTTCGTTGGAGTGAGTTGTTGTTTGGTGTAGGCTGCAGTATTTGTTTGGATGTGTTGGTGTAGGTAGGAGTGGAGGTTTAAAGGGGGGTGGAACTTGTTTGTTTTGATTCTGAACTTGACACTGAGCATTCGTATGCGAGGTAGTAGCATGCACTGAGCAAGGGATGGGGTGGTGTTGCACCTGCGGGTATTGTTGTTGCTGTGTTCGACACTGGGCATCGGTGTGGGAAATGGTTCCATGAACTGAGCAAGGGATAGGGTGGCGTGGTGCCTGTGTTTGTATTTGTTGTTTTTGTATGCAGTCTCTTGTGTTGTGACTGGTTGATGAATGGTAGGAGCACCACTTAGAAGGTTGTCCTTGATTGGTGGGAGGGGGCTGCTGTGAGTGAAGGCTATTTAGTCTGGGGAGATAGTGGGGGGTGTCTAAAGATACATTGCAAGCATTGATGATATCTAAGATATAGGTATAAGCTAGAGGGTTTCTAGTGTCTAGTTCCCTTTTGGAGGCTTCCTTTAAACACTTTGGAGGGAGTTGGGAGAGATAGAAACCTATCTCAAGGAATGTTAGGAAGATTTTTGTTGTTATTACATTTTGACCAAATTGGTCAGTGTGGGTCCAAGGAGAGTTATTCTCTAGGTCCTCTCTGGCCTCTTTAATTCCGTTTGCTACGAAATCCATAATGTTCGTAACGGAATGTGGTTGGGATATGGGGGTTGGATGGATTATGGTTTATAGGAGGTTTAGTTTGCATATTTGGCTGGATGGGAGGAATGGGTGGTTGTGGTTGTGAGGGGTGAAAGGGGTCTACTTGAGGAGGCTGGTTGAAAGGTATGATATTAGGAGGAGTAATATGAGGAGTTGGTTGGGTGGGTTATTGTGGTTGAGAGGGGTTGGAGGGGTCTACTTGAGGAGGTTGGTTGAAAAAAGTTAGGACATCGTTCTCATAAAGAGGGGCTATTGGGGTATCTGCCTGGTCATTGGTTAACTGTTTAGAGGTACTGTCAACCTGTGGATATAGGTAAAAATGGTCTGGTTTGTCATTGTCAATTAAGTCTTCTGTGTGTATTTCCTCTTTGTCACTGGATATG
Source organism: Oratosquilla oratoria (assembly GCF_046742065.1). Taxonomy (NCBI): domain Eukaryota; kingdom Metazoa; phylum Arthropoda; class Malacostraca; order Stomatopoda; family Squillidae; genus Oratosquilla; species Oratosquilla oratoria. The sequence goes on along the minus strand of NC_134805.1, from coordinate 51,370,077 downwards.
TCCTGTGGTTGTTTTTCCTCTCTGGATCTTGACAGGACGCTATGCATCTTTTGAAAGACTTTACTTCTGGTTCCAGTCGCCATGTTTGTCGAAGCATGTATTAGTTAATAGTTAGTATTAGTTAATAGTTAGGTTTGATTTGTAGTCTAAGAAAAAAATAGTTAAAATAGGAATAATAGGTATATAGTAACTAGGGGTAATATGTTATGCTTAGATAAGGGAGGGGGGTTATGGGTTGTCAACATTTATATATGGGTTACATATAAGAACATATAATTATAAATGGTAAAATAGTAAAATATGGCAATAATAATAATGGTTAAATATTGTGCACATTATAGTATAATAATCGCTGGTTAACAGTAGTAATTATGAAAGGTAAGTTACATTTATAAAAATGTCTAAGTTCTATGTAAAATATAAATGGAGTTTAGACAAGAATTACTTAACTGTAAGAATACATATGAATGTGATATTATGTAATAGTCAAATCTAGTAAAGTTATTGCATATCTATAAATATGAAATGGTATTAGGAATATGTGAAATTGGTATTTGATTTATATATATATATATATATATATATATATATATATATATATATATATATATATATGTATATAGGATATACGTTGTAAAAGGTTATATAAGATATTGTGAAGAAGAATTATTTGATATTGGCAAAAAATTATGTGATTATAATAGTTATTGAGAGATATATTTAAAATACAGTATTTTTAAATTATTTATATATGTAATCATAGGGTACCTTTTAGGGTATTCCCGGTTTTCGATAATTATATCGATGTGCTTCCGGTCCGTCAGGTGTGGTTGTGGCGGTCCGTAGACTTGTTTGTAGTTACGCGTTGAGTGGGGCGTAACGTCACCATATAAATATGGTACTGGGGAGAGATAAGCGGTGTGTGGAAATATCTCTTGATGAGGGTAGTGCCTCGTAGATGTTCTCGTAAAAAAAAGGAGACAGGCAGTATCAGGGATGGTTTGAATGGGTAATGTATGGTTATTATTACGGAATATATTGGTATTAAGTGGAAGGATTTTATGTTACCTTTATAATGTTGATTTTAGTAGTGTGAGATCGGCTGTGACGATTGCCCGTGATTGTGTAGTGTGAACTAAGTTCTTGTTCGTGGAGAGCGTTTCGTTCCGTGCGGTTGGTGTTCGTACTTGAATGTAGTTGGAGAAAAATGGACGGGTTTGAAGGTTCACCGTAGAAGGTACACCGTAGTCTCTTCGGAGAAGATGGGTTGCGGGATTCGCTGCCACCAGTGATGTAACGGGACGGGTGT
>NC_134805.1:51356268-51361268 GCF_046742065.1 Oratosquilla oratoria | reverse complement strand
TATGTGAGGGCAACGTTTTGTCTATGTAAACACACCGACGGTGGTGACTGTTTTATAATCGATATGTAATCATAACTTTGTAAGCGCAGGTTACCTTCGTTTGACTAATGCTGAGATAAACAATTTTGCTAGTGGCATTGAAATGGCTTTCCGGATTGGTGCAAGGTGGAGAAGGAGGAAAAAACTATTGGTGCATGAATTCAAAGTCACGCCCATAAGGAGTGACATTTACTTCAGAAGTCACTGGAGATTGGTTTAGAAAAATTAGTGACGTCAGACGAAGATAACTTAGCGTAGGATACGGGATCTCGTGAGACGTTCTAGAGAGAAGATACAGAGAGGGTGTGGAGAGAGGATCAGGAGACGATGTAGAGACGAGAGAAAGAGATCCCGAGTGTAAGCAGAAGGTGAAATTACAGTGAAAGAAGAAAGAAAAATTCACCACCCTTTTATTAACCCAAAGGACGAGAGGAATAGGCATGGGGCCTAGAAAATAGTGAGACTACAGGAAAAAGAAGGCATTGGGCCTACTGCTTAAGAGGAACTTGAATATTAGTGAAACTCACGTAACGAGAGGCAAGGGGCCTTGAGACGAGTGATATTACAAGTCAAATTTAAGTGACAGTGGTGACAAGGGGAGGTGGAAGTGGTGGCAGCGGTGGGATGAACGGTGCGACGAACGAACTGGGTGTTAAACACCTCCGAAGAGAAGTGGCGCAAGAAGTCTACGGGAACAAGACAACCAAAATCAAGAGTGTATTACGACTACGAGAGAAATCTACAACTTCAAGTAACTGCTACGTTGGGAACAAGCATTCTTCAAGATTCTTCAAGGTGATCATCATCTACAAGGCGGTCTTCAAGGCAGAGTGTGTGATGGAGGAGGAACAACGTCGTTGACGAATGACAAGACCGTAGAAGGACGTCAAACCAGACATTGACATCACGAAGCGACATCGCAAGCAGCCAGGCTAAAGCAAGGTATTAGTAATAAGTATGAGTACCCCTCAGAATTCTAACGTGTTGAGACACGAAATTCACACATCAAATACAAATATTCCAAAATTCACAGGAGAGTCTAACACATATAGTGTAAACAAGTTCCTAAACCTCATTGACACACTTATAGTTAGTAAAAACATTACCAATGAGGATCGTAAGATTGAGATTCTCAAGGAGAATATAGATCCAGAGCATGGAAGGGCGAGGTTTGTCATTAACTTCCAGCAAATGGAATCAATTAATCAATATGATAATTACAAGAAAGCATTTCTCAAGCATTTCATGTCCAAATGTGATCAGGATCCTATTAGATCATTGGTAAAAATGATTAAGGAAGTTAGGACAAGTGAAATTGACACAGAGTACTTAGCTAGATTAGATAGATGGTCAAAAGACATGAATTCTATCTTGAAAGATTCAGACTGGATAGAAAGATCTAGTGAGATGATGAAAATCTCACAGGTAATCAAATTGATTACATTTAGCTTATTGACAAAGAATTCTGATGACTTAACAGCAGAAAGGCTGTACAAAGATTTAAAATCAAACATCTGTTTAGGAGAAGTAGATTATCTTCTTCAAGGATACAGTGAGACCAGAACAATAAACCCATATGTAATGCCTATAAATCAACAAAGCCAATATAGGAACTCTAGAGAGTATAAGAAAACAGAAGTAGGACATAGGCGACATGCTAGAAGTCCATCTAGGGATAGGGATACCAGAATCCTATGTTTTAATTGTAATGCTTGGGGACACAAGGCACAAGAATGTTTTTATGGGATTATTTGCAGAAATTGCAAATACGAAGGTCACAATGAGTATCAATGTAGGAACCCTCCATTCTGTATTTACCATAATAAAATCGGACACAGAACTCATGAGTGCCGGAATTTTAGGGTACCCCCAGGGCTAAGAGGAAAACCCCCAGACACAGAATAAACAATTTCAGACCTCCCCATATATATACCGATAGGCGGTATTGTGTTAAATATGGGAATGCAAGGGAGATGAAAGAAACTGACAAACTGATAATTACTGTTGGTAAAACTTCTGTAGGACCTCTCATTGCGGGTAAAGTGTTCAATAAGCCTATTCAAATTTTTATTGATACAGGGTCTGTAGTTAATGTAATTACTAGTAAAGTTTTAAACCAGTTGAACCCAGGAGTGAAAATGTTGGAACCAATCCGTTACACATTGCAAGGTGTAACTGGAAATCAGTTAAAAACATTAGGTAAGATTGAGCTAGAAGTTGCCTTATATACAAATGAACAGTTGTACATCCCAGTGATAGTGGTAGAAGAGTCTGTTTTTCCAGGAGATTTATTGATAGGATTTGCAACTATGAGAAAAGAAAACATGGTAATTTGTCCTGCTGACTTAGGAATTTTAGTGAAGTCACAGTTAATCCCATTCTTAAATCAACCAGACTTAAGACCAGTGACAGGAATCAATGAATCCTTAGATAACATTTCTATCCTAGATAGCGAGGCCGAGCGGTCCAACCCTACAGAAAATAAAACAATTTGTGAACCCAACTCAGAAGTTCAGGAAATCCCAGAGATTACTAAATTATCAACCACAGATGCCTTGAGAATTGCAGATTGCGGATTAACAAGGTCGACATTGTTACATCCCATGTCAATTAATAAGGTTGAAGTGTGTTTGAAAGGAATCAATGTAGACTCTGAAGTAATTACAGTCCCAGAATCAGTTAAACTTAAAGGATTGAAGTGGGACTCAGGGATTTATAAGACAAATAAGAACAGAGTAGAAGTATTAGTAATTAATACTATGAATAAAGAGATAGTTTTAAAGAAAGGTACACAAATAGGATGTATTCAGGTGTGTACTAAACCTATTAAGATTTTAAATGAGAATAGTGAGGAGATAGAATTACCAACTTCATCAATTTGTTCAGTACAAGAAGGCATAGACTTAAGAAATAGATATAAAGAATTATTACAATCAACTAATTGCCCTGAGTTGGATGAAGCTTTATTTGCTTTGCTTATGAAACATAAAAAAGCAATTGCTTTGCCGGGGGACGCCTTAGGCAAAACAACTGTTTTAAAACATCACATTAAGTTAAAACCAGGAACACAACCTATCTACATACCAGCCTACAGAGTTCCTCACTCTAAATTAGCTGTAGTAGATAAACTCATCACTGAAATGTTATCACAGGATATTATTGAACATAGTAAAAGTGAGTGGAATTTTCCGTTGATCCTACTGATAAGTCTCTTTTCATAAATGCGTGCCTGAGTACAAGCCACTCTACGCTGATCAATTTTTTGCCTGCGCCACAATCTCTCCTTCTTTTTCTTATAAATTTTCGCCCTTTTAATTTCATCATTAAACCATGGAGAATGTTCTTTCACTACTATTTTCTTCGGTGTCAAAGGACACATCTTTTCATATTCCTCCCTCATCACACTATTGTATATAGTGTATAAACATTCTTGGCACTCCGATCTTTTTCTTGAGCTATGACTACACAAATCACTTTTTTCTCCATATTTTCATCACAAATTAATAATAAAAAGGTGTCACAGTCCATACTCCTTGTAGAACGAAAAGTAATTTCTTTAACTTGTCTTCTATTAAGCGCCAAAGCCAAATTAAATGACACAAGTTTATGTACTGGCGACAGAGAGCACACATCGTCTACGTAAAGGTCACGCACAAGGTCACTCGATGTATCAACCAACACTAGATCAATTATGTGACCATACATCGATGTAGGTTTATCCGCAATATTGATCAGATTAAACATTGCTACCGTTTCTATAAAAAGTTAGTAAGTAGCGAGCCTTTGTGTCATCAAGCCAAAGGTTGAAGTCGCTCCATACAATAATATTCGTGCTTACCATGTCAATAGTTTCTAAATATAGTTCGAACTCATCAATAAATAAACTGACACTAGCAGCAGGTGGTCTATATATTGCCACAATCGTTAATTTATTACCACTAATTTCACACTCAACTTGCAATAATTCGAAACTATTATAAATGGGTGTCATGCATTTTTTCATCTTCTTAACTGAATTTGAGACAAACATACCCACGCCCCCTCCACGACCCATACTCCTCGGGTTGTGTACAAAAGAATGCGTTACAGGGGTAATTTCTTTTATAGCAGCTGAATCAAGATCGGTTAATAAGTCTCAGTAACAGCATATAAATCTAATTGTCTATCATTAATAGTGTCCCTGATTTCAGAAGTTTTATTTCTAGCTGATTGAACATTTAAAAGTCCACAGTTAACTCTTTGAGTATTAAAAGCCATGGTCAGTACTCAGTCTAATCCTATTTGTTTCTGCGGCAAAAATAGGGCAATCTAAACTACTCACACTGTGTTCATCTTGACGTTTTGCGGCAAAGCAATTCAAGCACTTCCTCACCTCAGAATGACAAGTGCGCCCCTCGTGTTCACCTGCGCACTTGTAACAGTGCTTACCTTGACCTTTGCCTTGGCATACAAATTTTCCGTCTTATGACCAAACTTCAAGCAATGATAGCACATTAGTGCATGATAACGGTCACGTACCTGGTGAACGCCCCATGTCAGCTTCAACTTGTCATTTTTCTTGTGAATAAACGCTCGCACTTCCGGATCACATTTCAATATATAATGTACAGTACCCCCTGCAGCCGCCTTATCAAATTAACACTCATCTTATCCTTAACCTTGTCAATCTGTGCTAAATCATTCCTCTCAATAATGCTGTCAATAATTGATTTTTTATTCTCTTCCGGGGCCACGTTACAAATCATAATCTTTGGGTTCAGTCGCTTTCCACAAGAAACATTTAAATTCTCTACTTCTTGCAACTTATTCTGTGCTTCCCTTCTCCTCTCCTCAGACTCGAAGTTCATCATAATGTTGCCTTTAGTTGTAAACTTTGAGTCTAGAATTTGAATATCGGTCAAAACCTCCTCTACCTCTTTCTTTTTATCAACTGCTTTCTCACTACCTCTCGCTTTAAGAAT
>NC_134805.1:51331268-51353768 GCF_046742065.1 Oratosquilla oratoria | reverse complement strand
AGGACAAATATATCAACTATTGACTTATTCAGTGCAGTATAAGTTAATATAAACTTTTATAGTGAAACAAGAAACTATTTTTAAGGCACTGTTATGCTTTGAAATGCCAATTTTTGCCGGACATAACAGGTATTATTGTATGAGGTTAGTGGACACCAGGGTTGGCGATTTTTTTTTTATAATTTAAAAAAATATTGAAAATCGATTTTTTTTATCTAAATCAGATTTATTTAATTTGAATAGTTTTTTTTTATAGATTTTAAATATCAAGGGATTGCTATCTGATATGCGATCTGATTGCTAAAGGACAATTTTAGCATATCAATATAAGAAGCAGTGTTATATAGACTTGCCACAAGTAAACAAGGAACGGTATAAGCCGTATGTGAGGACGGTATGCTCAGGTTCACTCGATTCCTCCAAGAGTTTTATCCTCTTGGTGACATTTGCTGCATTGTCTGTCACAACACTTCCAATGTGACAACCAAAGTCTTGTTCAGCCTTCTTGATCGAATTTTATACAAGTTGTAGAAGATATTCAGTAGTGTGAGGTTTCCCTGATGTGTCTATTGTGTCAGCTAAATTGATCTGACCAATGGATGTTAGACCACCCATCAATTGAAAGAAATACAGTTTCAGTATTCATGTCATCTGCACACTTTTTATATTTCTCTTCATACACAAGATCCAAGTACTTATCAGCAATATCTTTTCTGGATGGAGGAATATAACCTGGCCTCAGGTTCTGAAACATCTTGAGAAACTGAGGATGCTGAACAAGATGAAATGGTGAATTTGTAGCAAATATAATTCCTGCAACTTCTTTGTCGAGATTTTCCTTTTGATGAAAATTATTTAGCAGAACTGCCGCCTGTGGAGGAGTCTGATAGTGACCTTTTAAATGGTGGAGTCAGGTTTGCAGATAATTCAAGTGGAGCCGATGATGAAGGGATTGAAGCTGTTGATACAGATCCTGAAATGGAAATAGAAAATTTTAGCATATTGCATAATTTATAAATGAATAAATAAATGTGATTTAGGCTACTTTTGAGTACAGTAGTTAATTTTTTAGATAATGATCATATTCACACAAGTCACTAAATTACTTGGAAATAATTAACAGGATATGAAATAGGTGGGCTTGGAATTCAGCCCACACAGGATTCACTCCACTTTTAGATTCACTAAAAATAATGGGTTAGTTGGGTTAGGTTAGGTTAAATCCCTTTGGGCTGAATCCCATGTGGGCTGAATTCCAATTGAACCTATGAAATATATTACACAATGTTGAATGAAATGAACAACAATCATCTAGGCCCCAAAGTTGAATGGATACAGTATATTATAGTTATATAGTCATTACCCAAATTTAGAAGTAATGAAGTTGAAGTATCATCTCTTTAGGCCTTCACATTTTTATTGCACATGCTCTCCATTGTTCACCAAATTTATATAGTTGCGTATGAAAAGGGAGAAATGGACACAATATAAGTAAAATTATTTACTTGGGTCATCAATTTCTTCTTCTGTATGCTGTGGCTGACCTTGGCATTTATCTCTGTGAGGTTTTAATCTTGACACAATGCCCTGTAGTTTCTGGCTGCAGTCTTTGCATTTAGCTCGGTACCCTTTGCCAGAAGTTGTTGGTAGTTTTTCAAAATAATTCCAGACAGGATAATTTTTTCTGCCTGAAGGAACCACTCTGCCAGGTCCAGAAGACATCCTTCCTGGATGATTCCGAAGCAGCAACTGACTCAGTGAAAAGCTGCTTACCTAGAACAAGCTTCAACAAGAATCTTGTTGAAACTTGTTGTGGGCTGCACAGTGATATATATATATATATATATATATATATATGTATATATATATATATATATATATATATATTACATGTAGCCTTACACCGTTCCTTGTATACTTGTGGCAAGTCTATATAACACTGCTCCTTATATTGATATGCTAAAAATGTCCTTTAGCAGTCAGATCGCATATCAGATAGCAATCCATTGATATTTAAAATCTATATAAAAAAAATCTATTTAAATCAAATAAATCTGATTAAAAAAAAAATCGATTTTTTATATTTTTTAAAAAGATAAAAAAATCGCCAACCCTGGTGTCCACTAACCTCATACAATAATACCTGTTAAGTCCGGCTAAAATTGGTATTTCAAAGCATAACAGTGCCTTAAGAATAGTTTCTTATTTCACTATAAAAGTTTATATTGACTTATACTGCATTGAATAAGTCAATAGTTGATATATTTGTCCTATATACAATGTTAGGTTTCTAGTTTTGATATATTTGTCCAATATAAAATGTTAGGTTACAAAGAAAGCAATGGCCTCCGCTAGCGGCCCCAGGGATCTGGGTGCGCACGTCCTGTGTAATAGTAGTCCTTGATATATATATATATGTATATGTATATGTATATGTATATGTATATGTATATGTATATATATATATATATGTATTTATATGTACATATACAGTATATGTGTATATACATATATATATATATATAGTATATATATATACATATATATACAGTATATATATATATATATATATATATATATATATGTATATGCGTGTGTATATGTGTGTGTGTATGTGTGTGTGTGTGTGTATGTATATATATATGTATATATATACATATATATATGTATATATACATATATATATATATATATATATATGTATGCATGTATGTATACAGTAACGTCCCGACACTTGTAAAAGTCGTATCGAAGTTATGATATCGTTCTTGAGAGTTAAGACCGGATTTTAAAAATTGGAACATGGAAACCTACAAAAATCGGTTACCTCTAGACAAAATTTGAAAGAATAGGAAAACATACGCCGAAAGTTGTTGGTATATTTGGAATTAAATTTTAAAATTTGTGTCCAAAATTATCCGGATGCTTTGATTTATCTGTATCAATTCACTTAATTACCTACCATCTACATAAGAATTTACTTTATTCACATTATTGGAACGCAACTTTTGTAAAGGACCAGTCCTTCTACAGGAAACATGCTTCGAAATACTACTACTTCTCTGTGTGTGCGAGAACTAACTGTGAATTTGCTTCAACAAGACAAACTCTCCATTAGAGTCATCGCTGAGACTGTCAAACGTCCCAAAGGTGTAGTGAATATCATTTTGTAGAAGTATGACAAGACTTATGTAAGACAGGAAAACCCACTGGTAGGCCGAGAAAAACTATGGTTAAGCAAGGTCGAGCCATTTGCCTCATCGTGAGGGAGGATCGCTTTGCGACAGCTGCAGCAGTTTCTTGTGAGATCAGTGAGACCATGGCAGTCAATGTGTCTATGTAAACTGTCACGTCGTCTTAAGGAAGAAGATCTGCACGCTCGCACACTTTCGGTCATACCACAGATTAGTGCAAAGAACAGAAAAGACCGTCTTAGATTATGCAACTTTAATGACGAATGAAAATTTAATTTGTTTGGCTGGGATGGCAAAATATTTGTTCGTCGTAAGATAGGTGGAAAATTATCTAAATTTACATCAAGAGCAGTGTGAAGTTTGGTGGCGGGAACGTCATGGTTTGGGGCATAATTTCCGCAGAGGGCACTGGCCATTTATTCGCTTGCAGGGCAAAGTGAATGCGCAGGTGTACAAGGAATTACTGCGCCTAAATGTAGTGCCTTATCTGTGGGCTGCTGCTTCTCAACTTTCAATATCTATGCAGGCTAACGCTCCCTGCCACACGGCAAACCTAGTGGTAGTTTTTAGATGACCAAGAAATCGAGATTCTAAAACTGGTCTGCACAGATCCCGGACCTGAATCCTATCGAAAATGCCTAGAAGAACTTTGGTGAAAAAGCAAAAGCGAGAAACCCTAAAACAGTACAGGAACTTTGGGATGTTCTTCAAGATGAATGGAGCCAGATATCTGTTGAAGAGTGCCGTACGTTGGTTCATTCTTGTGGCAAGAGATGTCAAAGGTCTTCACATTAAATATTGTTAATGTTACTTACAAATGTGTTAAGATTTTTGTTGTTGTCATTATTGCATTGTATGTACAGTACCTATTTTCTTAATGTCCGGATCATTTTGGGTACATACTTTTTAAGATTGAATTACAAATATACTAATAGATTTCGGCGTATGTTTTCCTATTCCTTCAAATTTTGTCTAGAGGTAACCGATCCTTGTAGGTTGCCATGTTCCAATTTTTAAAACCTGGTCTTAACTCTCAAGGACGATATCATTAACTTTGATACAAAAATACAAGTGTTAGGAACATTTTGGACGCCACTGTTTATACATATATACATGTATATATATAGGTAAATTTAGGGAGCAGGTTTTCTAGGAGACATTTTCTATTAAATAATACAGCATACTCAGCACTGGAAATCTTCTTCCTTAAACTTTTTATCCTTCTCGCTATTTTCCTTTCTGTAGGAGGAAGGGAGAATACAATATCATCAAATGAAACCATAGAGATTTTGGATATAAAAACAAATTCATTACTTACAGTGTTTCGCCTATGCTTTAGGCATCTTCTGGTAATTTTAATTTTTAAATCTACAAATCATGATCATATATACAAAATGAACTAGGATAGGTACTTTTTGTTTAAATTCTTCTTGGCGTCCCGTGGGATGCCCCGAACAGCTTCAGGGTTCCACACATATTTAATTGTATATTAATTGCTGGTAGGTGATTCTTTATTAATACAGCTTCCATACATTTTAATTTTCTCTTATTGGTGTTCTTTGCTAAAATCGAAGTACTACTATTCAAAACTTCCTGCGAAATATTCATCTTATGAATTTTAGAAATGTGCGATTTTATTGCACCATTCTGCATATGAAAAGTAAGCCTTTGAGACAAAGTTTGAGTTGTGTGTCCAATGTACTCGTCATTGCAAAGCGCACCGTCTTTGTTGAAAGGGCATGAGTATTTGTACACAACGTAACTTTGTTTTGAAATATCTTTTTCTCCTGATAAGTTGTTTTTCATGATAAGTGATGCAGTTCTGGGGTTACGATAGTATATAACCAATTGTAAGGAGTCCTCTTGCTTCTTGGGTTTACAATTTTTATAAATGATATTTTTAATGACTTTTTCATCTGTTTTATATGCGGATGTCATTGTACTTTGGTAGTAAATATTTATAGTACTCTTCGAATTTTCTGTATTACTAAGTACAGAATTAAATTTCTCCATTTTATTTCTAATTTCTTTGTCAATATCACACATCTAGAACCCATTGTTTGTCAATATTTGTTTGATTCTGTTCAGTTCTTGGTGGAGGAGGTACCAGTTCGAACATATTTTAAAAGCTCTCGTAATGTACGCGCGTATAACGCTGATTTTGTACATACAGTTTGTACATTCCTTGACTTAAATTTAAGCTGTTGACAAATGTATCTTTAATCAGACTAGATTCTATTATATTTCTAGTCATATATGACTTATTTCTAGCAATTTCTTTGGCACCCTCCGAATTAATGCAATGATTAAAATCCCTTAAATGAACACTTCTGACGATATACTGATGTTTTATTTAACCTTACTTTTAATTCTTTTCCAGTCTGACCTATATAGCATTTGTCAAAATTTTTATATGAAATTGAATACATACATTCTTCTCCCTTAACATGAAAGTTTTTAATTAAAAGGCTTCTAACTATAATGGAGTTCTTAAATGCTACTTGAATGTTGAAAGTCTTAAGAATATGAGGTAGTTTGACACTCAAGTCATGAAAATGAAATCCTTACCACCTACCCCTGTATCTACCTCACCTGTCTACCTATATCTACAATCCTCTTACAGGACTCGGCAGCTACCACTTGGTCTTCCCGAACAACCATTTTCTACTACTCTCTTATAGGGTTTGGCATATAATTATTATTAATGAATTTAGTATGTCGTACAAAGAATGAACTATTTCTACATAAACTGGCTAAACAAGATTATAATAATATCATTCAGTGGATGTTGTCATCAACTCAACCCAAAACATAGGTTACACATTACAAAGAAATAAGTATCCCCTCCAAAATACACAAATGTCCGTAACACCAAATATACACTGATCCTTTAAAGATAAAAAAAAACAAAATAATTATAATACAGATATAAATTGGATGTAATAAATTTATTTGAAAAATTCACTACCACAAAGGTCTGAAGATATCATAATTTACCAATAACAAAATCAGGTAAGTAGATATTCTAGTGAATTATCCTCAGAGCAATGGAGTTGTAGAAAGGTTAAATAAGAAAATTATTACATGTCTTAGAGGTTTGATAAGCCCACATAATATAACTTGGGATAGCTGGGTTCCTTGTGTTAAATGTACCCTAAACAACCAAATTAATACAGCTACAGGAAAAACACCTAATTTTATTATTTTGGGGGAAGACAAAATTCTCCCATATGTAATCCTGAATGCAGAACAAAAACCTGTGTATCATATAGATGATTACATCCCAAATAGTATACATACATTTCAAGCTATACATCAAGGAGTTAGGGAAAACACGAAAGATTTTACACAAGAGATGGACAAGCAACAACACAAAATAATATATAAAATAGAATTACAAATAGGAAATTTGGTCACGGTCAAATTACATACAACCTTTAATAAATTTTCACTAAGGTACTCAGGTCCATATAGGATAGTTGATTTTGCAGGTGGAAATAAATACAAGATTTTACACTTAGAAACTAGGGAAGTGTCAATTAGAAATGCAAATTATTTAAACAGGACTAGGATAGAATTTGATGACGATGATGAATGTGACACTGAGGGAATATATACAAAATGAATTAGCTTTGTAAATGAAACCCTGAATCCAGAGGAGTATAAGGAATATGTTTATAGCATCATTTGTGAACTATGTGTTAATTCAAATAATTTTTACATATAAACTTGATTTATGATAATTGTTAATATGTACTACTTGGGGGGGGGGTAATTGGAGTGCACGCGACTTAGGCTAAGCTAGTCTTTACCTTCTTACAGCCTCTCCTCCTAACTGCTTGCATGCTACCTTCCCGTGGTCCCCCTGTTGATTTACAGAATGCATGCAAGTGACCGAGTGACTGACGGTATAATCAGTCCTCCTGCTGCCTTGTAGGGTATGCCTACTTAGGCAAAGGCTAGGATAAGGAAAAATCTGATTTCAAACCTCGCCTGGCGGGTAGGTGATAAGGCGACTGTCCACAGGCTGGAGTTTGTCGGCAACCCGCTGCGGGGCGTCACACTGCTTTGCCGCAGGGGATGGTGACATCTGAAGTGAGTGCAACACAAAGTAGCTCCTTGTGGATCACCTTAAACGCCTCGTAGCTAAGGCTGGCTCAGACTACCCCCCTTCTTGTGAGTCCCATCATCCTTGTACCCTCCTTTTTTTCCTGTCTATCCCTTATCCTAACAAGCCCTCCGGCGATGAAGACGTGACGGGGCAGGCTTGGCAAGCTAGAAGCCCTTAGCCTCCAATTTGCACGTAGGCGGCAGATGTGTGATGGCCGCATGCTGGAGAAAGGATGGCGACTCTGGCTTGAGGTCCTGCATCTGTGACTGGGCAGGCCTTTTTAGGAACACCGCTGACCCAATAAAAGGTGGGTCAAACATCGGACGCCATCACAGACACTGACGCCTGGCTGGTATACCGCAACCAGCGGGTGCCCACTATTGCGGTAGGAACAATTACAAGAACTACAAAACCAACACAACCATGAACCTCGGGACATGGAACGTCAGGACCCTTCTAGATTTAGAAGACGGCGATCGACCTGAGAGGAGAACGGCACTCGTCTGCAAAGAGCTTGCCCGCTTCTCTATAGACATAGCGGCCCTCTCTGAAACCAGACTCTCAGACGAGGGAAGAATCGACGAGACAGGATCTGGCTACTCCATCTTCTGGAAAGGGAAACCAGCAACAAAACGCCGGATCCATGGCGTGGGCTTCGCTATAAAAACAACTCTTGTTAGAGCCCACAACCTTGTACCTAAAGCCATCAACGAGCGCCTAATAACATTACGCATTCCTCTCCCGAAGGGAAACTTCCTGACCCTGATATCGGTTTATGCCCCTACTCTTGATTCGGAGGAAACAGTTAAAGAAGAGTTCTACCAACAGCTTAATGAACTCATCTCCTCCACACCTCAAAGGGACAAACTGATAATACTTGGCGACTTTAACGCCCGCATCGGAAGCGATTCCGCAATATGGAGCCCTTTCATTGGTAACCAGGGGCATGGGAGCTGCAATGATAATGGGCTGCATCTTCTCGGCATGTGTGCTGAGCATGACCTCCTCATTACAAACACCATCTTCCAGCTCCCTACCCGACAAAAGACCACATGGATGCATCCTCGATCCAAACTCTGGCATACACTTGACTATTCCATCGTCCGCCTGCGAGATCGAAGAGATGTGCTCATCACACGCTCCATGCCTGGTGCCGATGATTGTCGGACGGATCACCGACTATTGGTGACTAAGCTGAATATAACAACCTGTAAACGCCCCCGCATACAACACTCAGGGGCAAAAATATTAGACACCCTTAAACTGAAAGACCCAGACATAGCCAAGAAATATGCCGAAGCTGTGCAGCGTGCAATGCCCCTCCCGGCCAACCAAATCACGGATGAATGGTTATCTCTCCGAGAAACCATGAACAAAGCTGCCATAGATACAATCGGATATAAAAAAAGATGACAACAAAACTGGTTCGATGACAATGACCAGGAGATATCCGAGCTCATTGATGCCAAACGCAGAGCAAAAATTGAGTACGAGTCCCACCCATCATCTCAACAACTCAAGTCTAAATTTCCTCCAGCTTAAAGCTCGCTGCCAAAAGGAGCTTCGAAATCTTCAGAATAGTTGGTGGATTAAAAAGGCGGAAGAACTACAACAGTACGCTGATGCTCGTAATATGAGAAGTTTCTTCTCTGGCGTCAAGGAGATATTTGGCCCCATCAGAAGCTCGACATCCACCCTGAAAGCAACCGACAACATCACTGAGCTCACTGAACCCCAAGGCATTCTTGCAAGATGGTAAGACCATTTCTCAACCCTCCTAAACCCGGATTCATCGGTGGCACCAGACTTCCTGATGTATACCAGTGTATACCAGTGTATACCAGTGTGGTACGGTTGAGTAACCGTTAAATATGGTGTGGGTGAGAGCACCGCTGGACACCAGTGTATACCGTTATGGTATGGTTGAGTAACCGTTAAATATGGTGTGGGTGAGAGCACCGCTGGACACCAGTGTATACCGTTATGGTATGGTTGAGTAACCGTTAAATATGGTTACGTAGGGAAGTCTTAATGTGGCGAGATAGACTCCAAAGCGGGAGTTTTCTATTTATTAAACAACAAGTGATTCAGGTTAAGCTACAAATCGGATGCCCCTTTGGGCTAAATACAATAAGTGCCAGGCCTTGACCTAGGGCACGATAGCTCTGACCTCCGGCCGGTAGGTTCGTGACCTACCCAGCCTCTGGCAGTAGGTTCTTCACCTACTCCAGCTCTGGCAACATTACATGGATGTCATAGAATATATAGGGTTAGAAGGGTTGCTGTAAGCAAAGGCGTTAGTTTCGTTAATCTATGGATTGGGGACGGTTTAGATATATAAGGGTTAGTTGTATAATTGGTGGATATTGTTAGGTATATTATATCTATGTTAGTTTATGCGTAATACACTAGGGCAGTTATAATAAAATGATTTATGCTACGTTAGTCTGGTGACACTAGGCATCTATACTTGTTTGTCTTCAAATGTGCTGTGTTAGGGGTGCATGTCGTGGGAAACGCAAGGTAAGCAAGAGGAAGTCTCGCTCTGTTGCAAGCATGTGGATCACGTGCGTGGTGGGTGATGGTTAGTAATGGTAATGGATACATTGCCTCCCTGACCTTTTTGAGGTACGTCCTCGTACCTTGGGTTAAGGTCGTGACAGTGGGGATGGCATACATAATTGAATACAATATAGATATGATAATTTGTAAGTTTGCTAGTGGGTGATATTGATCAACAAAATATGTTTGAATGAGTAAAAAGGGGGATTTTTACGTATATTATCATATCTTTTTGTGTGTTTTCAGTAAGCTATGTAAAAAAAATTTACACTAGTATATTCTCTTTTCAATGAGGACAATTTTCACTGTTCACCATACACTTGTTTCTCTGTTCAATGAGAATTTTTTTTATAATCTCTTTTCTATGAGATATTATTTGGAATGTACTATTTCACTACAGTCATAGCTTACTGAAGACATGACATCCTAATTTTTAGTGTTTGTTTTTGATTATTATTGTTAGTTTGTGTAGAGCTAAAATTCATATTATTATATATAACATTTTATAGACATATAAACTTATACAAGTTTGTTATTTATGAGAATGGTTATTGGCTAAAATTTACATTTATATTTATTTAAGGCAGTTAATTTATTTTATTTTATTTTATTTTATTTTGTATGGTATGGAATGTTTATTCATCCTGTTTGAATGGGTTGGGTTTTGAGTGTATTATTCCAGGGCTTCACGGTCGGAAGGAAGTGAGAAGTACTTGTACAGATATTTAAAATGGTTTTTAAAAGTAAATGATCGTGAGGACCTATCCTATCGAATCGCATGACGTCCTGCGTCCGAAGGGGGAATAATTTTTAAGTGTTAGTTATGTTCATCTTGGGAATTGTCGTTGTATATTGATTTATCTTAATTTACTATGTTTCGGGTGACTGCCTGGAAGATTTCTTCGCGGTGACATTTTGATATTCTAATTCTACGTTAAAATTGTCAAATTATTTGTAAGTTAAAATTACATAGTGGATGTTTTGATTATTAGGTTTTGTCTATCGTGGTCTTTGAATTTATATAGTGTAACTAATAGATAGTTCTACGTGGGCTAATTTACATTTATGGGAATATACAAAAAAGAATACAAAATAATATGTGGGTACTTATGTACGAGTACTGTGGGTCTTGAAGTCCGGGAGGCACTGGGTAGGTGCCGTGAGCGGATGTGAACTGTCGTGGTCCAAGTTGTTGACATCGGCTGAGCCCAACATCTCCATTGTCAGCGAATCTTGGTGCGCCAAGGGTGGCGGTTGAGGGCGAGAATGCTGACTCGATGCGGGTCCGGGTCTAGTTGCGAAGCTTATGGTCTGGGTGGACATGGAGGGGGGGGGGGTGGAGGTGGTTTCTCGTCCGGCTTCTGAATTATATATAAAAAAAGGGGGGGAATTAGTGGGAGTCTATGGTTTATACTCACGGAGATTGGTGACGGTAGTTTGGGTGGCGGACGAGTGTCTCGTCGGCCTGGGTTTTCGTCTTGACTGAAGTCGTGATGTCGTGTTGATCTAGGAGTTGGTGCGCTGGATCTCTACAGGTGATTAGCTTGGGTTCACTGCTTGAAGGGATAGAGGTTAGATATGCTTACCGAGGTGCTGAGCTTGCAGATTTCGCGTTGTTCTCGGGTGAATGGAAACCTGTGGTTTTGATTGAAGTTCTATCTCTTGGTTTGGAGTCTTGATGAGGTGCGGTGTAGAGTTGACCGGTTCTTCTATGTCGCTGTAGATATCTGTCTACAGAGACTATGGTAGCGTACTGCCACCAGGTGGTTCAAAATCGAATGGGTTCGATTTCACCACCGATTCTAAGATTGATGCAAGGCTGCGATCTTAGAATTCTGACTGTCGTCTCGAAGGGAGTGGTTGGTTGTGCGCCTGTGGGTAGACGTGTTGCTTGCTTGTCGAAGTGATGAGCTAGCTTTCTGATGCGGTTAATGAGAAGTAGACGATGTCTGCTTCGTAGACGATCTCGGTCGTCTGAGCTGCAGGCGCGGCTGATCTGAATAGAATCAAGTGGCTTGAAGGAAGATATGAGAAGTCGAAGATAGACGGTTTCTTCTTCGTTGCTCCTTCTGAATGTTCTGAATGGTAGGCGTGGCTTGAATGACTGAAGAATGTATTCGGCCTTCTGTGGTAGGCATGTGTGAAACCAGTGTTTCTTGGTATAAGGTAGGCTTGTATCTTCGGAGGTTGGAATAGAGTACCGCTCGCCAGTTGGATTGGTTGTGTAACCTTTGTAGTATGGCTGATGACGGCGCTTCTATTCAGGACGTGGGAGCACCGCTCGCCACCAGTGTATACCAGTGTATACCAGTGTGGTACGGTTGAGTAACCGTTAAATATGGTGTGGGTGAGAGCACCGCTGGACACCAGTGTATACCGTTATGGTATGGTTGAGTAACCGTTAAATATGGTGTGGGTGAGAGCACCGCTGGACACCAGTGTATACCGTTATGGTATGGTTGAGTAACCGTTAAATATGGTTACGTAGGGAAGTCTTAATGTGGCGAGATAGACTCCAAAGCGGGAGTTTTCTATTTATTAAACAACAAGTGATTCAGGTTAAGCTACAAATCGGATGCCCCTTTGGGCTAAATACAATAAGTGCCAGGCCTTGACCTAGGGCACGATAGCTCTGACCTCCGGCCGGTAGGTTCGTGACCTACCCAGCCTCTGGCAGTAGGTTCTTCACCTACTCCAGCTCTGGCAACATTACATGGATGTCATAGAATATATAGGGTTAGAAGGGTTGCTGTAAGCAAAGGCGTTAGTCTCGTTAATCTATGGATTGGGGACGGTTTAGATATATAAGGGTTAGTTGTATAATTGGTGGATATTGTTAGGTATATTATATCTATGTTAGTTTATGCGTAATACACTAGGGCAGTTATAATAAAATGATTTATGCTACGTTAGTCTGGTGACACTAGGCATCTATACTTGTTTGTCTTCAAATGTGCTGTGTTAGGGGTGCATGTCGTGGGAAACGCAAGGTAAGTAAGAGGAAGTCTCGCTCTGTTGCAAGCATGTGGATCACGTGCGTGGTGGGTGATGGTTAGTAATGGTAATGGATACACCTGAGAAATGTGCCTCAACACCCAGTCCGACTCTGGATGTCTGCTATTCCCACCTATACCGAATTTGAAACTGCACTGAAATCCATTCAGCCTTACAAAGCACCAGGGCCGGACAACATACCCCTGGAACTGATCAAGCATGGCGGTCTACCACTCCAAATCAGAATCTACCTCCTACTCCTCCGGATTTGTGAAAATGAGGAAATTCCAGCTGACCTGAAGAACGCAAACATCATTAACATCTTTAAGAAAGGCGACAGAAGCGTGTGCGGTAACTATCGCGGAATCTCCCTCCTCTCCATCACTGGGAAGATTCTTGCCAGAATCCTTCTCAACCGCCTCCTCACTCTGTCAGAGGACATTCTTCCTGAAAGCCAATGCGGATTCAGACCTAATAGAGGGACCATTGATATGATCTTTTGTGCAAGACAGTCCCAGGAAAAGTGCAGAGAACATAAACAGCCCCTGGGAATGATTTTCTACGATCTTGAAAAGGCCTTTGACAGCATCCCCAGGTCAGCCATGTGGCAAGTCCTTGAACGTTTTGGCTGTCCTGAAAAATTTACAACACTTATCCGATCCCTACATGATGGAATGCTGGGCCGTGTCCAACACCAGACCGGCCTCTGGGAACCTTTTCCCATTACAGGGGGCCTTAAACAAGGGTGTGTGCTTGCCCCAACACTTTTCTCCATCTATCTGGCGGCAATGCTCCATGAGATACCGATATAGAATGGATGGCGGACTATTCAACACCGCCCGCCTTAGATCCAGAAATAGAACATATCCCATGCAAATGTCAGAGCTACAATATGCTGACGACAACTGTACCATAGCCCATACCCTTGAGGACCTGCAGGCCTCTGCGGACAATTTCTCTGGAGCATACTCGCAGTTCGGACTAAACATTAACATCGCAAAGACCGAAGTCCTTCTCCAACCTCGTCCTGGACATCATACACCACCTGAGGACAAGATAACTATCATTGGTCTGGAGCTAGAGAATGTTGACTATTTCACATACCTTGGCAGTACCTTAGATGTAAACTCTACTGCAGAAAGAGATGTCAACAATAGAATCAGAGCTACACATGCAGCATATGGAAAACTACACAGCAGAGTATTCAGCAACCCAGGACTGACACAAAACACAAAACTCATGGTCTATCAGGCTGTAGTAATTTCCACCTTGCTCTACGCTTGTGAGACCTGGGTACTTTACCGGAAGTACACAGTGGAACTGGAAAGATTCCACCAATCTAAACTCCGTCAGATCCTGCGGATAAAGTGGTAAGACAGGGTCACAAACAACGAGGTCCTCCTCCGCGCAAGGACGGAAAACATAGAGGCCACCATAACACGTCACCGACTAAGATGGGCTGGTCATCTTGCCCGGATGCATGACAATCGCTTGCCAAAACAAATACTGTTCTCAGAGCTTGACTCTGGGAACAGACCTCGCGGTGCACCAAAACGCCGGTTTAAAGACCAGCTCAAACATACACTGAAGGCGGTTGACTTCGACCCTACCAACTGGCAAACAGAGGCCTCTAATAGCGAGAGCTGGAGAAAAACCATCCACGAAAAAACAGAGATCTTTGAGAACAACAGAAGACAGCAAATAGAGGTAAAAAGAAATATAAGGAAGGCAAGAGCAGAGAATCCCCAGAACCCCCCGACCATTCCCTGTGGTGGCTGCGGCCGCCTCTTCCGAGCCCAGATAGGGCTCATCTCACATAGAAGGAAATGTCAGTGAGCTGCGTATACTCGGACACGAGTGCTGCCAACGACGACGACTACTTAGGACCTGTTGTGTGTTAGACAGTCGTTACAGATGGTGGCAGCGGTGGGATAGTTGAGTCCCTGGTTTTAAATTGAATTAATGTTTTAAAACAGTTGTTTTGCCCAAGGCATCCCCCGGCAAAAAAGTTGCTGTATTGTGCTTCAAGAGCAATGCAATTGAGTTTTCGTCCAACACAAGACTAGTGGGTTCTAGTTGATTCTTTTATTTCTCTCCCAAATCTGTTTCTTCCTGAATTGAACAGATTGATGATATTGGTGATTCCACCTCCTCAGTACTCTCATTTAAAATCTTAATGGCTTGTGTACAAACTTGAAAACATCACATTAGTTCACCTTTTCTTAAGACTATGCCTTTATTCAAAGTACTAATCACTAATATTTCTACCATGTTCTTGTTTGTCTTATAAATCCCTGAGTCCATTTTCAAACATTTCATCCTAATTTATTTTAGTAGGAAGATGGGCAGAGTATATTAGGGAGTTGCTAAATGTAAAAGAGGATAGGGAGGGAAAGATAGTTGCAGTGGGAAGTGCTACGAAAATGACCGTGATGAGTGAGGAAAATGGAGGAGAAATAAGGAAGGATGAAGTGAAGGCAGTAGTTAAGAACATAAGAATATAAGAATGAAGGAGACTGCAAGAGACCGTAAAGCCTACACTAGGCAGCTCCGTATCCATCACCACCTGTCATCCCAACTATAAAGTTGTCTAATCGTTTCTTAAAACAACTAATAGTTTCAGCGCTAACTACATGGTTACTAAGTCTATTCCATTCGTTGACCACCCTATTAGTAAACCAATTCTTGCCTATTTCCTTCTTAAATCTAAACTTGTCCAGTTTAAATCCATTACTGCGAGTCCTGTCCTATTGATTTAATATGATGACCTTGTTTGTATCACCCTTGTTAAAGCCTCTGATCCACTTGAACACCTCTATTAGATCACCTCTCACTCTGCGTCTTTCAAAGAGTGTAAGTTAAGGTGCCTAAGCCTCTCTTCGTAAGGCAAATTTCTGAGTCCATGTATAATTTAGGTCATTCTTCTCTGTACTGATACTAGTGAATTGATGTCCATTCTGTAAGATGATGAGAGCAGGTAAGGCACCTAGTCTGGATGAATGCCATGCAGAATGTCAAAAAAAAAAAAAAAAAAAAAAAAAAGGGAGGTACAGTGATGGTGGCCTGGCTGGTGAGGTTATTTGATGTTTGTTGGAGAGAGGGTAGAGTGCCGGAGGACTGGAGGAGTGCCTGTATAGTTCCACTTTACATGGGAAAAGGGGACAAATGTGAGTGCAGTAGTTTCAGAGGGATTAGCTTGTTGAGTGTAGTTGGGAAGGCTTATGGGAGGACCTTGATTGAGAGGATCAGGAGAGGAACAGAGGGAGTAATTGGTGAGGAACAACGTGGATTTAGGACAAGTAGAGGTTGTGTAGATCATTTTTTTTGTGGTAAGACAGATATGTGAGAAAGCTATAGGAAAGGGGAAGGATATTTTTTGGGCTTTTATGGATCTGGAAAAGGCTTATGACAGGGTAGGCAGGAAGGTACTGTGGGAGGTTTTGCAGATATATGGGATAGGAGGAAAGCTTTTAGGACCTGTCAAGAGTTTTTACGAGAGTAGTAGAGCATGTGTCAGGATTAGAAATGGAGAGAGTGAGTGGTTCGAGGTAAAGGTGGGACTTCGTCAGGGATGTGTTATGTCGCCCTAGCTGTTCAATCTTTACATGGATGGGGTGGTGCGAGAGGTAAACTTTTATCCATGCTGACGACGTGGGATCGATGGAAGATGATTTGCAGCATTTTACAAACATGATTAGTCTCTGGAATAATGTAGTAAAAGAACGTGGTCTTGAAAAAACAGTTAATGCTAGCTGGGAGAGAACAGGAAGAGATTGACATACAAATAGATGTGAAACTGAAGCAAGTAATTGAAGTAAAGTATCTGGGGGTTGCATTTCATGAAGAAGTTAGAAATGAGAAGACCATAGAAGATCGTATTGCCAGCTACAGCAAAAATGTTAACCTTCTCTATCCCCTACTTAAAGACCAGCATGTACCACGAAAGCTAAAGATATACAAAAGATAAAGGTAAAGATATACAAAACCATCTTGAGACCTACTGTATACTGACTTATGGGTGCGAGTCGTGGACTCTCACAACTAAAACTAGAAGTAAAATTCAAGCTGCAGAAATGAGAGTATTGTGTATCATCAAGGGTGTTACTAAAAGAGATATAATAAGAAACGAAGACATCCGAAAAGAAATATATATCAACAGCTACGACGGTATGGACATATCATGAGAATGGAAGATAATAGAACACCAAAAACGATGGCGGAACTGGCGTCCCACGGGTAGATGACCACCAGGAAGACCACGGAAAAGATAGTGTAAAAGCATCAATGAAGCGCTTAGGAATAGAGGATCCGCCCTACATCAAGCACTAAAAGAAAAACGGTATGATGACCGCGCCGACTGGAGGAGGCTGACGCAGACTGACAGGTCTACATAGACCTACCAGGCGGATGGTGAGAAAGACATATATATATATATACATATATATATATATATATATATATATATATATATATATATATATATACATATATATATATATATACATATATATACATATGTATAAATAAATAAATATATATATATGAATATTTATATATATATAGATATACATACATATACATAATATACACATACACATACATATACATATACATATACATATACATACACACACACACACACACACACACACACACACACACACACACACACACACACACACACACACACACACACACACACACACACACACACACGCTCCCCCCACACATGAGAGAGATATAAGCTGAACGCTATTTTTCCTAAAATTTCATGTATGTGTATGTATCTCGAGCATACAAAAATATAGGAAAAATTGTGCTCAGCTTATATCTCTCTTGATAGCCTAGTTGGTAAGTCACTGCCGCACTTGTTATGAGGATGCCGGGTTCGAGTCCTTGGCAGTACCACATATCAATATCTGCATGCCTTTGATGGCTTAGAATTAAAGTGCATTGTGGTTGTTAAAATTTATCTCTAATCACTGGGACTCATTCAGTGTTGTACAAATACTTTCCCGCGTTTGTATATTTCCAATTGTACTATCATGGTGGAGATGGGTTGAACGCAAAATTTCATGGATTTGTATGTATCTCGAGCATACAAATATATATGAAAAATTGCGCTCAGCTTATATCTCTCTTGATAGCCTAGTTGGTAAGTCACTGCCGCACTTGTCATGAGGATGCCGGGTTCGAGTCCTTGGCAGTACCTCATATCAATTTCTGCATGTCGGCCTTTGATGGCTTAGAATTAAAGTGCATTGTGGTTGTTAAAATATATCTCTAATCACTGGGACCCATTCAGTGTTGTACAAATACTTTCCCGCGTTTGTATACTTCCAATTGTACTATCATAGTGGAGATGGGTTGAATGCAAAATTCCATGTATGTGTATGTATCTCTAGCATACAAATATATATGAAAAATTGCGCTCAGCTTATATCTCTCTTGATAGTCTAGTTCAGTATTTCTTAACTTGGGTTCGGTGAGTCAATTTCCGGGGTTCGGCGGTTTGGTTTACCCTTGGGTTCACCCCAATCGTATGATTCGAGATACTCATACCGTTTGTTACAACATATCTTTTCGAGGATGGTAAACATAAAAACGAAGAAAAGGAACAGACTTTGTTGCGAAAATTATATGAGAGTGGCACTTGCCAAGGTGAAACCACGCATTTCTGAAATAGTCTCTGAGAGGCAACAGCAAAAGTCACATTGGTTTGCTGTAAATATTCATTATGTTTTTGTTTTATGTGAAATTCATATTTTGTTGGTTTTGTTCTTTGAACACAGTGATTTCGTGTGCAAATGATCCATGGTACAGTCTGTGCACTAATACAGTATATAGTTCCTATGTTTTGAATTTGAAGAAAAAAAAAACACATTTTATTTTTCCAACTACGAAGGGTTCGATGAATGCACATATGAAACTTG
Source organism: Oratosquilla oratoria (assembly GCF_046742065.1). NCBI lineage: Eukaryota > Metazoa > Arthropoda > Malacostraca > Stomatopoda > Squillidae > Oratosquilla > Oratosquilla oratoria. The sequence goes on along the minus strand of NC_134805.1, from coordinate 51,334,974 downwards.
CGGGGTTCAGTACCTCCAACAAGGTTAAGAACCACTGGCCTAGTTGGTAAGTCACTGCTGCACTTGTCATGATGATGCCGGGTTCGAGTCCTTGGCAGTACCTCATTTCAATTTCTGCATGTCGGCCTTTGGTGGCTTAGAATTAAAGTGCATTGTGGTTGTTAAAATGTATCTCTAATCACTGGGACCCACTCAGTGTTGTACAAATATTTTCCCGCGTTTGTATGCTTCCAAATGTACTATTATAGTGGAGATGGGTTGAACGCAAAATTTCATGTATGTGTATGCATCTCGAGCATACAAACATATAGGAAAAATTGCGCTCAGAATGAAAGTGCATTGTGGTTGTTTAAATTTATCTCTAATCACTGGGACCCATTCAGTGTTGTACAAATACTTTCCCGCGTTTCTATTGTTATCACTCAGGCTGGAAAGATATTTGTTAACCACAATGGCATACCGAGTGCCCAAGCCACAACAAAGTTAGAAGGGGGATATAGAACGCATCAGATATTTGGTATGCCAAAAAGACAGAGGACAGTATTAACCATTTAATATTTCAGTATGAAATATAATCAAACATACAACATGAATTAACAAAATAATAATAACATTAATCCTAACACACAATAGGAATAAACGGGGAATGAGATATGTAGAAGGTTTGAGAATGGGTAAGACTGAAACCTGGCACGTCGAGTCGTCGGTTGTCCAAGCAATGATTTCTTGAATCCAGAGGGGCGAAGCTGGCAGCTAGCTAAGAGCGAGTCTGTCGAGTGTGGGGAATGCCTAGCTTTATATAGGGGAACTAGGCTGACTTCTTGGCCAGTGATTGGCTGAGGGTAGTCATTCAGACAACTGCTGAACTACCGCTTGGCTGCGGAGCGACCGAAGTGGGGGTTGGAGGAGGAGGCCGACTGCTTGTTTCTTCAGAGTAGGATGGCAGTGTTGTAGGAAGGGTGTCATTTAGGTCAATGGGTACTTTGATATCCGGATGGGAAACCGTGTCACCTGGCTAGGGGTTATATCGTGACACTATACTTCCAAATGTACATTCATAGTGGAGATGGGTTGAACGCAAAATTTCATGTATTTGTATGTATCTCGAGCATACAAATATATATGAAAAATTGTGCTCAGCTTATATCTCTCTTGATAGCCTAGTTGGTAAGTCACTGCCGCACTTGTCATGAGGATGCCGGGTTCGAGTCCTTGGCAGTACCTCATATCAATTTCTGCATGTCGGCCTTTGATGGCTTAGAATTAAAGTGCATTGTGGTTGTTCAAATGTATCTCTAATCACTGGGACCCATTCAGTGTTGTACAAATACTTTCCCGCGTTTGTATACTTTCAATTGTACTATCATGGTGGAGATGAGTTGAACGCAAAATTTCATGGATTTGTATGTATCTCGAGCATACAAATATATATGAAAAATTGCGCTCAGCTTATATCTCTCTTGATAGCCTAGTTGGTAAGTCACTGCCGCACTTGTCATGAAGATGCCGGGTTCGAGTCCTTGGCAGTACCACATATCAATTTCTGCATGTCGGCCTTTGATGGCTTAGAATTAAAGTGCATTGTGGTTGTTAGAATGTATCTCTAATCACTGGGATCCATTCAGTGTTGTACATTATATGTATGTATATATATATATATATATATATATATATATATATATATATATATATATTGTTATGACTCAGGCTGTGAAGATACTTGTTAACTGTAGGGGCATACCGAGTGCCCAATCCACAACAAAGTTAGAATGGGGATATAGAAACGTATCAGACTATTGGTATACCGAAAGACAGAGGACAGTGTTAGCCATTCAATATTTCAGTATGAAATATAATCAGACAGAGACAACATAAATTAACAAAACAATAATAATAATATTAATCCTAACACAATAAAAATAAATGGGGAATGAGATATGTAGAAAATATAGAACGGGTAAGACTGAAACCTGGCACGTCGAGTCGTCTACTGTCCAAGCAATAAATATTACAATCCAGAGGGAGGCGAAGCTGGCAGCTAGCTAGAGGCGAGTCTCTCGAGTCTTGGGAATGCCTAGCTTATATAGGGGAACTAGGCTGACGTCTTGGCCAGTGATTGGCTGAGGACGGTTGTTCAGGCCGAACTGCCGAACTATCGCTTTGCTGCGGATTGACCCAAGTGGGGGTGGGGAAGAAGGCTGACTGCTTGTTTCTTCGAAGTACGATGATTGTGGTAGTTGGAAGGGTGTCATTCAGGTGAATGGGTACCTTGACACTCAGATGGGGTATCGTGTCAGCTGGCTAGGGGTAGTAAGTCCAAATGCGATCACTTTGTATTAGTACAGACCAAAAGGGGTTACGTAGGCAGAGATAGCTTTCGCTTCTTGGGTTAAGGCTATTTGATAAGTAGTTACGTGAAACAGTTTCGGAGATCATAGACATTGGTCGCCACTTCTTATGACTCAGGCTGGAAAGATACTTGTTAACTGTAAGGAGATACCGAATGCCCAAGCCACAACAAAGTTAGAATGGGGATATAGAAACGTATCAGACTATTGGTATGCCGAAAGACAGAGGACAGTATTAACCATTTAATATTTCAGTATGAAATATAATCAGAGACCACATAAACTAACAAAACAATATTAATAATATTAATCCTAACACAATAAAAATAAATGGGGAATGAGATATGTAGAAAATATAGAACGGGTAAGACTGAAACCTGGCACGTCGAATCGTCTACTGTACAAGCAATAAATATTACAATCCAGAGGGAGGCGAAGCTGGCAGCTAGCTAGAGGCGAGTCTCTCGAGTCTTTTTTTTTTTATCTTTAAGGCTATCGACCTATAATGAGGTCATTAAACTCGAGTCTTGGGAATGCCTAGCTTATATAGGGGAACTAGGCTGACGTCTTGGCCAGTGATTGGCTGGGGATGGTTGTTCAGGCCGAACTGCCGAACTACCGCTTTGCTGCGGATCGACACAAGTGGGGGTGGGGGAGAAGGCTGACTGCTTGTTTCTTCGAAGTAGGATGATAGTAGTAGTTGGAAGGGTGTCATTTAGGTGAATGGGTACCTTGACACCTAGATGGGGTATCGTGTCAGCTGGCTAAGGGTAGTATCGTGACAATGTATATACACTTCTCAGGTCACTCCGACCATGGCGCTTTCCCCCCTCCGTTCTTAGTCATCCTCTTGACCTCCTTGATGGTCAAGGTGCTGGTTGCTCTTGCTAATTTTATGAACCCTTTCCTATGATTAATGCAAGGGTAGTAAGTGATGTAGGCTGCCTCTACTATTTTCCTTTTCTTTTTCGCTAGACCTTTGTGGAGCACCTCTACCCTGTTCAATGTGGAAGATGACCACATTGGTCCAACTTGCTAATGGTTCATTTCGACTAATGGAGTCATCTTACAGATTGGAACAGGGTAGTGGAGGCAGCCTACATCACTTCCTACCCCTGCATCAACCTTAGGGAAGGCTTAATAAAATTACCATGAGGAATGAGCAGCAAGCACCTTAATCATCAGGGAGATCAAGAAGACGAATGAGAACGGAAGGGAGAAGCGGCATGGTCGGAGTCACCTGAGAAGTATAAAGGACGGACGAGGGTATAGTGAAAGATGGAGGGAGAGGGACATAAGAAGGATGAAGTATATAAACTGTTCATTTTCAGAAATTGTATGTACTATGAGAATGTCCT
>NC_134805.1:51316268-51326268 GCF_046742065.1 Oratosquilla oratoria | reverse complement strand
TGTGTGTGTGTGTGTGTGTGTGTTTTAGCTTTGTTGCTACCAACACTTCAGTTCCCTTCAGTGAAATTGTAATTCACTTACAACTTTCTTCAGTTTCTTTCTATAATTGTAGTATTGTAAGTCACTCGTCTCAAGGCCCCATGCCACTCTCGTATTGTAAGTTTTTAGTCAAGTTCCTTTATTCAGTTCGAAGGTGAATTAAACGTATTTTTCATTTCTCTTTTCTTCCTAATAAATTACATTTGGTTATTCAAGCTACACCAAGGGACTCCCACCTGGGATCCTTTTACAACCACCAAGCCAAGTCTGCTCCGAGGTCACAATTTAATTTACTCGTTTTATCCACCAATGTGAGGACGCCATTGTCCATTCAACTGTTTCGACGGGGTCTGAAAAGATCTCCATTGTGAGGTCCCAAATTGTGCCAAATTCTCTAGCATCGGAGTTACTTTCGGCGTCGTGTTTAGATCCCAAATCTCTGGACTATAATTATAGTTTAAGGAAGTTAGACCTAAAGATGTCATAATTATAATTATGACATCTTTAGGTCTAACTTCCTTAAACTTTTTTCAGATACCCTTGGTGGTGGTTCGTTCCATTGGTGCTTCAAACTGGCTGATACTCTCGTATCCCGACTGGGCACCCTTGATTATAGACGGGCGCAAGCTCAGACCTGTATCCTTGTTGTTGACGCTTTAGGGTCACTTTCACATTCAGATTAGGTAGATAATGGCAATATCACTTTAGATAGATTTCGTCTTATCATTGAATTTCTCTTGTATATCCTTTTTTTGGTGCCTTCTGAGAGAAGAGCAGCATCTTCTCTCATGTATAAGCCTGATGAGACTCTATTGTCTTTTGCGTCACAGCTTTTCCGTAAACTGGGGGAAGTGCCGCCTAGTTCCTTGTGTATTAGCAATGCTCATCAACATGGTCATGTCCCTTGTTCTCCTCAGTCCTCTCAGTCTACAGTTCCTACTCATAGTTCCCCTCAATCTACAGTTACCCCCCTCCCCTCCCCTGTTATGTACGTTTTGTAACAGGTCTGGTCATTCGAGCGACTTTTGTTACCGCCGTAGGCGCCAGGTACACAAGTCAAGACTGTCCCCTGTTCGCAGGAGTGTACCTACTGTTTCTTCTAATCTGTCGCATGACCTTTCCAGAGTAGAACCTCCAGGTAGACTCAGTTACTGCCATATCCATGGTCATTGTAAACACTCGACTGATCAATGTTTCAAGGTTTTGAAACTTAGGGATGAGACTTCTCACCAGCCTCGTCAATCCCATTTTCCCCAGCGCGTGTTTCACAACCCAAAGAGTTGACCAGTAATGTTCGGTCTCAAATAATTCCCTTTGTGGTTGTTGAGTCTTCTCAATTACTTACCTTTCAATTTCTTACTAGGGATACGCCTCTTTCTGTCACTGTAGATACTGGTGCAGAATGTAGTCTCTTAAGTAGAAAGGCTTACTTTGCTCTACGGGAATTGTATAATCTCCCTTTTGTAATAATTTGCATTCTGTGCAAGGTTCTCCCTTGCTTGTTCTTGGATCTGTTTGTCTTCCCTTACAGTTTCCCTCGCATGCTACAGTCTTCAATGTCACTTTTGCTGTTGTCTCTGGCATTGCCCTTAAATGTGATTTTCTCTTGGGTATTGATGCTCTTACAACTCATAGCATAGATATTTCTCCTAGTCGCCGTGTAGTGACTTTCTGCAATTTTGATATCTCTGCTTCGGATAGGCCAGTTTCTATTTGTGATTCTCCTGTGCTTGATCAGTCCGCACATGTGCCTGTCCCAACTTCTAAGCGCTCTACCCCTGTTGCTCATTGTGCTGCTGTTGTTGTAGGAGAGCATCTTATTGAACCTTCAAGTTCTGTTCGAGTTCCAGTGCGCGTCTCAGGTGCCCCGATAGGGTCTGACGTTCTCTCTTTGCCTGACTCTATTCGTATTCGTCGGCTTGCCCTAGAAGGAACTCTCTCCACTATTTGCGAGGATCATGTTACCACAGCGATGGTAACCAATGTTACGGTTGCTCCTATTCCCCTCTCTCCTGGCAGTCACTTAGGCTCCTTTGAGGTGGTACACGTTGCTGCTTTCCAGGATTCGCCTATTATAGCAGCTTCTGTACTACAGTCTCCTCCAACACGTAACCCTGCTCATTTAGCTTCTGAGCTTGCCACATTTGTAGGCGAGATTGATTTTTCTGAAGAGACGCCTCGTCTCCTTGACCTGCTAGTTACCCACCGTCAGGCTTTGGCTTTACCAGGTAATCCGTTAGGGGTTACGGACCGTGTGGTTCATAGAATTGATCTTCAGCCAGGCACTCGTCCTGTTTACGTCCACTCTTATAGGCTACCTCACTCTCGTCGGCTTATAGCCCAGTCCTTGGTTGACGATTTGTTGAGTGAAGGTGTTGTACAGGAGTCCCACTCAGAGTGGAACTCGCCTCTTCTCCTGGTGCCCAAGAAAGATGGATCTTTTCGTCCTGTTGTTGATTACAGGAAAGTCAATAAGGTCACCCTTCCAGACCATTATCCTCTGCCTATCTTAAGCGAGCTTCTTCAGTCCATTGGCACTGGTAATACGGTGTTCACCACCTTAGATTTAAAATCAGATTTTTGGCAGATACCCCTGGAGAAGTCTCGTAAAATCACGGCCTTCTCGACTCCCAGTGGGCACTATGAATAAATGGCTTCGTTGCCCCATGGGTTCGCGGAATGCTCCTTTGACTTGCCAGCGTTTAGTTAACTCCATTTTTCATGGCTTAATTGGGAATGGAGTTTTTGTTTACCTGGATGATTTGATTCTAGTTTCCAAAGATGTGGAAAGCCACTTTTCTAAGATGTCCATGGTCTTGCAACGTTTTGCTGAAGCTGGGTTGAAACTCAACTTACCCAAGTGTTCCTTTTTCAAGGCTAGTATCCAGTTCCTAGGTCATGTTGTAGACAAACATAGTATCCATACCACAGGTGAAAAGATCAAGGCAGTCAAGGACTTCCCTATACCAAAGTCGGTTGAAAATGTACGTTCCTTCCTTGGACTTGCAGGATACTATCGTGCATTCATTAAAGACTTTGCTTCAATTGCTTCCCCTCTCACTCGCCTTCTCAAGAAGGACTCTTCCTTCCAGTGGCGTAATGTCCATCAGACAAGTTTTGATTCCTTGAAGCTTGCTCTTACTGAAGCACCTGTGTTGGCTTTCCCTGATTATAGTATTCCCTTTACTATTTGTACAGATGCTTCTGATACAGGTATTGGAGCTGTACTCATGCAACAAGTAGATGGATGTAGACCTCATGTTATTGCATATGCTAGTCGCATTCTTAATAAGCCTGAGTCCCGTTACTCTGTTACACATTTAGAGGCCTTGGCAGTAGTGTGGGCTTTAAAGCACTTCCGTGATATCATTTTTGGATATCCTATTACAGTCTACACGAACCACACTGCTGTCACTCAGCTTTTTAAGGGCAAGAATCTGTCAGGCCGCCTAGCCAGATGGTTCCTCACGATCGAGGAATTCAATCCAACCCTAAAGCATATCCCCGGGCGTGCGAACCACGTAGCTGATGAACTTTCACGGAATGTCCCTGTTGCTGCTGTTACCGTGATTTATAACTTTTCCCTGCAGGATCTGGCCAAAGCTCAGCGTGAAGACACTGTTTGGTCTGCTGTCATTTATGCTTTGGAGTCTGGTGATGATTCCACCTTACCAGCTTTACCAGTACCTCTGTACCAATTTTCCCTGTAGGATAAGGTTCTTATTCGTAATGTGGAAGTGTTTGAGCAAGATGTGGCACAGCTAGTGATCCCTGAGTCTCTAGTTCCCGTTGTTTTGTCCCTTGCTCATGATGCCTCTCAGGCTGGTCACCCAGGTCGTGACAAAACTCTGGCTATGGCGCGGAAGAAGTATTATTGTCCTAAAATACGACTAGACATTACCTCTCATGTAGCCCGGTGTAGTTCTTGTGCCCAGAACAAAGGTTCTACGAGCACTGCTCCCATCTTAGAGTGCCCTACTCATTCTCGCCCTTTTCAGACTGTGGCTATAGACCTTTTGCAACTGCCTCGTAGCACGCAGGGCTCTGTGTATGTCCTTGTGTGCGTGGATCACTTTAGTCGTTTTGTGGTCTTAGCTCCCTTACATAACAAATCTGCACCAGTTGTAGCACATGCTTTAGTTTCCCATGTGTTGTGTCCATACACCACTACCTCGGTGCTCCTTAGTGATAATGGGACTGAATTTAGGAACGAGGTTTTGGCAGGTATTTGTGAACGTTATGGTATCAAACAAACATTCGTGACTGCTTATCATCCAGCGTCCAATGGTCTTGTGGAGAGGACGAACAGGAAAATTTTAGAGATCCTACATCACCTTGCTAGTAATTTTCATGAGTCTTGGGAGGATTGGCTTCCCCATGTTAATGCTTGTATCAATAGCACCATTAATATTTCCACGGGCAAAACGCTTCATTATGTTATCTTTGGAGTTGAGAAACGGCTCCCATATGATGTGCTTGACAGCCCTGCTCGTCCCCTCTACAATGTAGATGACTATAGTAAACTACAGAGTCATGTGCTGCATGCCATTTATACTTCTGTTAGAGATAAACTGGATGTTTCAAAGGCCGACATGTTGAAACTTCAACATGCTCGTGGAACACCTGTGACCATCAGTGTTGGTGATCATGTTTTCAAAAGCATGCCTGATCGCCAGTCATAATTGAATTGTAAATTTGAGGGCCCCCTTTTGGTGACTGAACGCCTACACGCTAACAAGTTCAGAATTTTTTACCCCTCTACAGGCCTTAGCGAGATTTCACACGCTGATAGGCTCAAGAAGACTCAAGTGCCTATCCCTACCTTTACCCGGCCTCCTCCTGGGCCCACAGCAAGAACTATGCCTTGTTTATCTACCCCTCATTGTTATGACCTTAGGTCAAGGGGTCCTGTAATTACCTAAACTTTCATTGTGTAGTGTTATGCATTCTTGTGATGTTTCCCATTTATGTATTATTGTGATGTTTCCCATTTATGTATTCTTGTGATGTTTCCCATTTATGTATTCTTGTGATGTTTCCCATTTATGTATTCTTGTGATGTTTCCCATTTATGTATTCTTGTGATGTTTCCCATTTGTGTATTCTTGTATTGTATTTTGTCGTGTTTAGATATTAAGTATCATGTCCCGGACGTCCGGCAATTGCTGTATTTGTATTTTTGTTAACTGGCGCCAGTCTTGTGTTCCTTTTTGTGTTGTATGTATTGTCTTTATGTACTCATTAATGTATGTGTTTATTTAATGTATTTGGGTGTGCTATTATATCCTTTTGTCCCACACTTCTGTCTGCCACTGTTGTGTATGCGGTATGTGTGTGGCTTGTCTTTGTGTCATTTAGATTCTCCTTGCCTCGGTCAGTCTTTTCTTGTTTGCTCGGTGTGGTCACCGAGTGGCGCGGGCCGAGCGATGTGTTGGCGTGGGTGGTAATATGCTTCGTACGTCGTAGTGATACGGCGAGGGGGATTGTAATATGTCGTACAGTCATGTTGGTGTGTTGCTTTTGGGGAATTATGTGTTTCCCCCCTTTTTGTGAAGTTATGGTATAATTTATTGTTCATTGTTTTATTATTTATTGTAACCATATTTACATTGTGTATAAAATTTATTTTGTTAAGATATCGCAGATGCGATGCACGTCTTCGCGCGCAAAATCTGTAGCTAAGCGCGTCAGTATTTTAGCAGCCTTGTTGGCGCGTGCTCGCATCCGTTGTGATTGTGTATATCCAAATATAAACTTTAACAATTTTCCCTTGCGCACTCATTTTAGCCACCCAATACAATCTACTACCCTCTTAAAGGGCTCTCTAGTATGTACTTGCAAATGGTAAAATGTTATTAGTAAAACACATCAAACATATACGTATCAAAGATATAAGCAACCCTCCAAAATGCACAAAAATAATTCAGGCAAAATAATGGTAAATAGCATACATGTCTAAATAATAAAGTATCTCCCAAATTAGTATGAAATAATTTGCAAACATATTTGCAAAATTCACTATCTTAGAGTTAGAAAATTTTTGTAGTGTCTCTTCTTGCATTTCAATTATTTTTGTTAACACACTTAATTCATTTTTCAAAGACAGTCTTAATGCTTCACAAACAATTATTCAATACTTAGGTGTCCTTAAGCATTGGCAAGGTTCCAAGTCTGACCACAGCAGATCCAAAGTCTTCATGTCCCGGCCTGACACCAAGTTCCAATAGTTTAGGTCTCCCATCACAAGTACATACAAATGGTCAAATGAATACTATCTGTAAAATACACCAAGATTAATATTCAATTTGCAAATAATATTATCAAAATGTTCCCTATACTCTTCTGGTTCATCAAAATTGATACATAGGGTATCGCAACAATCATCTTCATAGATCTGCAACCTAACTTTCTTCATATCATCTAAATGGCCTATCAATTCTTCCCTATTTTCTAAATGCATGAGTTTATATTTATTTCCATCTGCAGAATCAATTACCCTATATGGAACTGAGTACCTTGGTGGAAGTTTATTATAGGGTGAATGTAGTTTGACCATGACTAAATCTATTTTCAATTCTAGTTTATGTGCTATTTTGTGTTGTTACTTTTTCATCTCTTGTGAATACTCCTGCACATGTTCCCTAACTCTTTGGTGAATACTCTGGAAAGTATTTATTCTATTTGAGATATAATCATCTATATTATACACAGGTTTCTGCTCTCCAGTCAAGATTTCACATGGAAGAGTTTTGTCTTCCCCAAAATAATAAAATGAGGTGTTTCACCTGTTGCTATATTAATTTGGTTGTTCAGAGTACATTTAACACAAGGAATCCAAGTACCCCAAGTTATACTATGAAGACTTACCGTACTTCTAAGACATGTACTAATTTCCTTATCTAACCTCTCTACAACTCCATTACTTTGTGGGTGATTCACTAGAATGTTTACTTTCTTTATATCGAATAAACTACATAATTTTTCCAAGATTTTGTTATTAGATTCAGTTCCATTATCTGAAACTAAGATCTTAGGTGTAGTGAAATTACAGATTATCTAATCATAGATTACTGAAGCAATAGTTTCAGCTTTCTTATTCGGAATGGGTTGTAAAATACAAAATCTTGAAAAATAATCAATGGCAACAAATACATATTTATATTCATTCTCAGACATAGGTAACTCCAATGTATCTATATGAAATCTTTCCCAAGGTTTCTGTGGAATGGGATAGCTAAATATAGGAGCAGGTTTTGGTGCATTTCCTTTCACCTTAACACATTCAATTTTTTTTCTATATAATTATATATATCTTTCTTCATACCTGGCCAAAATTATTTGAGTTGTGTTTATCTATAAGTTTGATCCTTTCCTGGAAGTGAGCTACAATCACTATCATGAAGTAACTTCAATATCTCTTTTACAAGAGTGTGTGGTATATATATATATCTAAACAGAAATGTAGTAGCACATTTGTAAATGACACACAGGAACCCACAGTCGGAGAAAATAAACTTCGAATAAAGAAGAATCTTATATTTCGGCTATCAACTGTAGCAGTTGATAGCCGATATATAGGATTCTTCTTTATTCGAAGTTTATTTTCTCCGACTGTGGGTTCCTGTGTGTCATATATATATATATATACATATATATATATATATATATGTATATATATATATATATATACACATACATTATATGTACATATATATGTATATATACATATATATGTATACATATATATATATATTATATGTACATGTATATATGTATATATATATATATATATATATACATATATGTGTGTGCGTGAATGCGTGTGTATGCGTCTGTGTTTTTGTGCGTGCGTGTGTGAGTGTGTGTGTGTGTGTGTGTGTGTGTGTGTGTGTGTGTGTGTGTGCGTATATGTGAGCGTGTGTGTGTGTGCGCGTGCGTGCAGGTGTATAGGTGTGTGTGTGTGAGTCTGTGTGTGTATGTGGGGGTATATTTGTGTGTGTGGGCTTGTTTGTATGTGTCTGCTTGTGTGTGTGCGTGCGTATATATATATATATATATATATATATATATATATATAAATATATATATATATGTTATATATATACATATATATATATATATATATATATATATATATATATATATATGTATGTGTGTGTGTGTGTGTGTGTGTGTGTGTGTGTGTCTATTTACCTAATTGTATTTTACGGGAAGGGGCGCTATGGTCGTGGTGTCCCGTCTTCATATCTCATTTTATCTAAACTATTTTTAAATTCATGTATTGTTTTGCACACACTACTTTCTCATCTAACTTGTTTCAACTGTCTATTACTCTGTGAGGAAAGCTGTTCTTTTTCAGATCTCATGTGTGCGTGTGTGTGTGTGCGTGCGTGTGTGCGTGCGTGTGTGTTTATGTGTGTGTGTGAGTGTGTGTGTGCGTGCGTGTGTGTGTATGCGTGTGTGCGCGTGTGTGTGAGTCTGTGTGTGTATGTGGGGGTATATTTGTGTGTGTGGGCTTGTTTGTATGTGTCTGCTTGTGTGTGTGCGTGCCTGCATATATGTGTGCGTGCGTGTATATATATATATATATATATATATATATATATATATATATATGCAATAAAAACACTAGGAGCGTGTGTTCACAAATGCGTAAATAACCACTAGGAAAAGTAAACTAACGAAGCAGAGCGCTTGCGTGTAATTACATCTTCAGTGCAGATACAAAGAAGGAATTATAAGATGAAGAAACAAGGTACAGAATATATGACATAGTGAAGAGGGCATTCGGAGAGGTAGTGGAAGAAGTACACGTGACGGACGTATGGGCCGTCCTGGTAGTCAACAAGTATGGGACGTTTGGGCCGTCCTGGTAACCAACAAGTACGGGACAACTGCTCATAATTTATATTACAATTCAAACAATTTTGAAATTTCATGAGAAATAAAACTATCTAATTTGTACAAACCTTGATGAAGATTAACATTTATCCCCTTACTAGATTTGATCAAACTGCATTCAATTAAATTTCTTTCTGTTATGTTGTTGTTGTATGTGATGACTTTAGCGTTATCCCAGTCAACTGGATGGTTAAAATGGTTCATGTGGTTGAATATACCGCTAGATTGGTTTCCCTCTCTAACGTATTTCTTATGTTGATTGATTCGTGTTGTGAGTGTTTTAGCAGTCTGACCAACATAAAACTGATTACATGATTTGCAAGGTATTTTGTACACACACCCTTTATTACTTTTGACAGAATTATTTATGAGCAGTTGTCTTACAGTGTTCTTGTTATTGAAAACTACATTAATGTTAAATTTACGTAACATATTTGGAATATTTTGCAGGTTCTCTTGGTACGGTAAAATTAGCAAGTTATTCATATTGAAAGTTTGAGTTGACCTAAGGTTGTAAAATGTCCTTTTAGCACGATTGTAAGCTTTATCAAGAACATGTGTGGGGTATTGTAGCTTAGTACCAATGTCGTAAATACATCTTATTTCATCATCGATGTACTCTGGGCTGCAAATGCGTAGGGCCCTGAGGTACATCGACGAAAAAACAGATATCTTTACGCCATCAGGGTGTGAGGAATAATAGTGTATATATGAACAAACATTGGTTGGTTTGCGATATACACTAAACTTCAACTCACTTTCACGGCGGTAGATATTACAATCAAGGAAAGGCAAAACGCCTTCTTTCTCTATCTCCACCGTGAACTTAATGGAACTGACCAAATTATCAAGCTTACATAAAAAATCATTTACATTATCTTGAATGGGCCACAGACATAGGATGTCATCAATGTACCGCATCTATGTAATGTTAGGGGGAATGATCTTACTTAAAATTTTGGTTTCAAAAAACTCCATATATAGATTACTCAATACGGGGGAGAGAGGATTACCCATGCTCATTCCAAATTTCTGAGAATAGAATTTATCATTAAATTGG
>NC_134805.1:51281268-51283768 GCF_046742065.1 Oratosquilla oratoria | reverse complement strand
TATATATCTATGTATATATATATATATATATATATATATATATATATATATATATATATATGTGTGTGTGTGTGTGTGTGTGTATGTATGTATGCAGGAGAGGAACAGAGGGAGTAATTGGTGAGGAACAGTGTGGGTTTAGGATAGGTAGGGGTTGTGTAGATCAGATTTTTGTGATAAGACAGATATATGAGAAAGCTATAGGAAACGATATAGATGTTTTTTGGGCTTTCATGGATCTGGAAAAGGCTTACGACAGGGTAGACAGGAAGGCACTGTGGGAGGTACTGCAGATATATGGGATAGGAGGAAAGCTGTTAGGAGCAGTCAAGAGTTTTTATGAGAGTAGTAGAGCTCATGTTAGGATTAGAAATGGAGAGAGTGAATGGTTTGAGGTAAAGGTGAGACTTCGTCAGGGATGTGTTATGTCGCTCTGGCTGTTCAATCTTTACATGGATGGGGTGGTGCGAGAGGTGAATGCAAGGGTAATGGGTCAGGGGTTGGAGATGATTAAAGAAAATGGAGAAAAGTGGGAGGTGAGCCAGTTGTTGTTTGCTGACGACACTGCGCTTGTAGTAGGATCAGAGGAGGGATTCAGAAAGTTAGTGACAGAGTTTGAGAAGGTGTGTGAAAGAAGGAAACTGAAGACAAATGTGGGCAAAAGCAAGGTGATGAGATGCACAAGGGGAGAGAGTGACAGCAGGCTGAAAGTGAGTATTAAGGGTGAAAGACTGGAGGAAGTGGATAGTTTTAGATACTTGGGTGCGAATGTGGCAGGAAAGGGAGGAGTGGGGGTGGAGGTAGAATGTAGATTGAGAGAAGCGAGTAAATGCCTTGGTGGATTAAAAAGTGTAATGAGAAATAGACATCTGGTAATGGATGCTAAGAGGAGGTTATATGAAGGAGTGTTTGTGCCAAAAGCACTGTACGGGAGTAGAAACGTAGAACATGAGAGAGGAAGAGAGAAGGAGTTTGAATGTGTTTGAGATAAAATGTCTGAGAAGTATGATAGGGGTTACTAGGCTAGATACAGTGAGAAATGAGGAGGTGAGGAGGAGAACAGGGGTGGGAAAGGAGCTGGGAGATAGGGTTGATTAAAGATTATTAGGATGGTTTGGACAAACTGAATGAATGAGTGAAGAAAGATTAGTAAAAGAAGTGTGGAAGGCAGAGGTGGAAGGAGTGAATATGAGGGGGCGTCCTAGGATGAGATGGATAGATGGGGTGAAAGGGGCTTTACAAAAGAGAGGAATGTCTGTAGAGGAAGGACGTCAGAGGACAGAAGATAGGGGTGAATGGAGAAGGGTTGTGTATAGATGATGCTATGATGCATATGGGGGAGTGGGTGGGGATGCGGGGTGAGGAAGTATGTATGAGAAAAAAATTGACGCAGCCCGTCTTCTCCTTTTCTGTATGGGGGGACGGAGAGGGGGGGGGTCGCCAAATTTATGAAGCGGCCTTGCTGTGGATGTGCTGTGTCTTGCGACGCTGCTTCTGACCCAGGGCAGTGGACAGGATGCAGGGATGACCCGTCATCCAGGAGGTGCCAATATAAGAGGATGAGAGGAGGGTGGAGGGGAGTGGAATATACAGGAAATGGAATGGATAGGATTGGTTTCTATGCCTTTTTCTTTTTGGCTACCCCCCATGTAGGAGGAAAAAGCCTTTGGTATATGTATATATATATATATATATATATATATGTATATATATGTTTTTTTTTAACCCCAAATCACTTTTAATTCCATGCCATCACAATCGAGACTGAGAGTCGCTTGAAGGAGGCATCCGTTGGAAATTGAAACGTGGACGAGCCGAGGATTCGAACCCAGCTAACCCGTAACAAAGTTACAGTGACGTAAACCAATACGCTATCAAGAGAGATAGAAGTTGAGTACGACTTTCTTATATTTGTATGCTCAAATTACATACACCTACACGAAATATTGCGTTCAACCCACCTCCGCCATGATAGATCATTAGAAGTATGTACGCGTGGGAAAGTTTATTATACACACTGAATGGTTCCCAGTGATAAATTAATATATATATTTTTTTCAACCCCAAATCACTTTTAATTCCATGCCATCGCAATCGAGACTGAGAGTCGCTCGAAGGAGGCATCCGTTGGAAATTGAAACGTGAACGAGCCGAGGATTTGAACCTAGCTAACCCGTAACAAAGTTACAGTGACGTAAACCAATACGCTATCAAGAGAGATATAAGTTGTGTGCGACTTTCTTATATTTGTATGCTTGAATTACATACACCTACACGAAATATCGCGTTCAACCCACCTCCGCCATGATAGAGCATTAAAAGTATGTGTGCGTGGGAAAGTTTATATATACACACTGAATGGTTCCCAGTGATCAATTAATATATTTTTTTCAACCCCAAATCACTTTTAATTCCATGCCATCGTAATCGAGACTGAGAGTCGCTCGAAGGAGTCATCCGTTGGAAATTGAAATGTGGACGAGCCGAGGATTCGAACCTA
>NC_134805.1:51243768-51266268 GCF_046742065.1 Oratosquilla oratoria | reverse complement strand
TTCACGCAGAGCCCAGGCAGAAATAAATCTGCAATTACATGGTAATCCCATTCCAGTACAAAATTCAACCTTTTTCCTTGGCCTGAAATTGGACTCCAGGCTAAACTGGAAGGTCCATGTAAAATATCTAGTTGATGCGTGCAACAAGAGAATTAATTTGCTACGTAAACTAACGGGCACAAATTGGGGAGCAGATAGGAAATCCCTGCTAATGATTTATAAGTCCCTAATTAGATCTAAATTAGACTATGGGTGTCAGATTTATGGTTCGGCAACACCAACCACGTTACAACCCCTGAACATCATCCAAAACAAAGGCCTAAGAATAGCACTTGGAGCATTAAGCTGCACAAGAATCGAGAGGCTGGAGGTTGAAGCAAATGTACCCCCCCTCCACTACAGTGGCGAGCACCTCACACTCCGATACGCAACTAAAGTGCTTCGCAACCAACGACATCCCTGCAAGCAAACCGTAAACCAGCACGAGCACTTCACCAACTCCAGCCTAAATCTCCTTTCCATCAGGATCCGATTCTTGTGCGAGCAGTATTCAGTGCCACTGTGGTCAATAGAAAAGATGGAACATACGTACCCACCGCCGTGGAAAAGCATCGCCCTGAACGTCAATACCAACCAGGACCTCAGGAAGAAATCGTCTTCCATAGAAGAACTACAACAGAAGACCCTAGAAATTATTAACAAGTACAATGACCACAGGGCACTGTACACGGATGGCTCCAAGTACATTACATACATACATATACCAAGGCCTTTTTCCCCCTTACCAGGGGGGTAGCCAAAAAGGACAAGGCACAAAAACATTTCCACCCATTTCATCCCCGAAAACACTCCACACCCCTCCACCCTCCCTCTTATCTTAGCACCTCCTAGATGACGGGTCATCCCTGCACCCTGTCCACTGCCCTGGGTCAGAAGCAGTGTCTCAGGACACAGCACATCCACAGCAAGGCCGCTTCATTAAATCGGCAATCCCCCCTCTCCGTCCCTCCATATAAAGGAGAGGACGGGGAGAAATCCCTTAGGGCTGCGTCAAAATTTTTTTGCTCACACACACTACCTCACCCCCATTCCCCCGTCCAATCCACCTCATGCATCACAACATTTTTCATATACAACCATTCTCCATTCACCCCTGTCTTCTGTCCTCTCCCGTCCTTCCTCAACCGACATTCCCCTCTTCCCCAAAGCCCCCTTCACCCCATCCACCCATCTCATCCTAGGACGTCCCCTCATGTTCACTCCCTCCACATCTGCCTTCCATACCTCCTTTACTAGTCTTTCTTCACTCATTCTTTCCATGTGTCCAAACCATCCTAATACTCTTTCATCCACCCTATCTCCCAGCTCCCTTTCCACCCCTGTTCTCCTCCTCACTTCCTCATTTCTCACTCTATCTAGCCTAGTAACCCCCATCATACTTCTCAGACACTTCATCTCAAACACATTCAAGTTCCTTCTCTCTTCCTCTCTCATGTTCCATGTTTCTGCTCCATACAGTGTTGTTGGCACAATCACTCCTTCATACAGTCTCCTCTTAGCATCCATTCCCAGATTCCTATTCCTCATTACACTTTTTAAACCACCAAGGCATTTACTCGCTTCTCTCAATCTACATTCTACCTCCACCTTCGCTCCACCCTTTCCTGCCACATTTGCACCCAAATATCTAAAACTATCCACTTCCTCCAGTTGCTTTCCCTTAATGCTCACTTCCAGATTACTGCCACTTTCACCCCTTGTACATCTCATCACCTTACTTTTACCCACATATATCTTCAGCTTTCTTCTATCACACACTCTCCCAAACCCTATCACCAGCTTCCTCAATCCCTCCTCCGATCCTGCCACAAGCGCAGTGTCGTCCGCAAACAACAGCTGGCTCACCTCCCACTTTTCTCCATTTTCCTTAACCATCTCCAATCCCTGACCCACTGCCCTTGCATTCACCTCTCGCACCACCCCATCCATGTATAAGTTGAACAGCCAGGGTGACATAACGCATCCCTGACGAAGTCCCACCTTTACCTCAAACCATTCACTCCAAATGGCTCCAAGTGCGGCCACAAAACTGGGACAGGGTTATACAGCACCAAAACCCGGATGATGTTCAGATTGCCGGACCATACGAGCATATATATCGCCGAACTGTTCGGCATATACCAAGCCATAGAAAACGCTCAATCTGACACACATAGTAACTTCGTCATATTCACAGACTCTTTGAGCGCACTGCAAGCAATTAAGATAGGTAACCATATGGAGAATTTTCTCCTGGGCAAAATCATTAGCACATTGTCGACGACCAACAAGTTCATTATTCTCTCTTGGGTTCCCAGCCACATTGGGATCTTCGGGAATGAGAAAGCGGACACTTTAGCCAAATCTGCCTTAGAAAAAGACTCTATTACAGACATACCCCTGGACATAGGAACCTTCAATTCCATACTAAGGAAACAATTACACGCCCACTGGCAACTCCAGTGGAACAACCTTCACATCTTGCACAAACAAAAGGAATACATAACAGACTGGTCGACATCATACAGAAGCAACAGACGGGAGGAGGTCGCCATAGCAAGACTGAGGATGAACTCGACCCGCCTCACCCACCTAAACCCATACATAAACGGCGTATTTCCTCCCCAATGCAACACCTGCAACACTATACTATCCATAAGACACATACTCATACACTGCTCAAGATACAACACACAGCGCCAAGCGCTTATACAACACTGTAAACTTAAAAACAATTCAGCTAAGCACTACAAATCTTTTGACCGATGACCGTTTACTTATTGACAAAGTAGTATTTTATTTGCGCACAACAGGACTATTGTGGAAATTATAATGGTAGATTAAAAAGGATCGCAGGTTCACACCAGGCTTAATAACCTCATTATAGGTCGATAGCCTTTAAAAAAAAAAAAAAAAAAAAAAAAAAAAAAAAAAAACTCAGCAGACTCGCCTCTAGCTAGCTGCCAGCCCTACTTACTCTGGATTGTAAGCATTATCGATTGTACAAAAGACGAGTTGACGTGCCAGTTTTCAGTCTTACCCGTTCTATATCTATTACATATCTCATACCCTCATTCCCCATTAATTTTGTATGTATTATGTATTAGAATTATTATCATTTTGGTAGTTTATTGTCTCTGATTACATTTTATACTGAAATATTAAATGGTTAACACTGTCCTTCGTCTTTCGGCATGGAATACCAATAGTCTGATGCGTTTTCATGACTCCATTCTAACTTTGTTGTGGGTTGAGCAGTCGGTATGCCCTTACAGTTAACAAGCATCTTTTCAGCCTGAGTCATAAGAAGTGGCGACCAATGCACAGGATCCCCGTAACTATTGAATGTAAACTACGGAGTAAGTTGTTACCTCCCCCTTCTTTTCATTAATCATCTTTCAGGACAGTGTCTTAACATTTCTTTTTCAGTATTAAATGCAATCATAATTCTAATACAGGTGAGTAAGAGTCGGAAAATTACAAAATATAATTTTGTAGGTGTCGTTTTAAGTCTTGCGGGAATAAACGACCCGTTTGGTACACACTGCAAAATTACTTACAATAAACAGGACTAGCATCCATATAGAATTCGTTCAATTTAAGTGTCCAACCCACACCAATGGATTCTATCAGTGGTTAGGAATTGATAGTGTTTCTTTCCAGTCCTCCAGACCCATTTTATTTGTGCATCGTATGTATCAACTATCGCTCAAGTATCGGAGTATTCATCCTTACCCAAGTCTCTTTTTATTTCGTTCAAGCCTCTTTTAGTTAGATGCCTGTCTCAATCCAATACTCCATTCAATTATCCAAGTATCCTTTCAAGTCTCTATATCAAACATCGCTCGCTATCAAATAAATTTCTATATAGATGAACACTCTTTACACGAACAAAATCATGGGCTAGATTGATGGGTGTAACGATAATCGGAATCAGAGGGCCTGTTTAAGTTATCAAAGGGCTATTCTTGTTTAAATCCACACGTCCTAGTCTATCAACAGCTAGTTACGACTAGTGCACAAGCTTCAGCAAAATGTTCAAATTGGAAGAGTTTGTGGCCAATCCCTCGTATATAACATTACAGGGACAAGTTACAAAGGATGATTAGAAGGATATAGCAAGATACTATAACATAGATATTCAGTCCTACAGGACAAAAAACGTGATCAAGAAAATGATGGTGGAACAGTTGGTTCAATTAGAGACAATAGAGACCGTACTCATAGACACACTGACTACTCCCACATTAGCATTCCCTAAAGACCAGGATGGAGCAACGGCCAGGTCTCTTAGCCCTGAGCAGTCTCCTACCAGACAATCCCCGAAAACCAAACCAGCAGACAATATGCAACTGGAACAATTACGAATATCAATTTCAATTGGAAAGAGAAAAGGAAAGAGAAAAATTAGAAAAGGAAATAGAATGGAAAAAAGAATAGGAAAGAGAAAGATTAGCATTGGAAAGAGACATCAGAACCAAGGAAGTTGCATTACAAGAGAATATCAGAGAAGGAGAATTGGACATTCAAGAGAAAGGAGTACGATTTGATGTAGGTAATTTGTCTTTTCTGATTCCCGCATTTTTACTAGAGGATGTAGACGGCTACTTCAAAACCTTTGAAGCTATAGCTCTCAAACAGGTGTGGCACAAAGATGACTGGCTTTCAACACTAACTCCAAAGTTAACAGGAAAATCTCTTGAGGTGTATAATAGTTTAGACAGGCCCGACAATTACGATTTCGTTAAGAAACAGTTTCTACATGCGTATGCTCTAACGGTCTAACCCCTGATGGCTATAGACAAAAATTTAGATTTTTAACGAAATCTCATGCCCAAACCTATGTCGAATTTGCCTCAGAAAAACTTAGTGTAAAAATGGTTAGAAGCTATAAATGTAGCTACCTTTTCAGAACTTGTCAATACTATAGTCATGGAGGAATGAAAAAGTAAACTTCCCTTTCATCTTTTGAGATATGTAGAAGAGAGAATGGAGAAAGACTTGATCCAGACGACAGAGCTGGTAGATGCCCAAGCCTTAATGATAGAGACGTGGGGAGGCGGAGGTCGTAGGCAAAGCCCCATTGTGAGACCCTCTTCTGGTTATCGCCCTGAAGGAGCAGGTGGTAAAGTAGGAAGTAGCATCAATTACAATCGTGTTTCGCAGCCAGTCTAGTGTAGTTATTGTAAAAAGACATGTCACTCAATTCAAGAATGTCACCATCCAGATTGCAAAGCTTCAAATAAGTACCAAATCGAAATCTATTGTAGCCTCTAATGTTCATAATCCTTTTACTTCTTTTGACCCATACATTTTCTAAGGAAGAATATCCTAATATAAAGGTGGTCCTAATTACCCCGTTAACATACTCAGGGATACAAAGGCATATCAGTCAATTCTCCTCTCCGATGTCATTCGCAATATCTCCAATGCATTTACAAGTGCAATGGTTTTATTGTATGCTCTTATAAGTTAAACTTCTTACCCCCTAGCAGAAGGTTACCTAGAATGTACATTCCTTAATTCTCAAGTGCAAGTTGCAGTGCGTCACGGATCATTACCTATTCACGGGATAAAGTTCCTGTTGGGTAACGATCTCGCTGATACCCTAACCGTTCCCCCACCAAGGACAGTAGGTGAACCTTTACCTGCAAGTCCCACCCTTGAATTGGATGAGAGTTGTCCACACCTGTTTCCTGCCTGTGCTGTAACTCGATCCCAAAGTAAGGTAACGTCTTCTTCTCCACCCTCAAATTCCTCACCTTTACTCAAGTCTCTGTCCACCTCTCCTCCGCCCTTTGGAAGGAAGGTTTTAATCAACAAGACCCTAAACAAGGATAAACTCATCCAGGCTCAACAAAAAGATGACACACTCTCCTACTTGCTACATATATCTATAACCAAAGCAGACATAGACACCACCCCTTGCTTCTATTTTCAAGAAGAAATCTTTATGAGAGTACACAGAACTCCTGCCTATAGTAAGCTACAGACCTGGGCAGAAAAACACCAAATTGTACTTCCTCGCTCAGTCAGAAGTAGTGTATTGAAATTAGCTCATGGTGGTTTCGCAGGACACTTAGGAGTGAACAAAACATACCTCAAGGTACTTGACAATTTTTTCTGGCCGGGAATGCGAAAAGACATCGCTAAGTTTATCAGGAAAAAAAAAAAAAAAAAAAAAAAAAAAAAAAAAAAAAATCCTACAGCCTAGCACATTCCCATTAGTGAGGAACCCTTTGATGAAATGGTGATAGATTGCGTGGGACCATTACCTAAATCAAAGAAGGGTAATGAATACATGTTAACTGTTGTCGATGTGGCTACCCGTTACCCAGAGGTATTTCCTCTTAAACATATTTCAGTTTAATCAATCATTAAACCCCTACTGTCAATGTTCACATCTAAAGGAATCCCCAGACAAATTCAACCTGAACAAGGAACAATTCATACTAGTTCTCTTTTCAACCAGGTCCTTACGGAGTTAGGGATAGAGTATGTTACATCCTCCGCTTACCACCCGCAATATCAGGGTTGTGTGGAAAGATACCATCAGTCGCTGAAAGCTATGCTCCGCAGATATTGCTTAGATAAAGGATCCAGTTGGAACTCTAACCTCGATTGGATTCTCTTCTCAATCAGAGAAGCTAACCTTGAGGCGATCCTCAAGGGGACGCTTGACCTTATTCAAAGAACAATGGTTCAAATCTAATCAGGAGAAAACGAATGCTCATAAATATACCCAGAATTTAAAAAGTAAATTGCAGGAGGTGAGAACCTTGTCCAAAGCCCATTTTTCCCAGTTCCAGAAAGGGAGTAAGTTGGAGTATGATAGAACCTCCAAAGTAAGAACTTCCAAGGTAGGGGATATGGTGTTATCCTTTCTCCTTATATCAACTAACACTTTTCAAAAGAAATTCTTTTGGCCATATAAGATCTCAGAGCATCAAGGACCTTTAAATCATATAAATGAAACTCCCGAAAAAAAAACAGCAGCTGGTACACGAAAATCTTATCAAACGTTACCTTACCAGACCACTAGAGGAGGGTACCAGGACCATGCCGTATCTATTGTGAACCCTGTAACATTGCCGGAGAAGGACGAAAGCACCCCAACTACAGATTTTCCCTTGCCCAACAGTGCCTTCTACAATAGAGAAACATTGCACCACCTGGATGAGTATCTCTCTGGGCTTCACCCAACTCAAAAATGGTTTCCAGAAATTATCCTAGACCACCCAGGCTTATGCAATGTTTTCCAACATAACATTCAGTTAAAAGACCTAAATCAGGTTCCCATTCGACAGCGTCCATATACCCTAGACCCTGAAAAGACTGAAATCCTTAGAAAAGAAGTCCAGTGCCTCCTAGATCATGGTTAGGCAGAATCTAGCCATTCACCATGCATTTTAGTACCAAAGGCAGATAATTCATTCCGTATGTGTACAGACTATCGTAAAATAAATAATGTCACCATTGCCCCTCATTGAACAGTTACTAGATATGATAGGTGATGCCCCTTTTATATCTACCACAGATATGTTAAAAGGCTACTGTCAAGTAGCCTTAACCCAAGAAGCGAAAGCCATCTCTGTCTTCGTAACCCTTCCTTGGTCTGTACCAATACCGAGTGATGACGTTTGGAGTTACTAATGCCCCTGCTACCTTCCAGAGGTTAATTATATAGAGGTCGGTGAAACTGTTGCAAATAGCGATCACAACTTAGGTTCAAACTACTATATATTTTTTTAGAATAGATACTTGTGTTTCTAAAATACCCGAAATCAGTCAAGCTGAGTTAATAGGACTTCGTCAGGAGCTTCAACTTACAGATTAGGAGGCAAAATTAAGCAAAAGACCTGTAGATCATATGTGGGAAATATTTCAAAATACGCTCACTAAGATGATTCACACTTCCATTCCTTTTAAGGACAGACGTCCCCCAAATCAGGCTCATCCAAAATGGCTTGACAAAGT
The DNA here is from genome assembly GCF_046742065.1 of Oratosquilla oratoria. Lineage (NCBI taxonomy): Eukaryota > Metazoa > Arthropoda > Malacostraca > Stomatopoda > Squillidae > Oratosquilla > Oratosquilla oratoria. The sequence continues at coordinate 51,258,252 of NC_134805.1, read as the reverse complement.
AACTGATAAAAGTATTGCTAAAAATAGACAGGCTCATAAGAAATATAAGTGCTCGGGTGCATCTAATGACTATCAAAGTTATGTGTTAATACAGAGAGATTTAAAAAAGTACAAAAAAAGAAAAGAAAAAGAAAACGAAAAACGAAAACGACAATACGAAATGAATATCGCTAATAATTCCAAAGATAATCCCAAAAGAATTCTATAGTTACATTAGAGATAAAAAGGTTGTTAGGAAACACTTTGATCCACTATTATCTGCTGACAGTCAACTTAAATATTCAAATGAAGGAGTGTGTGATATCTTAAACAATTATTTTAGCTTAGTATTTGTAAACGAAACACCTCAAAGTGAACTTCAAACTCAAACCTTTGAAAAGTCTAGGGTAAACTTACTACGGTAAATATAACAAAAGAAAAAATTAAAAAGTTTACAGAGAAACTCAAAGTTAATAAAACACCAGGGACTGACGGCTGGCATCCAAGAACTTTAAAGGAAATGAAAAATGAGATTGTTGTTCCATTAGAAATAATTTTCAAAAAATCCATCATACCCGGAGATGTCCCAAGAGAATGGAAGCTAGCTAACGTTACTCCCATATTAAAAAAAGGTGACAAAAAGAAACCAATTAACTACAGGCCTATAAGTTTGACTTCAATCGTAGGAAAAATTATGGAAACTATCATCAGAGATGCTATCGAAAATCATTTAGAAAGTAACTGTTTGATAAATGATAGCCAGCATGGTTTCAGACGGAAACACTCTTGCGTGACTAAGTTACTCGAATTCTACAACACAGTTATCTCGAATCATGGCAAAAGAAACAATATATATCTAATGTATCTAGACTTTGCAAAAACTTTTGATACCGCCCCCTTCGAAAGACTACTTACTAAATTAGTTTCACACGGAATAAGTGGTAGCCTATTAAGTTGGACTAGTAATTGGTTGAATGATCGACAACAGAGAGTTGTTTTAAATGGCAAAACTTCTAGATGGAAAATGTTACAAGTGGAGTTCCTCAGGGTTCATAGTATATATAAATGATATAGACCATGGACTAAAATCTACTGTTTCCAAATTTGCTGATGATATAAAAGTGTGCGGAATGGCAAATGATCACTTAATCCAATTAGATATTCAAGAAGATTTAGATAAATTACATCAATGGTCTGAAAAGTGGATAATGAAATTTAACACAAGTAAATGCAAGGTAATGCACATAGGTAAAAATAACAGTAAGTATGATTACAAGTTATTTGGAAATTCGTTAACAAAAGTGGATAGTGAAAAAGATCTCGGTGTAATTATCAGTAACGACCTCAAATCATCCAAGCAGTGTATTTCAGCCTCTGAGAAAGCAAATAAGATTCTAGGACTAATTGCGCGATCTTTTGACTTCAAAAGTCCATCACTCATTAACAAGCTATATAAATCGTTAGTTCGTCCACATTTGGAATATGCTGTTTCTGTATGGTCACCGAATCTCATTAAAGACATTGGCAGATTGGAAAAAAGTACAACGGCGAGCCAGAAAACTGATTCCAGGTATAGAGAATAAATCATATGAAAATCGAATAAAACATATATATCTGTTTACTCTAACAAAGGGTAGACTTAGAGGTGACTTGATACAGGTCTTTAAGATTCTAAAGGGAATTGACAACATCAAAAGTGACAACATTTTCACACTGAATGAGAGTCAGTCAAGAAACAATGGTCTCAAACTGTCCGGAAATAGATTTAATTTAGAAGTGGGTAGAAACAACTTCGCCAACCGTGTAGTTAATGAATGGAATAAACTTCCTGCAGAGGCAGTGCAATGTAGTTCAATTTGAAGCTTTAAAAAATATTTAGATAAACACCTAAGTAAGATGCTGTAATTATTAGGATTTATTTCATATTATTACTTTGTTTTGTTATCATTTGTCTTTTTGTTTATTAATATTTGCTTGATTCTCATTTATTATTAGTTATATGTCAATTTATTATAATTTACTATTTACATGTTTGTTTATTATTTACCTATACCTATGCATTTATTTATGTATCTTATTTATTATTCACATTTTTATAGTTTTTATTTATTTATCATTATTATGAAAATTTTCGCATTCGACCTAGATATGGACCAAAATGTCTCCTGGCGGCATGCTCCGCCTTTGTAATCTTTTAATGTTGTCATCCAAGGTCTACCTGGAGTAGGAGCGTATCTCGACGATGTGGTGGTGGTAGCTGACAACTGGGAAGACCACTTGGCCCGACTAGATGGTCTATTCCATCGTCTGAAGGAGGCGGGCTTGGTGATCAACTTACAGAAGTCCGTTTTTGCTCGAGGGACCGTGACTTACCTAGGACACACCGTAGGTGGAGGTTCGGTGCGGTCCAAGAAAGCCAACGTGGAAGCGATCCTAGCCTTCCCTACACCAAGGACAAGGAAGGAGGTGATGAGGTTCCTTGGGATGGCCGGATATTATCGCCGCTTCTGCAAAAACTTCTCCACCGTCGTGGCTCCTTTTATCGACCTGACCAGCTCCGCCAAACCTTTCCAGTGGTCCCCATCCTTCCAGACATCTTTTGATAATATAAATTCATTCCTGACTTCCAAACCGGTGCTCAAGACTCCTAACTACAACCTACCATTCCACCTGTAAATAGATGCCAGTGGAGTTGGAGTGGGGACAGTGTTGTTACAACCTGATTCTACCTCCACCATTCTCCATCCTGTGGCCTTCTTCTCAGCGAAGCTCACCAAACATCAAGAGAGCTACTCCACCATAGAGAAGGAACCCCTATCCCTCGTCCTGGCAGTCAAGAAATTTCGGTGTTACCTCCAATCATCAACAACGCCCATCAAGATATTCATCGACCATAACCCTCTCGCTTTCATTCAGTAAGCCAAGATGCAAAATTAGAAGATTCTTCGTTGGGCTCTGATCTTACAAGAGTACCATCTGCATATCCACCTTATAAAAGGGCCTGACAACATCATTGCAGATACTCTCTCCCGTGCTCCAGTAAGCTAACCTGCTTCGTGTTCCCCTACGGAGGTCTTTGGTGTGGGGTATCACGATACTACCCCTAGCCAGGTGACACGATACTCCATACGGGTGTCAAGATACCCATTCACCTGAGTGACACCCTTCCAACTACCACTATCCTTCTTCTTTGCCATTTGTTCGAAGGAACTAGCAGTCAGCCTTCTCCCCCTCCTCCACTTGTGGCGTTCCGCAGTAAGGCGATAGTTTGACAGTTTATCTTAAGCAACCGTCCTCAGCCAATCACTGGCCAAAACGTCAGCCTAGATCGACTGTATAAGAAAGGTATTCCCAAAACTCAGCAGTCTCGCCTCTAGCTAGCTGCCAGCCCTACTTACTCTGGATTGTAAGCATTATTGGTTGGTCAAAAGACGACTCGACGTGCCAGTTTTCAGTCTTACCTGTTCTATATCTATTACATATCTCATACCCTCATTCCCCATTAATTTTGTATGTATTACGTATTAGGATTATCATTATTTTGGTAGTTTATTGTCTCTGCTTGATTATATTCTATACTGAAATATTAAATGGTTAACACTGTCCTTCGTCTTTCGGCATGGGATACCAATAGTCTGATGCGTTTTCATGACTCCATTCTAACTTTGTTGTGGCTCGGGCACTCGGTCTGCCCTTACAGTTAACAAGCCTGAGTCATAACACACACACACAAACACACACACACACACACACACACACACACACACACACACACACACACACACACACACACACACACACACACACACACACACACACACACACACACACACACACACACACACACACACACACACACATTGTCGGACTGACGGCGAAAATTAGAACTCCGGAAAAAAACGCAATTTTCGTGAATTTCAGCGACGAGGGAGTACCTGTGTTGTATTAGTAGGGAATGGGAAAGCTCGTGGTGTAGTGGGTGGGTAAAAAAAAAAAAGGGGCGAAGGGGAGGCATTATTGAAAAAAAAAAAAAACGAAAGGCAATGAGGAAGGGGATGAACACACCCCAAACGCCAGAAGGGGAGTGAGTAAACGATGTGCAGACGACACAGATGATGTCGATCAAGTAAGCAAAGCTGTTAAAAAAAAGAAATGTAGATAAGAGCAGCTTAGTAGAAAGTGAAGATGAATATTTCTATGGATTTAATGAGAGAGGAGATGATAACCTCCCCCGATTAGCAAGTCTAGAAGAAAAACTAACAAAAATGAACGAATCATGGGAGGTTAGGTTTAGCCAACTCGCAACAATTACACAAAGAGTTGATAAATTAGAAGAACTAAAGTAGGAGAATCAAACCCTAACTATAGAAAAAAATATTTAAAATGATAGTTAAGAGAATTAAAGGATGAGAATGAGGAATTAAAGAGGAATGATAAAGAAAATAAAGAGTCCATAGCAAAAGAGGTAAGTGGTCGGAAAAAAGTCCAAGAGGATAACAAAATTGAATTTAGAGATATAGTGAAACAACAGATGAAGGAACACACTAAGGGCACATTTATTAAAGTGATGAGAGGGAAGGAGAATATAGTAAGAGACTTAGTAGATAAAAAGAAATGTGTAATTATATTAGGAATGGAAGAGAAGCATAATCCAAATAGGACTACAAGAGTAAGAGATGAGAAAGAAAAATATTTCAAGAAGGTGAACAGGAAATAGGGAAAGAAATTGAAGAAATATATAGACTAAGGAAAAACTGTATAGACAAGTCCAGACCAATGATGTAGTATATGCTAGTCATTATAATTTCTGTTAGCATTGTGTATAAATGTAGGAAATAAAAGTGATGCGTAATTGGATGTGTGTGTTTGTTCGTACGTGTAAAAAGTATGGAAATTTCTCGAAGAAAGCGTAATTGCCATTTCTGTTTACATAATTGAATTATCATTTCTATTTTTTGTAAATGCAAAAGTTGAATGAATGGAAAATAGATGATTAATATTATTAAATTTAAATTATTGTATTATATTGAGTGTATGTTAAATTCTGTGTGCGAGGGAATAATTATAAAATTGACACCACAAGCATAGCTCCCCTTCCCGTAAAATACAACTAGGTAATTACAACTAGGTAAACACACACACACACACACACACACACACACACACACACACACACACACACACACACACACACACACACACACACACACACACACACACACACATATATATATATATATATATATTGTTATAGTCACTGGTCACCACCGTCATTTTCTTCTGTCAACCCTCCCAAACCATGAGTATTGAACGGTTCTCATAAACGACCTATCAACCCCCTCCCTCGTCCAAGTCAACAAGTTGCTACCAGCTTAAATGGGTTGTTGGTTCGATCCTGTTTCAAGCCGGACTAGAAGCTCATGAGGCCACGTCATAGATCCGCCCACTTTGACCAACTATTTAAGGGCGGTCACCCCATCGGAATCCAGACTCGCTCCCCGAGACTCGGTCCCCGAGACTTCCTCTGATCTCTAATAACCATGGCTTCATGGTCGCCATACACTCCGTTCCAGCCTGTTTCACCAGGCGTCCGACCACCGGCCTTCTCTCCCAGGACAAGCCTCATTCCGTCTACAACTAATAAGTACCCCCCATTCTTGTACCTGGTAGAAGTGGAATCCCTCTCTTTTTTTTATTTGTCTTTTCAAGTTATGTATTTACTGTGTATTATCTTTTATTTTTATGCTTTTTTCAATTGTATCTATGTACCTATATTTAACTGTATCGGTGATGGTGAATATTAAATGTTTTTATGGTATTAGACTTCTCGACTTGCCTTTACGTGTGTAACTTAATCCGAGAGCCATTGCAAACATATTTTTTGTTGTGGCTGTTTCGTGCCTTCGTAAATTATCAGTTTCCACCCCATATAGACCTGGCCACTACTCCCGATTCCTGGAGTACTTAGGCACATTTTGAGTAAGCTCGTAACAAAAATGGGGGCCTGTCCACGGATTAGCTTACCATAAATAGATTAACGAACTTGGAATTTTTTCTCAGAAGTCTATAAATTTCTTCTCGTAGTCATCACGATACAGATAAATAATATCGCGCTTGTCATTCCGACAAATTACCAATATTCTACGATAACTATTTATCACTATTTTCTTTTGTGTTGAGAGAAAATGGAATCTGTGAAGCGTGGGACCTTTTACCCCTCCCTTCCCCCCTCCCCTCCAAACTATTCGACATTCATATGTCCGATCAAGCCACCTCTTTGTTTTATGGTTCCAAAGGAGAACCGGCAATTCTTGGCAGCACTATAACTCAGCCATTCACTCGGTATTCAACTACCAATCCTCGAGTTAACTGTTGGCCCCACCTAAACTTCTATACTTACTCTAAGCCCTCAGTCAAATCTTATGACTCTCGTAGAAACTTTCCTATTATTTGTATAAAGAGTTTGTTCTTAGCAATTTCCAAAGTTTTCTATATTCGCATAGTAATTCGTGCTGATTAGAATCCAGACCCGTTGTTCACCCCCACGGCTCAGCGCCCGAATGGGAGGACGACGACCCTTGTTCAAAGGGAACTCTCTTTTTCCAGGCTATCTGTAGTTTCGGTTGGGTAGTCCTGAGCGCTGGTATTGTAACTAGCATACATTCACCAGAACAATTATTTTCTCTCCTGGGTAATTCAAACCCACTGTTTCCATTTCTAACCGAACATTGAATAACGTCCCGTTTACTCCTTGTTAAGTTCAAGAGTTGGTTAACGTAATTCATTGCAGTGGAATTCTTGATCATTCTCCTAAATAATCAATTAACCCACCATTCAAAATGGTATTAAAAATCGACAGTATCACAGAGAATTCTTCTGTGGATCAACTAGCAGATGATCTCAAGCCGAGAGACTGGCGAGCTTTGGCCCAAACTTATCATATAAATGTCCCCCCTTCTCTTAACAAAACAGATCTTAAAATCATTGTCATAAGTCGCCTCATTGACATGGAAGTCTTAGATGTTGACTTCTATCAATTACTAGTGGGACCACAGGACGTAATGTAGAATCAGCCACAGATTCAAAACCAGTATTCTTGATGCCTATCAAGTTACCCCAGAATCCTATAGGCAAAAATTTAGAAACTTGTTAAAAATGTCAACTTATGTAGAATTTGCTGCTGAAAAGCTAAAGCTCTTCGAGCAATGCCTCTCCTCCCGTAAAATTAACACGTATGATCAATTGGTAAACTTGATGGTCATTGAGGAGTTCAAACGAAGAATTCTATTCCAAGTAATGATGGATATCACTGATTAGGATATAATAGACTTGAATGAGGCTGCCCTGTCGGCCGATTAATTTGCAGTGGTGCACAGGTTGTGATCAAAACGCGAGCGTCCATGTGTAAAGTCATCAGTAGATTCCCTCTCGTCTCAGGATGATAAGCGGTGTAGGGATAAGTTCTCTTATACCCCTCCTTCCTCCGATACCTGTAACTACTGTAAGAAACCTGGTCACCATATTTCTCGATGTCAAGCTCCAGGCTGTAGAACCTCCTCATTCACTAACCAGCAAAAAGAATCATATAAACGTCAAAGTAAATCCCCCTCAAGGAAAAGTCTATCTAACTCACAAAACCCTCCAAGACCCATGTCCCATGTTGTAAAGGCTGGTTCTCAATCCCAGAAAGATCCTTTCCAAGATTTCAAATCTCAAGGTGAAATCGCCCTCTCACGAAACGGTCCTTTTCTCCCCATTACTATTCTTAGAGACACTGGTGCCGCTCAGTCCATTATCATAAAATCTGCTCTACCCGAGATTGGGACCAGAATCACTGGACCCAAAGTAACCATAAGTGATCTGTCCTCGGTTCAATCCACAGAACTGATCAATATATTCCTCAAGATTAAATTCTTTCATAAGAAAGTAGAGATCGGTATCTGGCGCAAATCCCTGTCTATTCCAGGCATTGATTTCATCCTTGGTAACGATCTCGCCGGCTCCCTAGTAGTCCCTCCGCCCGAGATAGTAAATCCCCCCTGTGACCTAAGCCCTACTCTTGCATCCCGAAAATTTTCCTCTGTGTGGGGTCACCCGCTCACAAAATCGTTCTGTAGACCCCCACTGCCCAGTACATTTGATCTTCCTAACCAAATCATATCCTCTGAAAACCTATCCAGAGCTCAACTCGAGGATACCACCCTCCAAAACTTCCATAGAGTAGCAGCCAATTCACGAGAAGAAGTTGACCACTTCCCTGGAACCGAAAGGGAATCCTAATGAGAATAATCAAACCCACTTCCCGTTCTAATCTCGATAATTGGGCCGAACAACACCAAATTGTCATCCCTCGTTCTATCCAACCCAGTATCATCCAGGTTGCTCATGATGGTTCTGGAGGGCTTCTAGGCATTTGCAAGACCTACGATCGAATAAATGAACACTTTTTCTGGCCCGGTCTAAAGAAGACCGTCACTGATTACGTTAGGACCTGCCATTGTTGCCAGATGGTGAGAAATCCCAACCAGAAAACCCCACTAGATCCTTTGAGCCCCATCCCTGTCTCTGGTGAATTATTTGAAAAGTTAATCAACGATTGTATGGGGTGTAAGACGCCGGTAGATAGAGGTAGACATTTAGGTAGATCGAGGGGTAGGAGGAAAGGAATGTAAAATTTATAGTCATTTCATTAGGTTGTTATAATACAATGGCCGACTGTGGGTTGCATAGCTGTAGAATTGGGACATCGCTTGTATATGTAAACAATGTTGATGTAGCAAAAATTGTAAGCGTATAAGCCATTTCCGTTGCGACATAATGCTTACGTAGATAATATCGTTGAAACAGCATAACAGCCTCTGTGATTGGAGAAAAAGGTGGAGAAGGAGAAGAATTATTGGCGCAAGGAGGTAAAGTCACGCCCTTAAGGAGTGGCACTTGTTTGAGAAGTAAAAGGATATTGGATGAATGAAACAGTGACGTCAGAACGAAGGTGGCTTGACGTATTGTAGAGGGATCCCGAACGGAACTCCCATGGTGTAGCTCACAAAACCTAGTAGAATGAAGATAAGAAAAATCAATCTCATTTAATTCACCCCTCAAGCTTTGAGTGAAGGACTAGGCACGGGGCCTAAAGAAGAATGAAAATTTGCTAAGAACTTCTTTAGAGATTAGTGCAACCGGCGCTAACAGTGGTGGACAGCGAGGGACGAACCGAAGAGACTGGTGATAGTGCACAACCACGACGCGACCACAACCAAGCGTAGGTCTGACGAGGCGATCGACTACGGAGCAACTACAATCTTCAAGGCGATCTTCAAGACGAGAGACGACGAGGCTGATGAGCGACGAGGCTGATGAACGTCGACACTGACGAGAGACATCGAGATTGACGTACGCAAGGAAGACTACGTGGAGACAGTCAAGTCAAATCAACTACTGAAGGTATGAACAATTCAATACTTAGACATGAGGTTCATACCTCCAATATTAATATTCCCAAATTCACAGGGAAAGTAAACACCTTAGGAGTTAATAAGTTCCTTGCCCAAATAGATACCTTAATTGTGAGCAAAAATATAACAGATGATAAAAGGAAAATAGAAATTTTAAAGAAAAATATAGGTCCTGAGAAGGGTAGAGCTAGGTTTATCATAAATTTCCAGCAAATGGAAGATATCAACCAATATGAAACTTATAAGAAAGCATTCATTAAACATTTTATGTCCAAATGTGATCAGGATCCTATCAGGTCTTTGGTTAAAATTATCAAAGAAGTTAGAACAAGTGAATAAGACATAGAATACTTAGCTAGATTAGATAGATGGTCAAAAGACATGAATCTAATCTTGAAAGATTCAGGTTGGATAGAAAAATCTAGTGACAAACTAGAAGTTTCTCAGGTAATAAAATTGATCACATTTGGACTTAACCAAAAATTCAGATGGTTTAACGGCAGAAAAGCTGTATAAAGATCTAAAGTCCAATTCAAATTTTGGGGAAGTAGATTATCTTCTTCAAGGGTACAGTGAGACCAGAATAATAAATCCATATGTAATGACAGTGGGCCAACATAGGAACTCTAGAGAGTTTAAGAAAACAGAAGTAGGACATAGATAGAATGTTAGAGGTCCATCCAGGGATACTAGAATCTTATGTTTTAATTGTAATACCTGGGGACACAAAGCACAAGACTGTTTTTATGGAATTATTTGTAGAAATTGCAAATATGAGGGTCATGATGAATATCAGTGTAAAAACCCACCATTCTGTATGTATCACCAAAGAATAGGCCACAAAACCCACGAATATAGAAAAATTCGTATGCACCAGGAAACAAGAGAGAAAAAAAAAAAAACCCAGACACAGAATAAATCAATATTTTAGAACTTTCCACATATATACCGATAGACGGTATTGTGTTAAATATAGGAATAAGAGTAGAGAGAAAGAAAATCCAACATCAAAGTCAAACTGATAATTACTATCGGAAGAACTTCTGTAGGACCTCCCATTGCTGGTAGAGTGTTCAATAAGCCTATTCAAATATTTATTGATACAGGATCTGTAGTTAATGTAATTACCAGTAAAGTTTTAAACCAGTTGAAACCAGGAGTGAAAATATTGGAACCAATCCGTTACTCATTGCAAGGGGTAGCTGGAAATCAGTTAAAAACCTTAGGTCAGGTTGAACTAGAAGTTATCTTGTATACAAATGAACATTTGCGCATTCCAGTGATAGTTGCAGAAGAATCTGTTTTTCCAGGAGACTTATTGATAGGATTTGCAACTATGAGAAAAGAGAACATGGTCATATGTCCTGCTCACTTAGGGATCTTAGTGAAATCACAGTTAATCCCAGTTTTAAATCAACCAGACTTAAGACCAGTGACAGGAATCAATGAATCCCTAGACATAGATAAGAAAGATAGCAATTTTACTTTAGATAACAAGGCCGAGCGGTCCAGACCAACAGAAAGTAAACAACTTGTAATGAACCCAACTGAGATGTTCATGAAATCCCAGAAATTACTAATTCATCAACTGCAAATGAAGCCTTGCAAATTGTGGATGGTGGCGTAATAAAGTCGACGTTATTACACCCCAGAGCAATTAACAGGGTGGTTGTGCAGTTGAAGGGGGTTATTGTAGACTCTGAAATAATTACAATCCCAAAATCAATTAGATTAAAAGGTTTGAAGTTGGACTCAGGCATTTATAAGTCAAATAAGAATATAGTAGAAATATTAATAATTAACACTATGAATAAAGATATAGTTTTAAGGAAAGGTACACAAATAGGATGTTTTCAGGTGCGTACAAAACCCATTAAGATTTTAGAGAAGAAATAGATTTAAGAAAGGAATACAAGTATCTATTAGAACCTACAAATTGCCCTGAGTTGGATGAAAGTTTAGTTGTTTTGCTTGTGAAACAGAATAAAGCTTTGCCGGGGGACGCCTTAGGCAAAACAACTGTTTTAAGACATCAGATTGAATTAAAACCAGGAACACAACCTATTTGCATACCCGCCTACAGAGTTCCTAACTCTAAATTAGTGGTAGTAGATAAACTGGTCACTGAAATGTTATCGCAGAATATTATTGAACATAGTAAAAGTGAATGTAAATTTCCTTTGATTTTAGTGCCAAAATCAGATGGTACTATGCGCCCAGTTATTGATTATAGGGAATTGAATAAGCACACCATTCGTGTCAGGTTACCATTACCAGTAATCGGTGACATTTTAAGAAGTTTGGGAAGTGAGAATAGGCATTTTAGCACAATAGATATAAAATCTGCTTTTTGGCAAATAGAGTTGCATGAATACTCAAGAGAGTTCACAGCATTTTCTACTTCAACGGGACATTATGAGTTCAAGCGAATGCCATTTGTGTTATGTAATAGTCCATTAACTTACATGCGATTAATGAATACAATTCTAGATGGATTGTTAGGAAACATTGCCAGTATATTTCTAGATGAAATTTTAATAGTTTCTCAGACAGCAGTTGAGCACTTTAAGAAATTAGATTTGATATTCTCAAGACTAGTTGAAGCAGGATTGAAAGTGAAACTTGAAAAATGTAAGTTCTTGCAAGAGTGTTCTTTATTTGGGATATAAGATAGATAGACATGGACTTAGTACAGTGAATTTAAAAATTGAAGCAGTGAAGAATTTTCCAGTTTCAACCAATGCAGACAAGGTTAGGAGCTTTTTGGGATTGGCAGGATATTATAGAAAATTCATTCAATGATATGCTTACACTTCAAGACTTTGTAATAATGCAGAGAGAAACTACTCTATTACAGTAATTTATTCTTTAGAGAGTTTTAGGGATATGATACTAGGATATCCAATCAGAATTTGGACTGATCATACAGCTATTCAGAACTTATTTAAACATAAGAATGTTAGGGGCAGACTTGCTAGATGGTTTGCGATACTTCAGTGCTATGAAGTTCAATTTGAATATATTCCGGGTAGAAAGAATGTTGCGGCAGATGCACTTTCTAGAAATATTAGTCAACCAATTACTGGGTTGATTAATTTTGTTTGTAGTATAGAGGAGTTAGTAACTTTAGATGAGGAAATGCTAATAAGAGAACAGAGGGATGATAAAAAACATGTGATTTATTAGTCAAGTATTTGATGAACCCAAGAGGAAATCCTCCAAAACTATCAAAGGGGTATAAGATAGAGGAATTTCATTTGACTAATGGACTTTTGTATAAAAAAAAAAAAAAACAGTTGTAAGTGGGGAAGATATTTCTAGAGGTCCAGTAAATCAGTTGGTAATACCCCAAACTCTTGTAAAAAGAGATATTGAAGTTACTTCATGATAGTGATTGTAGCTCACATCCAGGAAAGGATAAAACTTATAGACAAACACAACTTGAATATTTTTGGCCAGGTATGAAGAAAGATATATATATATTTATATTAAAATTGTTTGAAATGTGCTAAGGTGAAAGGAAATATACCAAAACCTGCTCCTATACTTACTTATCCCATTCCACAGAAACCTTGGGAAAGAGTTCACCTTGATACATTGGAGTTCCCTATGTGTGAGAGTGGATATAAATATGTATTTGTTGCCATTGATTGTTTTTCAAGATTTTTGTATTTTACAACCCATTCCAAATAAGAAAGCTGAAACTATTGCTTCAGTAATATATGATCAGATAATCTGTAATTTCACTAATGGAATAAGTTCTAAATTGGAAGTGGTTGAAGGTCTTATCTCTGTTGTTGATACCTGTGGATTACATGGAGGCCCTATTTCCACTATTGCTAATACCCTTAATACCATGCATTTAACTGAAGATTCATATATTTCAACCTTCAACTTCACATTACCTGAAAACTCACCCCTTTTGAAAATTAAGAGATCATTGTCAAGATCTCCCTCAAATGATTATTCTGCAAATTATATAGTTATTTTTGGTGTACTTTTTTCTTCAATATTATTGTCTGCATTGATTTCAATTGTTATATTCCGGAGATTTACTCTGTTAAACCCCATTAACCATGTATCTGCTTGAATCATTATTGTGCATTTTGGAGGGCTGCTTATTTCTTTACTATGCCATTTTACCAGTTTATGTAAGGATAGATTAGCTTCTTATACTAGCAAGCCCTGTAAGAGGGTAACAGAAATTACTGGTCGGGACGACCAAGGGTAGCTGCCGAGCCCTGTAAGAGGCCGGTAGATAGAGGTAGACATTTAAGTAGATCGAGGGGTAGGAGGAAAGGAATGTAAAATTTATAGTAATTTTATTAGTTTTTTATGATACAATGGCGACTGTGGGTTGCATAGTTGTAGAATTGCAGAATGACAGAGTTGCCGTCTTGTGTTTGTAAATATGAATTGGGATTTCGCTTGTATATGTAAACAATGCTGATGTAGCAAAAATTGTAAGCCTATAAGCCATTTCCGTTGTGACATAATGCTTACGTAAATAATATTGTTGAAACAGTATAACAGCCTCTCTGATTGGAGAAAAAGATGGAGGAGGAGAAGAATTATTGGCGCATGGAGGTAAAGTCACGTCCTTAAGGAGTGGCACTTGTTTGAGAAGTAAAAGGATATTGGATGAATGAAGTAGTGACGTCAGAACGAAGGTGGCTTGACGTATTGTAGAGGGATCCCGAACGGGACTCCCATGGTGTAGCTCACAAAACCTAGTAGAATGAAGATAAGAAAAATAAATCTCATTTAATTCACCCCTCAAGCTTTGAGTGAAGGACTAGGCATGGGGCCTAAAGAAGAATGAAAATTTGCTAAGAACTTCTTTGGAGATTAGTGCAACCGGCGCTAACATGGGGCCATGGCCCAAGACAAAGAAAGGAAATCAATGTATCCTCACTGTAATGTGTCCGGTAATTAGGTATCCTGAAGCTTTTCCTCTGAAGAAAATCAATGCCAGAGTCATAGTAAACACTCTGTTAAACTTATTCACTCAAGTGGGTCTACCCAAAGAGATCCAATCAGTGACCTTTTT
>NC_134805.1:51228768-51238768 GCF_046742065.1 Oratosquilla oratoria | reverse complement strand
CCTTTGAATGTAAGAGGAAAAGAAAGTGAATCGACTCTTAATCATGTTGATGTAAACAAGTTTCAATAATGGACCTGTTGACATACATACGTCGCAAACATAAATCATACATTATGCGTAAATCACAAGAAATTAAAGAAATATATCCTTGAATTCTCATACACTAATTAGAATGTAAATATCTTAAATATATAACATATACGCAGATATGTTCATTTTCAAACTACTTTGGTTTCGTCTTGCGACGAACTAAGCTTGCGTGACAAAGAAAACTGAAGACACAACATAACAGAAAACGCAATACCGTGTTACCGTACTATGGTACGGTAACACCCTTGCCTTTAAAGACGTGAGGCAATCCTTGGATTGACTCATGCTGAAGAGGGAATGCGAGACAGAGTATCAGCTAATACATTTTCATTTCCTTTTATATGTTGAATTACTAAGCCATAGTCCTGTAACATTAACCTCCACCGAGTTAATCGTTAATTAACATTCTTCATCATATGCAAAAACACTAGCAGGTTATGATCAGTAAACACAAAAACAAGATATCCGGTTCCTCTCATATATATATATATATATATATATATATATATATGTATATATATATATATATATATATCAAAATGACTTAGACAAAGGATTAAAGCCAAAGTCTCCTTCTCGACTGTACTATAGTTTCTTTTGTATGAGAGGGATTTTCTTGAAAAATAACATTTCGGATGGTTAATATCCTTTTTCTCCTGAACCAAAACCTCTCCTACACCTACATCGCTTGCATCTACATACAATTTAAATGGTCTCTTAAAATCAGGAGTGACAAGTATAGGGTCACTTGTTAACATTCTCTTAATAGTTACAAAAGTTTACAATGTGTATCCCACACAAATTTTATACCTTTAGACAATAGTCTAGTCAATGGTAGAGCAACTGTGGAAAAATTCTTACAAAACCTTCTACAGTATCCACTCACACCTAGAAATCTTAGTAACTCCCTACGGTCGTTAGGTGCAGGACACTCGTTGACACTCTTCACATAAGCATCAACAGATTGCACTTTACCTTGACCTGCCATGTATACTAAATATTCGACTTGAGCTTTGGCAAAGCCACTCTTAACTAAGTTTAGGGTTAGATTGGCATAATTTAATCTCTTGAATACTTCTGCTATTTCTTTCACATGGTATTCCCAATTTTCAGAATATACGACTATATCGTCGATATACACTGTACATCCACTCACACCTGCCAATACTTCATTTATCAACCTCTGGAAAGTACTACCACTGTTCCTCATTCCAAACGGCATCACCTTGTATTGATATAAACCGTCCATGGTTGCGAATGCAGATATCTCCTTAGCTCTTTCCATCAAACCTATCTGCCAGTACCCTTTCAGCAAGTAAAACTTACTGAAAAAGTTTGCACTTCCACACAGTCGATACAGTCACTCAACCTGGGTATCGGGTAGGAGTCGCTTTTAGTTACTTGGTTCACCTTCCTAAAGTCTTTGCAAAATCTAAACGTTTCGCCACCTGCTTTTTGTACTAGCACACACGGGGAACCACGCACTGTTACTTTCCTCTATTAAGTTATTTTCTAACATATACTGAACCTCCTTCCTCATAATCTCCCGTTTCTGTGGATTAACTCGATACGGATGTTGTTTTGTCGGTCTAGACTCTAGAATCACCTACGTCAACATCATTTTCTACTACGGTACACCTTCTTGGAGTATTCGAAAATAAGGATTTACACTTATTGACCTCACGGATAAAATCATTCCTCCTTTCAATGCTTAGATGGTTCAGCTTACACTCTATGTTTTCCAACTCTGTCGAATTTTCCTATTTTTTCTCTTCACATCTGCTAAATTTTCTTTCCTCTCCATTATCTTTTCTTGTTCCGCATTCACTATACCACAACTCAACTCGCTCATCTCCTCAGATGTTCCCGTATTCTCCATTTCTCTTTCATGGTAAGGTTTGATCATGTTCACGTGTGCATAACTGATTTTTATTACGCCTAACAGGAGTGTTAACAATATAGTTCAGATCTCCTGCTTTCTTCTCTATTTTCCACGGACCACAATATCTTGCCTTCAGAGGATCCCTTTGAATAGGTAATAACACTAGAACTTTATCACCTGGTCTAAATTCTATCGTCCTCGCCTTTTTGTCGTACCATGTTTTCATCTTCTGTTGTGCATACTCCAAATTCTCTGCAACGAGCTCCCTTGCCTTTATCAATCTATTCTTGAATTCTGAGACATATGTCAACAAATGTGGTTCATCACTCTTGCCAAGCCATTTCTCTTTCATCATACTCAAAGGAATTCCTTCATCCCAATCTACTCCGAGTTCTTCATAGTATACTTTGAGAATATTCTTAAGGGTTTGGTGGAATCTCTCCAGACTACCCTGGGATTGTGGATGGTATGCACTAGATAATCTTTTTCAATGTACAAGTCTTTTAGTATTTTCTTGAACATACCGGAAGTAATATTACTTCCTCTATCAGACTGAATTACACCTGGTAGTCCTACCCAAGAAAAATATTTCACCAACCCTCTTACAATATTCCTTGCGTGGATACTCCGGAGTGGAATAGCTTCTGGAAATCTTGTGGCCTCACACATTATTGTCAGTAAATATGAGTTTCCTTTCTTAGTTCTTGGTAAAGGTCCAACACAATCAATTATGATTTTGCTGAATGGTTTACAAAATTCTGGTGCTTGCGGGATTACCTGATTTGGTTTATCCAGTCTTTGACATATGTCGCAAGCTTTACAAAACTGCAACATCTCTCCTCACATTTGGCCAATAAAAATGAGTCAACAGCTTCTCAGCTGTTTTCCTCACTCCTAAATGTCCTACCAGACTAGATCCATGGGACAGGGCTATTAATGTATGCCTATATTCCTTTGGTATCACTATTTGTCGTTTCAACAATGATCCGTTGCGGGTACACTCGCAGGTCTCCACTTCCTAATTGCCATGAAGATAGAATCCAGTAGAACTATCATCAGACACACCATTTCTATTCGCTTCTCCAAAGCATTCCTTCAAAGTAGGATCACCGCACTGGGTATCAATAAGTTCCTTCCTGCTATCATTGGAATCAGGAACCATCTCCAATTTCACTTCTATACTTTCATCTTTCATATGCTTAGGTTCCTCTCTCTCATCAAATATATCACCTAGACCCATATCCTCCTCACAAGTTTCCTTACTCCTCACCATAGCTTTGGTCACTACGCAAGCTGGGTAAATTCTTTAGATGCTTGCATTATCCGTAGTCTCATTATCACTATCTTTTCTTGCATTCAATTTACCTCCATTTAAAGAATTCCTACTCCCTGCGACTGGAATTTCTCCTCCATCTCCATAGTCATTTCGGACCTCCTTCCAAATTTCAATAGCTAAGGCATCTCCCTTATCTCGTACATCCATATCCTCATTCTTTATACTCTCCAGGGGTTTAGAAATCATTCTTGGCTCTGGGACCACTTTATATCTAGCCAAATCATTGCCCAACAACATCTCCACACCATTTATGGGAAGTTCTGCACTAACTCCCACTTTCACTTTGCCACTAACATAACCAGTGTCAATATCTACCTAGTGCAATGGGACATTTATTCCAGCACCCGAACCTCTCACTCTAGTCTCCTCACCAGTATATGAACTTTCGATCCACTCCAGTGTCTCTCTAAGGAATAGACTTTGGTTTGCTTCAGTATCCCTTAGGGTTTTTATTTGTTTCTTAGATCCACCAGGTAAAGATATTGTCCCCTCGGTAAAAATGGTTGGAAACTACCCACACTCATCTCCTTCACCTTAGACTCCACATCTAAATTCACTTGTGGTTCCTTCCACGCCACAATTAATCCAGCGGATTTGGGTACTTTTCTACACTGATACTGCACATGACCACTTTCTCCGCACCCATAACATCTTACATGGGACCTCTGCTGCTTATTCATATAACCATTGAATAACTGCTGATATCTCACAGGACCATATCGAGGTGGGCTCCTAGGTTTGTTTCTATCTTGACTCTGTGGAACATAATTAAGCTGTGATCTTTTAGGATTGTAGCTATCTTGTTTAGAATCAAAGTGGCCTACTCTTGGATTATTCTTTCCATAAGTATGTCCAACATTCCTTATTCCACCTTGTTTGTAGTTCACCTGCCCCGTACAGATTCTCCGCATCACAACCAATTGATCAGCTAACCTTGCTGCCTCCGTCACATTCTTAATCTGGTTTCTACAGATTTCATATTCAATATCAGGGTGAACAATATCTGTAAAGTGCTCCAACAAGATCAACTGTCTCATTTCCTCAAAATTTTCTACTTCCTCTGATTTACACCATCGGTCAAATCTTATGCCACACTCTCTAGCTAAGTCACTATATGTTTGTTCCTCAGTTTTCTTTATGTTCCTGAATCTCCTATACACTTCAGGTGCCAATTCTACTGTTCTGAGCACAGCTTCCTTCACCTTACTATATCTCACAAATTCTTCTACAGTTAAGCATGCAAAGGCCTCCCTCTCCTTTCCTTTGAACTTCGTCTGCACCAACATTGCCCAATCTGTTTTCTCCCAATTCTTAATTATGGCCATCTTTTCAAATTGGATGAAGAAGTCTTCTGCTTCTTCTTCTATAGATTCAGGTAATTGACTAACCCTGTCATCTCTTCCGTCTCCACCATTTCTTCCCATCGGCACACCTCTAATTTCTAATTCTTTTAGTCTCAGCTCTTTCTCTGCTTGAATCCTTACTGATCCTAGTTGAATCTACATCCTATATTTCTCCAAGTCTAGTCTATCACTCGGCTACATTTTCTTCCCTGACTCATTTTCATCACTTGCATCAATAACTCCCTTCTCAGCTAATGCTACAACTATTTCTTTCTGTATATCACTTTTCAAATTACATGCCATAGGGATTTCATATCTATTCGATATCTGGTGTAACTCCTCTATTGTACATTGATATAAGTTATGAATGTCATGACTATTTATGAATTCTTTTACTTTATCCATTTTATTTTCACCTGAACTAATGTCAGCAATCTGTGACATACCCTAGTTCCTTGGTTGGTTAATTTTGCTGTGGAGAATAATGTGTTCCTTGGATGGTTATTGGCCGTTGGTTTCAATCCCGGACGGGCCCCCACCTCGTTACACCCGCACCTCTAACCTAAAATAATTAGTTAGTAAATAAGGGACCTAGGAGGACAATAATAACTCTTACAGATCTTGCCTCATCCCTTAAAGATGGGTAACAAATATAAATTACCATCATTGGTAGTTATCTATATCATATATCATCAATATTGAGATTAGACAAAGATAGATATAATTATTTTCATATATTGAACTAAAAGTTATGTTGATTACATCTTCATTACATGCAAAAGTAATTCCCATACATATTCTTACACATGTGAGGTAGGATGATATAATAATCACCTTTACTTACATCCAGTAAATCTATACTGAGATTCTGATCTCCACATTGTTATTCATATGAATTAAATTCAACACAATGAATAACAAAGGCAAATAAACTCAATCAAAATCATAGACACACTTAAATAGATAATTAGACCCTGTATTAATCTCAATGTAAGAATTCACCACCATGTGGCTGCAATGATATGACATGGGTATACATGATATATTAAATATGATCATTGAATATCAACTGACTCTTCAAACTTATCTAGATAATAATGAATTTACAATACAATACAAATTACAAGTTTACATACCTTATATGTTTTGCTTTTTTCCTCTTTATAGCAACCCCCCATTTAATCTTAATAACAAAGATGCTATTTCAAACATATATCTATGTATTCCCGCTTAAGCTTATACAACATACCTGTTGTTCTTTTGAATGTAAGACTAAAAGAAAGTGAATCGACTCTTAATCATGTTGATGTAAAAAAGTTTCAATAATGGACCTGTTGACATACATACGTCGTAAACATAAACCATACATTATACATACATCACAAGAAATTAAAGAAATACATCCTTGAATTCTCATACACTAATTAGAATGTAACTATCTTAAATATATAATATATACGCAGATATATTCATCTTCAAACTACTTTGGTTTCGTCTTGCGACGAACTACGCTTGCGTGAGAAAGAAAACTAAAGACACAACACAACAGAAAGCACAATACAACACAGGGGTGACTATAGTACGGTAACAATATATATATATATATATATGTGTGTGTGTATATATACATATATATAACACATATGTATATATATATATATGTATATATGCATGTATATTTAAATAAACATATACAAAATTATATATATATATATATATATTGTTGCGGACTTGGGTTGAAGTCAACATATTACATAAGTTGATGGTAGTGGTATGTGGGTTGCGAGAGGCGTGGATGGCGAAGTTGATGGAGGCGAACTCAAAACAGCCGGAGCCTTTCTCTTCTTTATTAGTGTAGAGAATATATGTGTACTCTCACAGAGAGCATAAGCCTATATATACATGGGCTCGTGGCAAGGTTGCCGACGAGGTATTTATTTACACAATTGTTGTTTCCAGCTATATGATACATTTAAATGGTCTTTTACATTGCTTATACTATTAAGGAGATGATACATAGCTGGTGATAGTTTACAGTGGTGTCCGAACTTGGACAGGCGAGAAATACCTTAGAGAATCTTTCTGATTAAGTGAAAAAATTCATGGTTGTCGGCCGTCAGAGTTTTTTGCACAGCTGTGTTGATCTCGGGTCACGCCCTTGATAATGAGAACAATGGCGACTGACCAAATCCGACCCTTGCGCTTCCAGTGAGGTCAAAGAATACCACTTCCGCTCCTAAGCGTGGTGCACCGAGATGCATCGCAAGTATAGTATATGTGCGAGAGCCCGGATGACGTTTAGATCGGTAGATGAAGATAGGTAGATGTTCGGTAGTAGATTACGCTGTCTAGAAGGTCTAGTTGTTCAACATGGCTCGGTATGCGCTACCAGTGTCCGTCTTCATAGCACATTCTGTGATTGGAATTCCACATAGACTTGGTGTACGAACTGTAAGACGGAGAAGAAAAGGGGGGGGGAGGTACCTAGGTGAAGGTGTTGACCTTCCCTAAGTGGCAATGGTAATCTGCACAGACAGAAAGGAGATACTTGGTTATGGCATGATATAGCTGAGAATGAATGAGATATATTGGTTTGAAACTACTGTAGATGCCTGCATTTCTGAGGCCATAACGGGGTGTAGTCGTGTCTGGTGGTTGTGCAAGAGGGGGAGAACGTATATTCTCCATGTCGAGACCTCTGGGAACCCGTTTGATATGATCTAAGTGTAGGGTAGCCTCTGTGAGTTCTCGTACGTTGAGAGCTTTAATCTTATTATGCAGTAGTGTTTTGATGACCCGGAAAGGACCAAGGAATCTAGGGGAAAGTTTTGATGTGGGTTGGTGGTTGGTGTTGTATGCAATGTCATCTACAGAAACATAGAGTGAGCGTTCTTCAATCTAATCATATCCGCTTTTGAGAGAGTCAGTGTCATGAAAAGAGTGCTGGCATTAGTCAGAGTGACTTTTACGTAGTCGTTGAAATCATACACGGGGGGGGGGGGGAGGGTTGACGTAAGGAGGTCGTACGGCATTTTCTTATCTGCCCCGAACAAAACAAAATGGGGGTGATTCTGAGATTGATCTATTGATTGCGGTGTTTATGTGTTCATCCCACAGACATACGCTCATCTTAGGATATATCCTATCATTCCAGGTAATTGGATAACTATATTTCATTAAAAAAACATTTTGGCTAGGGTTAAGGGAGCCCTGGGCGCAAAAACTCGAAAAATTCTGGAAAATGAAGGAATTTTAGGTAAACATTTCAAAAGGTTCTCCATGATGGTGGTAACACTCAAACCAAATGTTAGAGCTCAGTTCCGTTTCTTTTCTTATATATAAAATAAAATAGATAAATTTTTGACGACCTCTGGCAACCTCTGGCAACCCCATTGCATAAAAAACATTTGAAATAATTCAAAGTTTCGATAGCCATTTTTTTCACTGCAATTAATATCTATGGAGATATCTGGCAGCTTGATATGGAGGTATCTGCCAATTTGATTAAACCCACAGAACGATGCTAAAAGGAGAGACTTAAGTAGCTGTCGAAGTGTGAAAGCAGGAGGATGTCATTTTCTCATGCCATTCATGCACGCGATCGTATATATATATATTTTTATTATTCCAACAGATAAACATTTCAAAAGATTCTCTATAATAGTGGTAACACTTCGATCAAAAATTACATCTCAATTCCGTTTCTGTTCTTATATATAAAATGAAATAGATAAATTATATTGGCGACATCTGGCAAGTATCTCACTCTTGCACGTCAAATAAATCTTTCATTTAGTCTACCAATAACCAATAACAAATAACTAATAACCTTATTCTACCAACAATAACTGTGGGAGGGGTGAAGAGAAATAGTAACTTTAATTTGGTAATGAAATAAAACAAAGGAAAATATAATCTAATGCCCGTGCATCCCTTTAAATGTCCGTGTGGCATTTAAATAACGCTACTGAAAAGTTTGTTTTCTTTCAGTTCATCAAATTATAACTCGCCCAGTTATATACCAATTTTCACTTTTTTTTTTTATTTGATAGAGAATTGTAAGACGTAAATGTCTGGAAGTCAAAATAAAGCAAATTCTTTAGCATTATTTTTCTGGCTATTATTTTTCCTCAGAAATTTAATCTTTTTTACAATATGTACACATAAAATAATAATAAAAAAATCATTGCTATTCGCATAAGAGGTAAATAAAAAAAATCGTCTCCCCAAAATGTTCACATAGGGCCACTCTTCAATTGGACCTTAAGCAAAAAATATTTGGTAAAACCTTTTCCACGATATTAGTTTTTGAAGTTACTGAACATTTTGCCCATTAACTCAAAGATAAATATGGTATTTTTAAGTGTAAGGAAGTGATACTATATGTATTAATAGGTAATCAGAAAAGGAAAGGATGAATGAATTTTGTTTGTCTGAATAACTAATTCGGTCGTACCGCACAAGAGTATGGGTGTCCGGGATCCCCTTAAGATTTAAAGGGTTATGGTGTGGTAACACGCCACTACTATAGCGTCCCCTTAACACGCATAACATTTTTGTGGCAAAAATTACTATGATTAAACAAACCATTCTATGTGTCCATAAGTATTATTTATATTTGTGAAATTAATGTTGCCACAAACTATGATAGCCTTTGTAAGGAGAAAGCATGTAAATGTAAGCTGATTGTATAATTTGTCAAATGTTGAAAAATTTGTTATTTTTATTTGATTTTTTCGCGGGCGGTAAACTAATCGAGTTCAAATATATCTATTTTTTTTTCAATTCTTCTCCTACGACCGAGTATATTTAATTTCCAAAGAGCGTCTCTCTCCTGAAATCTATTTTTTTCTTACTCTCTTAACATTTTATTTGTGTTACCTTTTCCATTGTTATATTGATACGTCTAACTTTTCTCCACAAATTCTATCAAAATTAAAATGATCATTTGCCCGCAGCAACGCGCGGGTAATTTGGCTAGTATATATATATATATATATATATATATATATATATATATATATATATATATATATATGTATATATATATATATATA
Source organism: Oratosquilla oratoria (assembly GCF_046742065.1). Classification (NCBI taxonomy): domain Eukaryota; kingdom Metazoa; phylum Arthropoda; class Malacostraca; order Stomatopoda; family Squillidae; genus Oratosquilla; species Oratosquilla oratoria. Next base: position 51,229,060 of record NC_134805.1, on the reverse strand, counting down.
TATATATATATATATATATATATACATGCAACAGTAATCACATAAAACACGTGAATAAAGATATTTGCTTGTAACCACGAGGAAATTAAAGATCGGAATACTGAACGTTTTCGTCTATTAAGACATTTTCAAAGTAAAATGTCTTAATAGACGAAAACGTTCAGTATTCCGATCTTTAATTTCCTCGTGGTTACAAGCAAAAATATATATACATATATATATACATACATATATATGTATATATATACATATATATATGTATACATATATATATATATATGTATATATATAT
>NC_134805.1:51203768-51211268 GCF_046742065.1 Oratosquilla oratoria | reverse complement strand
ACACAGAACCTCCACTTGTCATCACCTTTCTTCGGGACTAAAAGTACCGGCGATGCCCAGGGAGGTCAGCTAGATTCAGCTAGTCCATTCTTCAACAGGTAGGTCATTTTTTTCTGCATCTTCTCTGCCTTGTGGGGGTTGAGACGATAAGGGGCCTGGCGGATAGGAAGGGTATTATCATACAGTTCAATGCCATGAGTAATGGTGGTGCACAGTCCTGGTTTATCCGAGAAGACGGAGGGGTGTTTCTCGAATAACCGAATTATGTTTCCCCGTTCCGTTTCATCTCGGTTCCCAAGGCACTGACTAGGGTCTGCAAGGAGGGCACAGTTGGACTTGATAGCAGTCGTATCGATCTCTCGAAAGTTGGGATCATCGGTAAGGGGGGATTTTACAAGGCATGATACTGGTCTGTCTAGCACATCAGTAGGCTTTCTACGGACGTACTATTTCATTAGGTTGATGTGAACAAGTCTAGAGTCTTTATGACGTTCAGGAGTGAGGACTACGTAATTTTGCTTATCTAGCCGATGAGAAACTACACATGGGCCCTGGAATTTGAGAGAAAGAGGGGTCCCTGGGACTGGTAAGAGAAGAAGTACCTCATCACCTAAATTGAATTTTCTAGCTTTTACCTTTTTATCAAAATGAGCCTTCATTTTTTGTTGGGAGGTCTTTAAAATTTTCAAGGCAATACTTCTTACTATGTGCAGTTGACTTTTTAATTTATCCAAGAATTGATTCACTGTCTGGTTAGAATATTGAGGAGTTTCCTGGTACCACTGTTCTTTTAGAACCTTGAGGGGCCCTCTTATCTGGTACACATAGAGCAGTTGAAAGGGGGAGTATCCCAATGACTGTTGAACCGTCTCTCTGACCGCGAACAGCATTAGTGATAACCCCTCATCCCAATCTGAAGAGGATTGATTGCAATATTTTTTTAGCATTGACTTGAGAGATTGATAAAAACGTTCTAATGTCCCTTGTGATCCCGGATGACAAGCAGAGGACAGGCTTTGGGAAATACCAGCTCCTTTAGGATACTGGCAAAGAGGTCGCTCGTGAAGTTAGTTCCTCGATCGGATTGAATTTCTTTTGGCAATCCTACTTGAGTAAAAAAAAAATCAACAAAGTGTTAGCTATAACTTTGGAACTTATTTTCTTAAGAGGAAAAGCTTCAGGATACCTCGTTACCGGGCACATGACAGTAAGAATGAATTTATTTCTCTTTTTGGTCTTAGGCAGGGGTCCAACACAGTCTATAATGATTTTGTCAAAGGGCTCATCTGGAACTGGAATGGGGTTTAAGGGAGACTGAGGAATTTTCTGGTTCGACTTGCCCACCATTTGACAAATGTGGCTAGACCTCAAATATTCTGAGATTGTCTTTTTTAAACTAGGCCAGAAGAGATTAATATTATTTTTTTTATAAGTTTTACTGACTTCCATATGTCCTCCAGCTCCGTCATGGGCTATTTCAATCACTTGATTTCTGATAGACAAAGGGATAACTATCTGGTTGGCCTCTGCCCAAGAATCACGGTCAGAGCAATTGGAAGGTTTACTACATCTCATCAAGATACCCTCCTGGTAGTAATAACCTGGGAAATGGTCGACCTCTCCCCTGGAATCAACCGCTAGTCTATGGAAATTCTTTAAGGTGGGATCATCGTGTTGAGCTTTGATTAATTTCTCTCGGGAATTTGTTTGGTTGGGGAGATCAAACTTATAAGGTACATTACTATCAGAGAGGGGAGTTTGAGATCTGGTGACTGCGCACAGGGGAAAAATGTTAGGGTGAAGGTGATCTTCCACAACAGTAGGGGTCTTGTCACTAGGGAACTTTATGATATCTGGAGGAGGAACAACCATAGAACCAGCTAGATCATTTCCTAGGATGAGATCAACCCCGGGGACAGGCATGGAGTTTTCCAGACGCCAACTTCTACTTCTCTCTGAAAAAAGTTACATTTTAAAAAGACTCGAGCTAGTTCAATGGACTGGGTAGAGGATAAATCACTGACAGCTACTTTCCTTCCTGTCATCCTCTTATTTATCTCAGGCAAAGCCTGTTTGCTCACTATGGACTGAGCTGCTCCAGTGTCTCGAAGAATTGTAATAATTAAAGGAAAAGGGGGCTTTTCTCATCAGTAGAAATTTCACCATGGGACTTGAAATCTTTAAAGGCATCTTCACAGGGGGGAAAGGTACCTTTCACTACATGGGCCACTGGTTTATGAGGACCGTAAGATTTTGGTACAGTATATTGGTTAGGTGCTTTCGACCCACTAGGACACTTTGAAATTCTGAAACCTGGCTCTTGGTATCGAGTGATATGGTGGCCAGGTTTTTTACAGTAGTTACAGGAAGAGGAGAGAGGGGTAGGGATAGAGGTATTTCCTACCTGCTTATCATCGGGAATGGTAAGGGAACTTACTGATGGCTTTACAAAATTGCTTCCCCGCTGTATGTTCAACCTGTTAAGTACTGAAAATTGATCAGGAAGTAGGGATGCTTCAGTTAAATCAAGAGCATCTTTCCCATTTAAATGAAGCATGACCTGGAATGGAATTCCTCGAGGACCATCAAGTTAACAAGTTGATCATAAGTTTTTACTTTGGTGGCAGAGAGCCAGTGTTTAAAGATTTTGAGCTTTTCAGAGGCAAATTCGACAAAGGTCGAGTTAAGTGATTTCGTCAAATTTCGGAATTTTCTACCGTAAGACTCGGGTAACTTGATAGGCATTGAGGATACTAGATCTGTTGAAGACTTTGGCGGCTGTTCCTACCAATTTGCTTTGAATAATCCATACCCATTCTTCTACGGGCCAGTTTAAGTGCTCAGCTAGACGCTCAAATTGCCTAAAGAAGTATTCTGGGTCTGACTCATTAAATTTGGGAATAGAGGCAACTTGGTTATTTGATAGGTGGGCTGATTTATTATTCCTATCTATGTCAGCTAACGTTAGTTTACGTTTGTATTCTAATTCTAGTTCCCTTTCACGCTCACGTTGTCTTTCTCTGTCACGTTCCTCCTTTCTCAGCTCAAGCTCACGGTCTTTCTGTCCTCTCGTTCTTTCTCACGTTCTTTTAATTTCATTAATTCAAGCTCCCGATCTTTGTCTCATTCCTCACTTTATCGTCTCATTCTCTCTCTCTCTAGTTTAATTTTCTCTAATTCTAAAGATACAACTGATCTATTTAAGGGAGAGTGGGGGGAGCGTGGGCTTCAGGCTGAAAGGGGGGGGGGGGTCACTGTTGCCTGCATTCGGGCCTCTTTCAATTATGTCACGAGCACTCTCCTGGGGGAATTAATTTACATGCGTTTGCATCCAGTTCATATGAAGCTACGAGGTGTTCAATAACTACTCTTCAGCCTTTCTTAAGTTAGAAGGGGCATTATTTTGGTAGGTTTGAGCCAACAACCTCCAGTCCTTTTTCTTGAGATCACACTTTAACTGATCCACTGAAGGGTTATTAACGAAAATATTCATATCAAAAACCATTTTAACGATAAGAAGGGGCTAATTTTGACTTAAGGTGGTTGAGTAGGTCTTTATTCGTAGAATTCCACTTCAGAGAATTAGTGTTAACCAAATCTTGGACTTCACATACGGAAATTGTTTTAATTCACTGTTCGGGTGGAGTGAAGTTGATGATGAGTGTCTGTAAGTACCCGGTCTATGAACATTTATTCTATAGACGGTATGTAGACTAAGGTATCAGCGCTCAGAACTATACGCCCGAAACTACGGATAGTCTGCTAAGAGGTTTCCCGATAGGAAAGAGGAAAGTTCACACATAGACTGTCGCTGTAGCAGAATATGGCTAACTAATGGTCTGAATCTTAGAATACATGGCTTACTGTGCAAGTATAGTGAACTTTAGAAGCTGTGGGGGGATAAAATTAATCTCCTAAGCACAGATACTGAGGAAAAGGTCACTATAACGGGGCCATAACAATGGTTTGACGGAAGGCTACAGTAAGTGGGTAGTTTGAAAGGTCGCTAGTTAACTTGGGGGGGATTGGTAGTTGAATATCGGAAATTATTTGGACGAGTTACTGCGAGCTTGATAAATAAAGGTTCTCCTTTAGAACCGAATGTAAATGTTGGACATATGAATGTCAGGGTCTCACACTTCGAATAATCGACACCTTAATGTTTTACATCCTATCATCTAACCTGATGTAATATTGGTGTTTTAAACACAAATAGAACATGTATAGATTTACATCCTATCATCTAACCTAACGTAATATTGGTATCTTAAACACAAATAAAACATGTATAAATTTACATTCTATCATCTAACCTAACGTAATATTGGTATTTTAAACACAAATAGAACATGTATAAATAGTTCAATGATAGTAAGTGTATGGGAGTAATGAACCAAAATTGCAATCGTACATGTTACTGAGAATTGACGTTAAGGGCCCCATTCACGACAACGATTTTCAACCCCAACCCAGATTTCGAACATGGTCGGGGTTGGAGTTGTGGTTGGCGGCTTCGCCACTCACTGCAACAACCAATTGTCCAATTTTTCGCAGTTGATCCGCAGTTCTATTGTGATAAGATGTCTGATCTCGACTCTGACGATCTTTGTAATATTGCTGTCTTTTTAGAGGCAGATAGAAAGCGCAAAAAAAAGTCAAAGTGGTGTAAGTCTTGGCTTTAAAAAAGAAACAAGATATCCCATAATCAATTATTGGAGGAACTGAGACTAGAGCCTAAAGACTATATGAACTATTTAAGAATGGATGAATCCACATTTTTAGAACTTCTGTCCTTGGTAACACCAATCATAGAAAAACAGGATACGATGATGAGGAAGGCTATTACACCTCATGAACGTCTCGTATGTACATTACGATTCCTAGCAACAGGGAGGTCATATGAAGACCTCAAATTTTCTTCACTCATATCGCCCCAAGCACTAGGAAGAATAATTCCCGAGACCTGTGATGCAATTTATAAGGTTCTTAAGAAGGATTATATAAAGGTAAAGATTTATATTCGATGTTATTGACTAGATTATTAGAAGGTAATTTACTACCTTGGCTCACATACGATTTTTTTTCTTGCTTTAAGTACCTAAAATGGGTCTTTGTAAGTCAATTTGCAAGAATGCACTTTCCGTGTAACCTAACAACCTAACCTAACCTTCTTTATAGCTTAAAATATCCGAAATAATCCAGCAGAGCATTGCAAATAAAGTTTTCTTTTGACTTGTATATATAGTAAAATGGGCACACATGATCACAAAAATCAACCTTATGTGTTTCTTGTTTTACATTTTTCTATCAACAATAAAAATGTTTTAAAATTATTGAATAATACAGTAAAGTTTATAGGATCGGGAAAATGCCTATAGGATCCATTTTCGGTGATTTGGGATAAATCTGGATGAATTAAATCATTTTAGCTTAAAGGTTAAAGCCTGTTTTAGGTCTAAGTAGCTCCGAATGTGCTCTTACTACCTTCAATGCTGAAAAAACCTGTTTTTGGTGTAATTTTGGACGAAAAAATGATAATAGATTGTCTTTTTTTCAGCTTCCCAGGACTGAAGAGGAATGGAAGGCAATTAGCAATGAATTCGAACATAGATGGAACTTTGCAAACTACTGTGGATCCCTAGATGGCAAGCACATATCAATCATTCCTCCAACTGGTTCTGGTTCATTCTACTGGAACTATAAAGGCTTTAATAGTATCGTATTATTAGGCCTTGCAAATGCAAGCTATGAATTTCTGATGTGCGATGTTGGGACCAATGGTCGTGTATCTGATGGCGGAGTGTTAGAAAATACCAAATTTGGTGAACGGCTTGCTGCTGGAAAACTTAATCTACTACAACCAAGTGGTCCAGCTAATAGCTCAAAAAGTCTACCTTATGTTTTCAGTGGAGACGAGGCATTCGCTTTGAGAACAGATTTTCTCAAGCCTTTCGCTGCAAAGGAGCTAACACAAGAACGCCGTATTTTCAACTACAGATTATCCAGAGCACGGCGAGTAATCGAAAATGTTTTCGGCATAATGAGTTCGCGATTCGGAATCTTTTCAAAGCCAATAGATTTGAACATTAAGAGCATCGAAAAGGTTGTCCTAACTTGTTGCGTCTTGCATAACTACTTAAGACGCAAAGGTTGCAGTACTTATCTCCCTCAAGAGGATCTAGATTGCGAATCCCAAGGCAGAACACCCCCTGAGGCCACCATGGTTGAGTTACAAAGAGGTCATACAAGAAATTCTTCACAAGATACCAAAGAAATTTCTGTCCTATTTTCTAGGGGAAGGGGCTGTCCCTTGGCAAACAAATAGAATGTACCTAATGTTCATATGCTTTCAATAAATAAATATAGCAACTTTAATTTTTTTTTTCAAGCCTATTAATCCTGCCTTTTGTAATAAGATTTTAAGAATGGAAAGTTTTGTCCTGTAATATATATTTTTTAATAACTGCCCTGAAGATGAGTGTTAGTCATTCTTTTTCTTCAAATTGAACATGTTACCAGCCTATATGGCCTAAAATGGCCTAATTAGTGTTGCCCTAATTGCTATGATAACAATAATAATAATATTTGTCAACAGTGGGTCATACACTAATTGTGATGCTATTTATAGAGTCATTACAAAGGATATTAAAAGACGTAAGCAAAAAATAGAATTTAAATCATTGACACTTGCTAAGTATGAAGATACTTAAAAAAATATATATTATTCCTTGAAATTTGCGAAGAATGTGGCTATGGAGCCTTGGTCCTCTTGTGGCTGAGAAAATGAAGGAGAAGGAATAGGAGTCGCTATATTACAATACTGATTAATGTGAGAAAATGAAGGAGTAGGAGTCGCCACATTTAATCCTTGAAATTTGCTAAGTATGAAAATATTAAAAAAAAAAAAAAAAATACTAATCCTTGAAATTTGTGAAGAATGTGGCTATGGAGCCTTGGTCCTCTTTTACCTGAGAAAATGAAGGAAGAGTAGGAGTCGCTACATTAGAATACTGATTAATGTGAGAAAATGAAGGAGGAGTAGGAGTCGCCACATTAGAATACTGACTAATGTGATAACATGATGGAGGAGGAGGAGTATGCACATTAGAATATTCATTAATGTGGCCAATTCTGGCCTTATACATGACGTTGTTGACCACCCTCACCACTTCATGGGCCGTGTCAATTGGGAAATTGTTCATCTCTTTCGCCCAAGATCGGGCGTATAAATCATACATTGTTTCAGCTTTGTTAGTTTCGAGCCGCTTCTCCAGTAAATTGTAGACCCTATTTTGCACTGCCGATGCCGTCCTCTTCTTTTTCGAACTTGAGTCTTCAGCTGGTGAGCAGACGAGGGGCGATACCCTGCAGGACCCACTTAAAGACTCTTCCTCAACCTCCTGATCCTAAAAAAAAATATATATATATATATATATATATATATATATATTATATATATATATATATATATATATATACATATATATATATATATATATA
>NC_134805.1:51193768-51198768 GCF_046742065.1 Oratosquilla oratoria | reverse complement strand
GTACTGTACGGGGCAGAAATATGAAACATAAGAGAGGGAAAGAGAAGGAGTTTGAATGTGTTCGAGATGAAATGCCTGAAAAGTATGATAGGATTTACTAGGCTAGATAGAGTGAGAAATGAGGAGGTGAGGAGAGGAACAGGGGTGGAAAGGGAGCTGGGAGATAGTGTTCATGAAAGAGTATTAGGATGGTTTGGACATATGGAAAGAATGAGAGAAGAAAATTAGTAGAAGAGGCGTGGAAGGCATAGGTGGAGGAAGTGAACATAAGGGTGCGTCCTAGGATGAGATGGATGGATGGGGGTAAAAGAGGCATTGGGAAAGAGGGGAATGTCTGTTGAGGAAGAACGGGAGAGGACAGAATATAAGGGTGAATGGAGAATGGTTGTGTATGGATGATGCTGTGATGCATGAGGGGGAGTGGGTGGGGGATGGGGGTGAGGGAGTATGTATGAGAAATAAATTGACGTAGCCCGAAGGGATTTCTCTCCGTCTTCTCCTTTTCTGCATGAGGGGACGGAGAAGGGGGGTCGCCGAATAAATGAAGTAGCCTTTTCAGTGGACGTGCTGCGTCTTGCGACACTGCTTCTGAACCAGGGCAGTGGACAAGATGCAGGGACGACCCGTCATACAGGAACAAACAAACAAACAAACAGACAGACAGACAAATGAAAGATAGTTATCCAAGTACCTTGGGTTTTAAGGTTTCAGAATATATGTGGTTATAGGGGTCTATCTGCATAAAACCTAGGAGTAGCTCGTGCATAATCACTCACCCAACCATACCCAATCTAACTTTAACCCTTAACCCTAACAATTTTTTTTAATGAAACATTGTTATCCAAGTACCTGGAGTGATATGGTAACAGAATATATATGGTTATATGGGTCTGTCTTCAAAACCCTAGGAGGAGTTCGTGAACAAACAGACAGACTACTTTATCATAGTCAATATATGTATATATATATATATATATATATATATATATATATATATATATATATATATATATACTAGCCAAATTACCCGCGTGTTGCTGCGGGCAAATGGTGATCATTTTAATTTTGATAGAATTTGTGGAGAACAAGCCCACCGGCTGCGCCGGCCCGGCTACGCCGGGGGCCTTTGCCTGCGGTGCTGCGCCTTAGGCGCGGGCGCTGCGCGCCCTGGGCTACGCCCCTTTTTTGGAAAATAAAGAGTTCTTCTTCGAGTTCTTCTTCCAGTTCTTCGAGTTCTTCTTCGAGTTCTTCGAGTTCTTCTTCGAGTTCTTCGAGTTCTTCTTCGAGTTCTTCTTCGAGTTCTTCGAGTTCTTTTTCGAGTTCTTCGAGTTCTTCTTCGAGTTCTTCGAGTTCTTCGAGTTCTTCGAGTTCTTCTTCGAGTTCTTCTTCGAGTTCTTCTTCGAGTTCTTTTTCGAGTTCTTCGAGTTCTTCTTCTTCGAGTTCTCCTTCTTCTTCGAGTTCTTCTTCTTCGAGTTCTTCTTCGAGTTCTTCTCTTTCGAGTTCTTCGAGTTCTTCTTTTTCGAGTTCTTCGAGTTCTTCTTTTTCGAGTTCTTCGAGTTCTTCTTTTTCGAGTTCTTCGAGTTCTTCGAGTTCTTCTTCTTCGAGTTTTTCGATTTCTTCTTCGAGTTCTACTTCTTCTTCTTCTTCGAGTTCTTCGAGTTCTTCTTCTTCCTCTTCTTCGAGTTCTTCGAGTTCTTCTTCGAGTTCTTCTTCTTCTTCTTCTTCTTCTTCTTCTTCTTCTTCGAGTTCTTCCTCTTCTTCTTCTTCGATTTCTTCGAGTTCTTCTTCTTCTTCGAGTTCTTCTTCTTCACCGTAGTTGGCGGTGTAACCGATTTACCACCAAACGCGAAGGGTCAGTTTATTTTTTACTTATTATAGATTTTTTTTTCGGCTGCGATTTCGGCTTTTGTTCGTCTCGGGCGCCTTTTCCCTTGTTTACTGTTTTCTGCCTTGGTCTCTTTCAAGCTTTGCTTCAACTCTTCCAGAGTAACATCCACAGGTAACGGAACTGGCTCCGGACCGCCAACACCAATAGACGGGCGAACCTCCGGCTCCATTTCTACTCGTTCCTCTATTATACTCTTTTCAGGCTCCGCCTCTTGTTCTTCTGCGACGACCATAGGAAGTGGACCTTCTTCGATGTCCACAGGAACGATTTCTCCCTGGGGAGGTTCCTCAGTCCTATGAGCTTGTTTGCGGGCTATTTTTATCGCGTAGGCTTTCGCCTTTTCTAGGCGTTTTCGTGTCCCGAAGCTCCTCTCCAGGTAGTGTTTCTGGTACTCTTTGTGGTCAGACTTTCCCCCGTGTTTGGTGAAGCTTATGTAGCCAGCAAAGTAGTGTTTCGTGAAACCTTCTATCCTTTCTTCGGGAATTTCTCCAGCGTAAACTTCCAGGGAATCCAGCAAACCGTCGTCATAAACACAGTCTTTCTGCTCCTTTAGCAGATTGTTAAAGGTTATTACTTTTCGCTGGAACACCTTTATCTGCTCCCTTACTTGTAGCCCTTTGGTCTGCCCCCCGTAGAGGCTAGGGAACTTCTCCTTGTGCTCACTTTTTAGTGCTTTGCTCATTTCCACGTTCTTATCTACCTCTCCTTTGCTGAGCTTCTTCTGCCCCGTCACCCATCTCCAGAAGTGGCGGTGCCTTTGCACCCTCAGATTTGATGTAGCTCCAACCATCTTCCCTCAAAATAACCCGGGACACCGCAAATAACCTGACACCTAGAATCATTCTGGAACACAAAAAACCCTCACGGCCAAAACTCGGCTGTAACGCTTTTTACCACGGGAAGGTGTAAGTAACTGGACCCACTACCATTATTTTTTTTTATTATAGAAAGTTACACGCATTAATATAACTCAGTGGAAAAGGTAACACAAATAAAATGTTAAAAAAACAAGAAAAAAATCATTTTGAGGAGGGAAATGCCCCTTGGAAATAAAATATATTCGGCCGTAGGAGAAGAATTGAACCAACTTTTCATTATCTTTGAACTCGAGTATATTACCGCCCGCGAAAAAATCAAATAAGAATAAACAATACTTAAAAATTTGGTAAAATTATACAGTCATTTTACATTTACATGCTTTCTCCTTACAAAGGCTATCATAGTTTGTGGGAACATTAATTTCACAAATATAGATGATATTTATGAACACATACAATGGTTTGTTTTAATTATAGTATTTTTTGTCACAAAATACCAATCGTATTAAGGGGACACTACAGTGATGACGTGTTACCATACCATACCCCTTTAACCCTTAACCCTAGCCAAAATATTTTTTTTAAATGAAATATAGTTATCTAAGTATTTGCAATGATAGGGTATCAGAAGATATAAGGTTATGGTGGTCTATCTCCAAAACCCTAGGAGGAATTTGTGTACAAACAAGCAAGCAAACAAACAAACAAACAAACAAACAAGCAAACAAACAGAGAGACAGACAGACAGAAAGAAGCTACTACTTTATTGTAGTATATGTATATATATATATATATATATATATATATATGTATATATATATATACATATATAGGTATATATATATACATATATATGTGTATATATATGTATATGTAGTATATACACACACACACACACACACACACACACACACACACACACACACACACACACACACATATATATATATATATATATATATATATATATATATATATATATATATATATATATACACATGAAAGCAGGCTTTCATAGATTGGCTACAAATTAGGACGATGGAAGCGTATGAGAGGTACAAAGTAAAGAGGAAGGAGGTGGAGCATATAATAAAGGTGGCAATGAGGAGAGCAGATGTGAAATGGGGTAAGAGTATGACAGAAATTTTTGAAAGTAAAAAAAATATGCTTTGGAAAGAAATTAAAAGAGGAAGAGGAGGCGCATCAAGTAGAAAAAAAGGTAAAGGTGTAGATGGAGAGATGATAATGGAAGAGAAGGAAGTGAGAGGAAGGTGGGCTGAGTATTTTAATGAGTTGCTAAATGGAAGGAACATAGGGAGGGAAAGGTAGTTGCAGTGGGAAGCGCTAAGAAAATGAGAGTGATGAGTGAGGAAAATGGAGAAGAAATAGGGAGAGATGAAGTGAAAGCAGCTGTTAAGATGATGAGAGTAGGTAAGGAACCTGGGTTGGATGGAATGCCATGCAGAATGCCTGAAAAAAGGAAGTACAATTATAGTGGACTGGCTGGTGAGTTTATCTAATGCTGTTGGAGAAAGGGTAGAGTGCCAGAGGACTGGAGGAGTGTCTGTATAGTTCCGCTTTACAAGGGAAAGGGGGACAAGTGTGAGTGTAGTAGTTTCAGAGGAATCAGCTTGTTGAGTGTAGTTGGGAAGGCTTATGGGAGGATCTTGATTGAGAGTATTAGGAGAGGAACAGAGGGAGTAATTGGTGAGAAACAGTGTGGGTTTAGGACAGGTAGGGGTGGTATAGATCAGATTTTTGTGGTAAGACAGATATGTGAGAAAGCTATAGGAAAAGGTAAGGATGTTTTTTGGGACTTTTATGGTTTTGGAAAAGGCTTACGACAGGGTAGACAGGAAGGCACTGTGGGAGGTATTGCAGATATATGGGATAGGAGGAAAGCTGTTAAGAGCAGTCAAGAATTTTTACGAGAGTGGTAGAGTGTGTGTTAGGAATAGAAATGGAGTGAATGGTTTGAGGTAAAGGTGGGACTTCATCAGGGATGTGTTATGTCGTTCTGGCTGTTCAATCTTTACATGGATAGGGTATTGCGAGAGGGGAATCCAAGGTAGTGGGTGAGGGGTAGGAGATGGTTAAAGAAAATGGAGAAAAGTAGGAAATAAGCCAGTTGTTGTTTGCTGACGACACTGCGCTTGTAGCAGCATCGGAGGAGGGATTGAGGAAGTTAGTTACAGAGTTTGAGAAGGTGTGTGGAAGAAGGAAGCTGAAGATAAATGTGGGCAAAAGTAAGGTGATGAGATGTACAATGGGAGAGAGTAGCAGCAGGCTAGAAA
>NC_134805.1:51156268-51188768 GCF_046742065.1 Oratosquilla oratoria | reverse complement strand
ACACTTTTTAATCCACCAAGACATTTACTCGCTTCTTTCAATCTACATTCTACCTCCACCTTCACTCCACCTTTTCCTGCCACATTTGCACCCAAGTATCTAAAACTATCCACTTCCTCCAGTCGCTCTTTCTTAATGTTCACTTCTAGACTACTGCCACTGTCACCCCTTGTACATCTCATCACCTTACTTTCACCCACATTTATCTTCAGCTTTCTTCTATCACATACTCTCCCAAACTCTGTCACCAACTTCCTCAATCCCTCCTCCGATCCTGCCACAAGCGCAGTGTCGTCCGCAAACAACAGCTGGCTCACCTCCTACTTTTCTCCATTTCCTTTAACCATCTCCAATCCCTTGCCCACTACCCTTGCATTTACCTCTCGCACCACTCCATCCATGTATAAGTTGAACAGCCAGGGCGACATAACGCATCCTTGACGAAGTCCCACCTTTACCTCGAACCACTCACTCTCTCCATTTCTAATCCTGACACAAGCTCTACTACTCTCATAAAAACTCTTGACAGCTCCAAGAAGCTTTCCTTCTATCCCATATATCCGCAAAACCTCCCACAGTGCCTTTCTGTCTACCCTGTCGTAAACCTTTTCCAGGTCCATAAAGGCCCAAAAAACATCCTTCCCCTTTCATATAGCTTTCTCACATATCTGTCTTACCACAAAAATCTGATCTACACAACCTCTACCCGTCCTAAATCCACACTGTTCCTCACCAATTACTCCCTCTGTTCCTTTCCTAATCCTTTCAATCAAGATCCTCCCATAAGCCTTCCCAACTACACTTAACAAGCTAATCCCTCTGAAACTACTACATTCACACTTGTCCCTTTTTCCCTTGTAAAGTGGAACTATACAGGCACTCCTCCAGTCCTCCGGCACTCTACCCTCTCTCCAGCAAACATTAAATAACCTCACCAGCCAGTCCACCATCACTGTACCTCCTTTTTTAGACATTCTGCATGGCATCCATCCAGACCAGGTGCCTTACCTGCTTTCATCATCTTAACAACTGCCTTCACTTCATCCTTCCTTATTTCTCCTCCATTCTCCTCACTCATCACTCTCATTTTCTTAGTGCTTCCCACTGCAGCTATTTTCCCTCCCTATCCTCCTTCACATTTAGCAACTTCCTAAAATATTCTGCCCATCTTCCCTTTACTGCCTTCTCTTCCATTATCATCTCTCCATCTGCACCTTTTACCTTTTCTTCTCTACTTGATTCTCCTCCTCTTCCTCTTTTAATTTCTTTCCAAAACATCTTTTTATTACTTTCAAAATTTTCTGTCATACTCTTACCCCATTTCACATCTGGTCTCCTCTTTGCAACCTTTACCTTTTGCTTTACTTCTCTTTTCTTTTCTTTGTACCTCTCATATGACTCCCTCGTCCTATTTTGTAACCAATCTGTGAAAGCTCGCTTCTTCTTTTCTACAACCTTCTTTGTTTCCTCATCCCACCATTCACTACCCTTTCTTCTATTTCTTCCTGTCGTTCTTGTTCCACACACCATCTTTGCACACTTTGTGACTCCCTCCTTGAACCATCCCCATTCCTCCTCCACACCTAGCTCTACTCTATCCTTCACTCCCTCCCACTCCTCCTTCAGCTTCTTCTTGTACTCCTTCTTCTTTTCCTTTTCATTTAAAGAGTTCACTCTAAGCATCTCCCTACCTTTTGTCCCTTTCCTCTTTCTCCGCCTATCCTCCACTCTCAACTTACCTTCCACCAAAAAATGATCTGATATTCCCCCACCCTCTCCCTTTAGCACACGTACATCCTTAACTCTTCCTATCATAATCCTATTAACCACTACACAGTCCATTAATGCTCTATCTACCACCCTTCCCTCCACCACCCTCTCCCATGTGTACTTATGCTTGACTTTCTTCCGAAACACTGTATTTGCTATCATCAACTCTCTTTCTAGACACATTTCCACCATCAACTCTCCACTACGATTCTTTCCTGGAACTCCACATTTCCCAACCACTCCATCAATTGAATTATTTCCTACCCTAGCATTAAGGTCTCCCAGTACTATCACATTGATATTTCTCCCTAAATCCTCTATGCACTTATCTAAATCTATCCAAAAATCCTCCCTTTCTTCTACACTCTTCTCATTGCCAGGCCCATACGCACTTACAAAAACCCAGTTTCACCTTCATCCACATTATCCTTGAGGAAACCTCCTTCCACCCCACTACACGTTTACCTATCTCTTCACTTACTAGAAGAGCCACCCGTTCCATCCCTCGCCCTCTCTTCACTCCCGATAACCTCCCACTTACACTCCCAAACTTACACTCACCCTTCCCTTTCAGCTTAGTTTCACTCAAAGCCAACACATCCATCTTTCTTCTCACAAACATACTACCTATCTCTTCCCTTTTACTCTCATCTGTACCACATTCACGCACATTAAAAGACCCAAACCTTAGGGTGCTTGTTGGAAAACTCCCAGACCCTCTTATGCCTTTGCTTTTTCTTTTAGGAATGTCCCCTGTGGGGCTACAAGGAGAAGGATGCCTAGTCCCAATCCCCGTCCCTTTCTTCTCGCCTTTTACGATCCAAATGGAATTACTTGGTGGCAGTATTCTTTTCCCCCACCACAGGGAAGATAGGTGAAAAAGGAAATGAAGATTCAGAGAAATTGTACAGGACATTAACAAGGGGTTGGGGGCAGCATAACGGAGGGAATGTCGTAGTATAAAAGTGTCATCATTTCTCTATGAACAGAGTTTTCCTCTATACCAGCCAAAATGATGTGTGCTTCTGGTCCGTAGGGGTGCTTCATATAGACCATAACATATCAACTGCATACCACTTTGCCACAATAACATGCAGCCAATACCCCAGACGGGGTATATATATATATATATATGTATATATATATATATATATATATATATATATATACATACATATATATATGCATATATAGACATATATATACATATATATACATGTGTATATATATATGTATATATATGTATATATATACATATATATATATATATGTGTGTGTGTGTGTGTATATATAGATAGATACATATATATATATATATGAATATATATATATATATGAATATATATATATATATATATATATATATATATATATATATATCAAGGGAAAAAATACTTTTTTTCCAGAGCCATTTTTATTTTTTTTTTATTTCACCAGAGCATTTTTTTAATTTACCAGAGCCATTTTTTATACTTCCAGAGGCATTTTTTTTCTTTTTTCTTCTGCAAGTTCAATTTCCTTGAAACTATTGGAAGGCTAACTCATTACTCATGTGCATGAAAAATAACTTTTTTTTTTTTTTAAACAAAACAGCCTTTAAATTTGGGGGGAGGGGGATGGGTGGGGGAAGAATAAGATACATGCAAATTTACAGATTATTATTGTAATGTATTGATACAAACATGTCAAATTAGTTAATGGATTTTAATATGATGTAAATTACCGAGTTTCCTTGTTAAGTTGTTTAAGATCCACTTGCAGAGTTTTGTAGAATAAAATTAGTAGTTTCTCACTTTCTGCTGTTCTGCATAATACTATGCAGGTCTTCTATGGTAGCAGTACAAGGTCACTATGTAATTTTCATTACTAGATATCAATCTAGTTATAGCAACCTTATATGATTATTTGATTAGTCCAATAGCATGTAGTTCTCAACTTCTCATTTCAATGCTCAGTTTACACTAGCTCTCTTAATCAGTTTTACTCACTCTTTAACTCTTGCACTTTGAATATTTGGTGATTCGATCCAGTTACTGTTATTTAGTCAATGCAGGTATTGAATTAATCTAAGTCCTTCTTGTAAGACTTGTATACATTAATTGCATTTCAAAACTGCCTTCAAATATTCTGATTCTTTCCAGTTCCCACCATACCACAAACTCCTAACCTCCTCATTCTCCATTAAGTCATTTACACCTGAATTCATTCATAAATGCCTTTTCTATACAGTAGGTACACATAAAAATATCAAAGCATAAATCCTGTTTGTTTTTTATTTCTTTGATAGGAATATCACTGTGCTAAGTGATTTTTTTAAGTATCAAAGCAAGACAGTTAAATTCCATTTCATTTCTTATACTTGGAATACCAAACAGTTGTTGATTTGTTTCATTTCCTTATGATATCGATTGATAATGCAATGATTGATCACGGGTAAGTTTTGTTTGCTCTGATTCTTTCATCAATGGTGATGGGATTCAGGGATTGCCAAATGATGGATAAGGCATGAAAAACGTTGAATCTTGCCGCGGGAGCGATTTCTTTTGTGGGGGATCGCTCCCGCTGTTGGATTTGCGAGAGCGACATTGGAACTTTCCCGAGCGAAATCGCACGTCGCTCCCGTGTATTTTTTTTTTAGCTGATACATACATATATATATATATATATATATATATATATATTTATATATTTATATTTATATATACATGTATATATATATATATATATACATATATATATATATATACAAGTATCACAAATCACACGTAACTACACCGATATGCTGAATACCACATGGAAAAGAAAAATTCTTGGAATCCGAGCGCTTTCGTCGTATTTGTTCACATATTCAAGGATGTAATCCTTGAAGATGTGAACAAATATCACGAAAGCGCTCGGATTCCAAGAATTTTTCTTTTCCCTGTGGTATTCAGTATATATATGTATATATACATGTATATATATATATATATATATATATATATATATATATATATATATATATATATGAACATTTTTAGAAGCTCCGCCATGGGATACGAACCCTGACCCGTGCGTCGAAAATCACGAGGCCAAGACGTTAGCAACCATGCTACATGGTGATGGTTCAAAAGGACTGTACTAGTCCCCGACCACGCTTCACGTAACATTGGAAGATCTAATCTCAATTTCATCTAATCCCGTATTAGGCGCGCCATGGCGGAGCTTCTAAAAATGTTCAATCTGTCTTAAGAAACATACACAACTTGTCGGAAGGCGCGCCTAATATGGGATTAGATGAAATTGAGATTAGATCTTCCAATGTTACGTGAAGCGTGGTCGGGGACTAGTACAGTCCTTTTGAACCATCACCATGTAGCATGGTTGCTAACGTCTTGGCCTCGTGATTTTCGACGCACGGGTCAGGGTTCGTATCCCATGGCGGAGCTTCTAAAAATGTTCAATCTGTCTTAAGAAACATACACAACTTGTCGGAAGGCGCGCCTAATACGGGATTAGATGAAATTGAGATTAGATCTTCCATTGTTACGTGAAGCGTGGTCAGGGACTAGTACAGTCCTTTTGAACCATCACCATGTAGCATGGTTGCTAACGTCTTGGCCTCGTGATTTTCGACGCACGGGTCAGGGTTCGTATCCCATGGCGGAGCTTCTAAAAATGTTCAATCTGTCTTAAGAAACATACACAACTTGTCGGAAGGCGCGCCTAATACGGGATTAGATGAAATTGAGATTAGATCTTCCAATGTTACGTGAAGCGTGGTCGGGGACTAGTACAGTCCTTTTGAACCATCACCATGTAGCATGGTTGCTAACGTCTTGGCCTCGTGATTTTCGACGCACGGGTCAGGGTTCGTATCCCAATGCGGAGCTTCTAAAAATGTTCAATCTGTCTTAAGAAACATACACAACATATATATATATATATGTATATATATATGTATATATATATATATATATATATATATATATATATATATATATTGTTATGGCTCAGGCTGGAAAGATATCTGTTAACCACAATGGCATACCGAGTGCCCAAGCCACAACAAAGTTAGAAGGGGGATATAGAACGCATCAGACATTTGGTACGCCAAAAGACAGGACAGTATTAACCATTTAATATTTCAGTATGAAATATAATCAAACATACAACATGAATTAACAAAACAATAATAACATTAATCCTAACACACAATAGGAATACACGGGGGAATGAGATATGTAGTAGATTTGAGAATGGGTAAGACTGAAACCTGGTACGTCGAGTCGTCGGTTGTCCGAGCAATGATTTTTCTTCAATCCAGAGGGGGCGAAGCTGGCAGCTAGATAGAAGCGAGTCTGTCGAGGGTGGGGAATGCCTAGCTTTATATAGGGGAACCAGGCTGACGTCTGGGCCTGTGATTGGCTGAGGATAGTTATCCAGACAACCGAAGTGGGGGGTGGAGGAGGAGGCCGACTGCTTGTTTCTTCGGAGTAGGATGGCAGTGTAGTAGGAAGGGTGTCATTTAGGTAAATGGGTACTTTGACACCCGGATGGGGTACCGTGTCACCTGGCTAGGGGTAATATCGTGACACCCCCCCACCAAAGACCTCCGAAGGGGAACACGAAGGAGGTTAGCTGACTGGAGCCCAGGAGAGAGTATCTGCTATGATGTTGTCAGGCCCTTTTATGTGGTGGATATCTAGATGGTACTCTTGTAAGGTTAAGGCCCAACGAAGAATTTTCTGATTCTGCAGCTTTGCTTTCTGAATGAAAGCGAGAGGGTTATGGTCGGTGAATATCTTGATGGATGTTGTTGATGATTGGAGATAACACCGAAACTTCTTGATTGCCAGGACGAGGGATAGGGCTTCCTTCTCTATGGTGGAGTAGTTCTCTTGATGTTTGTTGAGCTTTGCTGAGAAGAAGGCCACAGGATGGAGAATGGTGGAGGTAGGATCAGGTTGTAGCAACACTGCGCCCACTCCAACTCCACTGGCATCTATTTGCAGGTGGAATGGTAGGTGGTAGTTAGGCGTCTTTAGCACCGGTTCGGAAGTCAGGAACGATTTGATGTTCTCGAAAGACGTCTGGCAGGATGGGGACCACTGGAAGGATTTGGCCGAGCTGGTCGGGTCGGTAAGGGGAGCCGCGACGGTGGAGAAGTTCTTGCAGAAGCGGCGATAATACCCGGCCATCCCAAGGAACCTCATCATCTCCTTCCTTGTCCTTGGTGTAGGGAAGGCTAGGATCGCTTCTACGTTGGCTTTCTTGGGCCGCACCGAACCACCACCTACGGTGTGGCCTAGGTAAGTCACGGTCCCTCGAGCAAACACGGACTTCTGCAAGTTGATCACCAAGCCCGTCTCCTTCAGACGATAGAATAGACCCTCTAGTCGGGTCAAGTGGGCTTCCCAGTTGTCAGCTATCACTACCACATCGTCGAGATATGCTCCTACTCCAGGTAGACCTTGGATGACAGCATTGATTAACCTCTGGAAGGTAGCAGGGGCATTAGTAAGTCTAAACGCCATCACTGTATTGGTACAGACCAAAAGGGGTTACGAAGGCAGAGATGGCTTTCGCTTCTTGGGTTAAGGCTACTTGATAATAGCCTTTGAGCAAGTCTATGGTAGATATGAAAGGGGCATCACCTATCATATCTAGTAACTGTTCAATAAGGGGCAACGGGTATGCATCCCGGATGGTGACATTGTTTATCTTACGATAGTCTGTACACATACGAAATGTGTTATCTGCCTTTGGTACCAAAAGGCAGGGTGAAGCCCAAGGGGAATGGCTAGGTTCTGCCAAACCATGATCTAGGAGATACTGGACTTCTTTTTTAAGGATTTCAGTCTTTTCGGGGTTTAGGGGATATGGACGCTGTCTAATGGGAACTTGATTTGTGTCTTTTAACTGGATATTATGTTGGAAAACATTGCATAAGCCTGGGTGGTCTAGGGTAATTTCTGGAAACCTTTTAATGACACCGATTAATTGAGTTTTTTGACTTGGGTGAAGCCTAGAGAGATACTTATCCTGGTGGTGCAATGTTTCCCTATTGGAGAAGGCACTGTTGGGCAGGGGGAAATCTGTAGTTGGGGTGCCTTCGTCCTTCGGTAGTGTTACAGGATTCACAATAGATATGGGCATGGTCTTGGTATCCTCCTCTGGTGGTCTGGAAAGGTAACGTTTGATAAGATTTATGTGTACCAGCTGCTGTTTTTTCCTTCTGTCAGGAGTTTCAATGATATAATATAAAGGTCCTTGTTGTTCTAGGATCTTATATGGACCAAAGAACTTTTTATGAAAAGGGTTAGTTGATGGAGGGAGAAAGGCTAACACCATATCTCCTACCTTGAAAGTTCTTACTTTGGAGGCTCTATCATACTCTAACTTACTCTTTTTCTGCAAATGAGAAAAATGGGCTTTGGACACAGCTCTCACCTCCTGCAATTTATTTCTCAAATTCTGGATGTATGAATTAACATTAGTTTACTCTTGATTTGACTTAAACCATTGTTCTTTGAACAAGGTTAAGGGTCCTCTTAAGGATCGCCTGTATAACAATTCAAAGGGTGAGAACCCCATGGCCTCATGGTTAGCTTCTCTGATGGAGAAGAGAATCCAATCGAGATTAGAGTCCCAACTGGATCCTGTATCTATGCAATATTTGCGCAGCATGGCTTTCAGCGATTGATGGTACCTTTCCACACAACTCTGAGATTGCGGGTGGTAAGCGGAGGATGTAACATGCTCTATCCCTAACTCCGTAAGGACCTGGTTGAAAAGAGAGCTAGTAAAATTGGTTCCTTGATCTGATTGAATTTGTCTAGGGATTCCTTTAGAGGTAAACATTGACAATAAGGATTTAATGATTGATTGAGCTGAGATTGATTTAAGAGGAAATGCCTCCGGGTAACGGGAAGCCACATCGACAACAGTTAACATGTATTCATTCCCTTTTTTTGATTTGGGTAATGTCCCCACACAATCTATAATTACTTTATCAAAGGGTTCCTCACTGATAGAAATGGGCTTAAGTGGGGCTTTAGGAATTTTTTGATTTGGCTTACCCGCAGCCTGGCAGACGTGACAGGTCCTGATGAAGTTAGAGATGTCTTTTCGCATTCCTGGCCAGAAAAAATGATCAAGTATTTTGAAGTATGTTTTCCTCACTCCTAAATGTCCTGCGAAACCACCATGAGCTAATTTCAATACACTATTTCTGACTGAGCGAGGGAGTACAATTTGGTGTTTTTCTGCCCATGTTTGTAGCTTATTATTGTATACTCTCATCAAGATTCCATCTTGAAAATAGAAGCAAGGGGTGGTGTCTATGTCTGCTTTGGTTGTGGCTATGTGTAGTAAGTAGGAGAGTGTATCATCCTTTTGTTGAGCTTGGACGAGTTCGTCCTTGGTTAGGGTTTTGTTGATTAGATCCTCCTTAGCAAAGGACGGAGGAGAGGTGGGTAAGGACTTGAGTAAGGATCAGGAATGTGAGGGTGGAGAAGAAGACGTTACTTTACTTTGGGATCGAGTTACAGCACAGGCTGGAAACAGATGTGGACAACTCTCATCCAATCCAAGGGTGGGACTTGCAGGTAAAGGTTCACCTACTGTCCTAGGTGGGGGAACGATTAGGGTATCAGCGAGATCGTTACCCAACAGGAACTTTATCCCGTGAATAGGTAAGGATCCGTGACGTACTGCAACTTGCACTTGAGAAGTAAGGAATGCACATTCTAGATAAACTTCTGCTAGGGGGTAAGAAGTTTGACTTGTGAGATCAGACAATAAAACTTTTTCACCTGTAAATGCATTGGATATATTGGCAATGACATCTGAGAGGAGAATTGACTGGGCTGCCCCTGTATCCCTAAGTATGGTAACGGGGTAATTAGGACCACCTTTATGTAAAGATACTTTTCCTTGGAAAATGTATGGGTCAAAAGAAGTATGAGGATTATGAACATTAGAGGCTGCAATAGGTTTAGATTTGGCACTGTGATCTTTAAATTTGCTTGAGGCTTTACAACCTGGATGATTACATTCTTGAATGGAGTGACCTGTCTTTTTACAATAACTACACTGTACTGGCTGGGAAATACGATTATAATTTATGTTACTTCCTACTTTACCACCTGGTCCTTCAGGGCGATAACCAGAAGAGGATCTCACAATGGGGCTTTGCCTGCGAGTTTCGCTTCCCCATGTCTCTATCATCAAGGCTTGGGCATCAGCTAACTCGGTGGCCTGGATCAGGTCTTTTTACCTTCTATCATCTACATATCTCAGAATGTGAAAGGGGATTTTACTTTTCCATTCCTCCAGGACTATAGTATTGAGAAGTTCTGAAAAGGTAGTTACATTTATAGCTTCTAACCATTTTTTACACTGTCTAAGTTTTTCTGAGGCAAATTCAACATAAGTTTGGGCATGAGATTTTGTTAAAGATCTGAATTTTTGTCTATAGCCATCAGGGGTTAGAGCATACGCATGTAGAACCTGTTTCTTAACGAAATCGTAATCGTCGGGCCTGAGGAGCTTTTCCTGTTAATTTTGGAGTTAGTATTGTAAGCCAGTCATCTTTGGGCCACACCTGTTTGAGAGCTATTGCTTCAAAGGTCTTGAAGTAGCCGTCTACATCCTCTGGTGAAAATGCAGGGATTAAAGAAGACAAATTACCTACATTCAGTCGTACTCCTTTCTCCTGAATGTCTAATTCTCTTTCTTTGCTTTTCTCTTGTATTGTGATTTCCTTAGTTTTGAGGTCTTTTTCCATTTCTAATCTCTCTCTTTCAATGCTAATTTCTCTCTCTCCAATTCTCTTTCCTTTTCTAATCTCTCTCTTTCCAATTCTAATTTTAATTCTCTTTCCTTTTCTAATCTCTCTCTTTCCAATTCTGATTTTAATTCTCTTTCCTTTTCTAATCTTTCTCTTTCCTTTTCTAATTTTGAATGTTCTAATTGAAACTGATATTCTAGTCTTAACTGTTCCAGTTGTATATTGTCTGCTGGTTGGGATGTCGGGGATTGTCTGGTAGAAGATTGTCCAGGGTTAAAAGATTTGGCCGTTGCTCCATTCTGGTCTTTTGGGAATGTCAAATCGGGAGTAATCTGTGTGTCTATGGTTCCTGTCTCTATTATTCCTAATTGAACCAGCTGTTCTACCACTATTTTCTTTATTACTCTTTTGGGCTTTGAGGACCGAATGTCTATGTTATAGTATCTTGCTATGTCCTTCCAATCATCTTTTGTAACTTGTCCCTGTAAGGTTACATACGAGGGATTGGCCACAAAATCTTCCAATTTGAACATTTTACTGAGACTTGAGGACTAGTAACTAGTTGTTGATAGACTAAGACGTGTGACTTGAGGACTAGTCGTAACTAGTTGTTGATAGACTAAGACGTGTGACTTGAGGACTAGTCGTAACTAGTTGTTGATAGACTAAGACGTGTGACTTGAGGACTAGTCGTAACTAGTTGTTAATAGACTAAGACGTGTGGGTTTAAACAAGAATAGCCCTTCGATAACGTAAACAGGCCCTCTGATTCCGGTTACCGTTATACCCATCAATCTAGCCTATGATTTTGTTCGTGTGAAAAGATGCTCGTCTATATAGAAATTGATTTGATAGCGAGCGATACTTGATATAGAGACTTGAATGGATACTGTGATATTTGGATGGAGTATTCGATTGAGACAGGCATCTAACTAGAGATACTTGAACGAAATGAAATGAGACTTGGGCAAGGATGAATACTCCGATACTTGAGCGATAGTTGATACTTGCGATACACGAACAAAATGAGTCTGGAGGAGTGGAAAGAAACACTATCAAATCCTAACCACTGATAGAATCCATTAGTGTGGGCTAAACACTTAAATGGGAATGAATTCTATAGAGCTGCTAGTCCCGCTTGTTAATTATAAGTAATTTTGCGGTGTGTACCAAACGGGTCGTTTATTCCCATAAGACTTTAAACGACTCTCACAAAATTAAACATTGTTGGTCAATTTTCGACTCTTAGAATTACAATTGCATTTAATATCTAGAATAATGATTATATTTAATACTGAAAATAAATGTTAAGGCACTGTCCTGAAATAAGATGATTAATGAAAAGGAGAGGGGGGGAGGGGAGGTAACAACTTACTCGGTAGTTACGTGGAACAGTTACGGAGATCCTAGGCATTGGTCGCCAATTGTTATGGCTCAGGCTGGAAAGATATCTGTTAACCACAATGGCATATCGAGTGCCCAAGCCACAACAAAGTTAGAAGGGGGATATAGAACGCATCAGACATTTGGTACGCCAAAAGACAGGACAGTATTAACCATTTAATATTTCAGTATGAAATATAATCAAACATACAAAATGAATTAACAAAACAATAATAACATTAATCCTAACACGGGGGAATGAGATATGTAGTAGATTTGAGAATGGGTAAGACTGAAACCTGGCACGTCGAGTCGTCGGTTGTCCAAGCAATGATTTTTCTTCAATCCAGAGGGGGCGAAGCTGGCAGCTAGCTAGAAGCGAGTCTGTCGAGGGTGTTTTTTTTTTTTTTTTTTTTTTATCTTTAAGGCTATCGACCTATAATGAGGTCATTAAGCCCGGTGTGAACCTGCGATCCTTTTTATTCTACCATTATAATTTCCACAATAGTCCTGTAGTGCGCAAATAAAATACTACTTTGTCAATAAGTAAACGGTCGTCGGTTAAAAGATTTGTGGTGCTTAGCTGAATTTTCTTAATTTTGCAGTGTTGTATAAGCGCTTGGTGCTGTGTGTTGTATCTGGAGCAGTGTAGGAGTATGTGTCTTATGGATAGTGTAGTGTTGCAGGTGTTGCATTGGGGAGGAAATACGCCGTTAATGTATGGGCTTAGGTGGGTGAGGCGGGTCGAGTTCATCCTCAGTCTTGCTATGGCGATTTCCTCCTGTCTGTTATTTCTGTATGATGTCGACCAATCTGTTATGTGTTCTTTTTGTTTGTGCGAGATGTCAAGGTTGTTCCACTGGAGTTGCCAGTGGGTGTGTAATTGTTTTCTTAATATAGAATTGAAGGTTCCTATGTCCAGGGGTATGTCTGTAATAGAGTCTTTTTCTAAGGCAGTTTTGGCTAAGGTGTCCGCTTTCTCATTCCCGAAGATCCCAATGTGACTGGGAACCCAAGAGAGAGTAATGGACTTGTTAGTTATCGACAATGTGCTAATGATTTTGCCCAAGAGGAAGTTCTCCATATGGTTACCTGACTTAATTGACTGAAGTGCACTTAGTGAATCTGTGAATATGACGAAATTACTATGTGTGTCAGATTGAGCATATTCTAAGGCTTGATATATACCGTAGAGTTCGGCCATATATATGCTCGTATGGTCCGGCAATCTGAACATCATCCGGGTTTGGTTGCAGTATAACCCTGTCCCAGTTTTGGGGCCGCACTTGGAGCCATCAGTGTACAGTGCCCTGTGGTCATTGTACTTATGGATATTCTCCAGGGTCTTCTGTTTGAGTTCTTCTGTGGAAGACTTTTTGTTGAGTTCTTGAATGTTAATCTTGAGGGCGATGCTTTTCCACGGTGGTAAGTGGGTGGCTTCCATTTGTTCTATTGACCACAGTGGCACTGAATATTGGTCACACAAGGATTGGATCCTGATGGAAAGGGGATTGAGGCTGGAGTTGGTGAAGTGCTCGTGTTGGTCGGTTGTTTCCTTGCAGGGATGTCTAGGGATACGGAGCACTTTGGCAACGTATCGGATTGTAAGGAGTTCGCGCCTGTAGTGGAGGGGGGGTACGTTTGCTTCGACCTCCAGCCTCTCGATCCTTGTGCAGCGTAATGCTCCAAGTGCTATTCTTAGGCCTTTGTTTTAGATGATGTTCAGGGGTTGTAACGTGGTTGGTGTTGCCGAACCATAAATCTGACACCCATAGTCTAGTTTAGATCTAATCAGGGACTTATAAATCATTAGCAGGGATTTCCTATCTGCTCCCCAATTTGTGCCCGTTAGTTTACGTAGCAAATTAATTCTCTTGTTGCACGCATCAACTAGGTATTTTACATGGGCCTTCCAGTTTAGCCTGGAGTCCAGTTTCAGGCCAAGGAAAAAGGTTGAGTCTTGTACTGGAATGGGAGTACCATGTAATTGCAGATTTATTTCTGCCTGGGCTCTGCGTGAAAATACAATTACTGTTGACTTTAATTCCGAAAACTTAAATCCCCATTTGTCAGACCAGTCCTGGAGCGAGTCCAGGGCTAGTTGTACACGAGAGCCGGAAAACTTGGCGTTCGGTGAGGAATGTCAGATTCCGACGTCGTCAGCGTATAATGAGTATTTAAGGTTCCGAGGTGGAGCGGGTAGAATATCGTTTATGAGAAACATAAATAATGTGGGACTTAACACACTTCCATGTGGTACGCCATATTCTTGTGTGCGTACTGTTGAAAAGAAATTTTGATTTTTGACCGAAAATATACGGTCTTTTAGAAAATTTTGAATGAAAATAGGGAGATTCCCTCTAAGGCCAAGGGCATAGAGTTTTTCGAGGATACCACGTCGCCATGCCATGTCGTAGGCTCTTTCTAAATCTAAAAAGCAAGCAACAAGATATTCTTTCCTCTCGAAGGAGGAGAGGATATCTTGTTCTAAGTTGACCAAATGGTCAAGACTACTTCTATTTTTCCTGAAACCACATTGGGCAGGAACTATTAAATTTTGAGACTCTAGGATGAATTTTAATCTGTTATTGGCCATACGTTCTAATACTTTGCATAAGCAGTTGGTAAGCGCTATAGGGCGATAAGAGGAAGGACTCTTTGGGTCCTTCCCCTTTTTGAGAATAGGTATGACATGGGCATGTCTCCATGTTTTTGGGAATTCTTGACTAATCCAAATTGCATTGTATATTTCTAATAATTTTTTCAGTGAAATTGAATTCAAATGTTGCAGCATCTCATACCTAATCTCATCTGGGCCAGCAGAGGTTCCTCTACACGAGCTTAAGGCTTGTTGAAGCTCGTGTAGTTGGAAGGGGGTGTTATAATCGTGGTGTGTCTGTGTATGGAAGATCAGAGGTTCTGCTTCCCGTCTTTGTTTGTGTTGTAAAAAGGTTGGTGAATAGTTATTCGTGTTGCTTGTTTGCGTAAATGTGTCTGCGATTGTGTTTGCGATGTCCAGGGGAGCATCTACAAACGTGTTTCCAATAGTTAGGGTCTTAATGTTTGGTGTGTATTTGCCGTCGATTTTACGGACGGCTGACCAGATTTGTGATAGAGGAGTGTTTGCGTTTATTGTGGAGATGTAATCATGCCAAGACTTTCGTTTGGCTTGTTTTATTGTTCTACGGGCCTCTGCTTGCGTCTTTTTAAAAGTAATAAAATTTGGTGCAATGGGGTTATTCTTAAAAGTTCGGTAAGCCCTATTCCGCTTGCAAAGTGCTTTTCTGCAGTCTGATGTCCACCAGGGAACTCTATGCTTGTGAAATACCGAGGTTTTTGGTATATGCTTAATAGCTGAATTCAAAATCGAGTTTGATAAATTGAATATTTTGTCATCCATATTATCCCCTGTGATGTTGACGTTGGTGGTTGTGCGATACATTTCCCAGTTGGCTTTTTTTATGTTAAATTTGGGACAGGGAGGGGGTGGGTTGTCTCCGTAGGCTGGAGGAGCCGTAGCGTGGTCACCCCCTATTTTTAATATTACTGGGAAATGATCGCTGAGCATGGTGTCATCATGCGTCTTCCATTGCGTGTTGTCAGCCAACGCAGGAGATGATATGGATAAATCTATACATGAAAATGAACCCCTAGTATTGTCTACTCGAGTGGGACTGCCAGTGTTTAGGAGGACCAGGTTGTTGGTGTTGAGCACTTCTTCCATCTGCTTCCCTCGAGGAGAGGTTTTGTTGCTACCCCACATGCGATGGTGGGAGTTGAAATCTCCCACTATCAGTTTGTGGTGGGGTAGTTGTTCAATCAACCCGTTTAGTTCCTCTAATGGAAAACGAGGGTCGGGAGGTAGGTAAAGGGAGCAGATGGTTACGAGTTTGTTGTGCAGTTTCGTTTTTATAGCGACTGCTTCCAAGGTGGTGGCCAGTGGTAGTTCCACTTGGGGAAGGCAGTCGCTGACTGCAACTGCGACCCCCCCTCCAGGCGCCAACCTGTCCTTCCTATAGGTGGTGTAGTTCTTTAGTTTGAACTCAACACTGGGGTTAAGGTGAGTCTCTTGTAGACAAATAACTGAGGGGTTGTTGAGCGAGTTAAAAATTATTAAGTCATTTAATTTACTTCTAACACCTCGACAATTCCACTGGATTATTTTCATTTTTTTTAATTAATTAATTAATTAATTTATTTATTTATTTTTATTATTATTATTATTTTTTTTTTATCTGCTTCGGTTTCTTCCTTTCTTGGCCTTAGTGGGAGAGGTGTGTTTAGCCCCGGATGAACGGTCTGGGCTGGTAATAGGACTTAAAAGTCGTTTTTGGGAAACGGAGATCTCCATATTGACATCCTCTTCAGTACGTGTGGGCACACGTTTGGAAGGCTCTGGGATGGCCGGGGAAGGAAGGTGCGAGTGAGTTTGCCTGTTACTTTGGCGGTGTTCTTTGTCCTTGGAGTGCTTGCTCTCAGTTTGCGTTTCAATGGTTCTGTAGGTTTTTTTTACTGCTGAAGCATAGGAAGTTGCTCCGGAGGTACTAGTTGGGGTAACTAGTCTTTCCATCACACGCTTCCTTGCTTCGTAAAAGGATATGCCACAAGTTGCTTTCTCGGTACAAATTTGTTTCTCTATATTGAAAGTGGGACAGTCTCAGGAGGTGGATGCATGGTTGTTATTGGAGGGACAGTTAACACATTGAAACACCTTTGCAGAGCAAGCATCCATAGGATGTTCGCCTGCACATTTACCGCATACGACTGTTTGCTTGCTGCAGAATTTGGCTAGGTGACCATATTTAAAGCATTTGTTGCAGCGCAAAGGGTTGGGGACATATGGTCGTGTTGGGACATGGATATATCCAATTTTGACATGATCAGGGAGGGTTGTGGAATTGAACGTGAGGATTATGAGAGGCGTGTTCACTCGCATGTTCTTTTCCCGGTCCAGTCGCGTGATAAACTTAACATCTAGAATGCCTTCAGATTTCATCTCTTCAAGGATGTCACACTCGTCCATGGTCATCAAATCTCTGCAGTGGATTACTCCTCTGCAGGAGTTGAGTGACCTAGGGAGGGATGTAACAACATCGAAGGAATGAAACTTCCTGGCCTTGAGGAGATCGCGTGTAGCTTTCCCAGAGTTGGTGGTAACTTGGAGGTCTCCGCTTCTAAGTTTTTTAACTTGGCTAATATCATTGGTAAATTGAGACAGACATTTTTTAAGCATAAATGGATTGAGGTCAGCTAATCGGGTTTGGTCAGAATGTAGAAACACATGTCTAGCCTTGTCCGGGTCGATATTAGGGTCGTCAGGGGAAGTCCTTCTAGTTTGCAGGGGTGGGGTTGAGGACTCCATCCTGCGCGTTGGGGTGGGGGGACGAGCCCCCTGGTACACAGAAAAATGTGCTCAGCAGAGCAAAATATAATATAACGGGGTCACACAGCTTCCTTTGGCGACTGGTGACAGCCGCGTAGTAGGACCACTGTGTGTCCAGTGGGTACGGGGTCTACACTACTTTTAAACTACGACAGAATTTACTAGATTTCACCGGGCCGGACGACGAAGAAGTCTCACGAGCCAACAAGGGCTCGTGCGGATCCCGGAGAGCTACGAAATGACGAGAAAATGGTATAAGGTCAAAGTGCTGGGAAATGCCCAGAAGTGGGTGGTAGTGTAAACTACCAACAAGGCTATCCAACGTAAAGTTGGATTGCGTGAACAAGTTAACTCTAGAGAGTAGCCCTAGCGAGTATAACTATGCTCGTGCAAATACGGACTGTCTGCTGCTAAGAGCTGCCGACGTCTGTGGTGTCGAGGGTGGGGAATGCCTAGCTTTATATAGGGGAACCAGGCTGACGTCTGGGCCTGTGATTGGCTAAGGATAGTTATCCAGACAACCGAAGTGGGGGGTGGAGGAGGAGACCGACTGCTTGTTTCTTCGGAGTAGGATGGCAGTGTAATAGGAAGGGTGTTATTTAGGTAAATGGGTACTTTGACACCCGGATGGGGTACCGTGTCACCTGGCTAGGGGTAATATCGTGACAATATATATATATATATATATATATATATATATATATACTATATGTATATATATATATATATATATATATACATACTATAAACACATATACATATATACATGCTATCAATTACAGGGGAGGTTTTGGCAAAGATCCTACTAAATAGATTACAAAATGTAGCAGAAATTATCCTGCCAGAATCCCAATGTGGTTTCCACCCAGCTAGAGGAACCATAGACATGATTTTCCGTGCTTGCCAACTACAGGAAAAATCAAAAGAACAGCAAAAACCCATTTTTCTAATTTTCTATGACCTCGAAAAAACATTCGACAGCCTACCAAGAACATCCATGTGGTCTGTCACCAATCGCTTTGGAATCCCTGAGCCTTTTGTTGACATGATCAAAGCCCTACATGATGGGATGACAGCTAAAGTAATTCACCAGAGCAACCTGTCAACCCACTTCCTAATCACATGTGGACTAAAACAAGTATGTGTACTGGCACCGACCCTTTTCTCTTTATACTTAGCTGCCATGCTATATGAAGTACCCCACAACAACCCAGGGGTTGAAATAAAATACAGATTAGATGGAGGAATTTTTAAACTAGGCAGACTCAAATCACGGAGTAACACTAACACCATCAATGTGACGGAACTACAGTATGAGGATGATAACGCTGCTGTAGCCCACACCCAAGCAGAACTCCAAGAATCGGTGGATAATTTTCATGCTGCCTACACATGTTTTGGCCTGACAGTTAACAAGGCCAAAACTAAAATATTGGTCCAACCAAGACCAGGGGAAAATCCACCAGCAACTAACATCACCATGGATAGAACCACCATTGAATGCGTCGACATTTCCCATACCTGGGAAGCATCCTTTCCACCCAGGTGATGGTATATAACGCCGTTATAGTATCTACCCTGTTATATGCATACGAGACTTAGACCCTTTATAGTATGCATACAAGACCTAGACCCTTTATTGTAGTGACGTCAAAAAACTAGAACAATTTCACCAGAAAAAACTGAGAGCAATAATGAAAATCAAATGGAACGACTATGTGTCCAATACAGCAGTCCTTGAAAGAGCCAACGTCACCAGCATCGAGGCCATGATCATGAAACACCGCCTAAGATGGTCTGGCCATGTGGTGCGTATGGAGGACACAAGACTACCAAAGAAAATTCTCTTCAGTGAGTTAAATACAGGTGATCGCCTTAGAGGCCGCCCTATGCTCCGATTTAAAGACCAACTCAAGAAATCCCTCAAGGAAGCTAACATAGACCCAAACACCTTCGAAGCTTCAGCGAATGACAGGAACGAGTGGAGAAACAAAATTAAAGTGGGCACGGACCTCTTTGAAGAGAATAGAAGAGCCAACCTGGTAGCTAAACGACAGCAACGGGCAGAAAGAACAAATCAACCACAACCACCTCCCACGATTCAGTGTGATCAATGCCCTCGATTGTTCAGGGCACGCATTGGCCTTACAAGCCATAAGAAGGCTCACCATCCTAATAATAACTAACTTCTGATGACCCCCTCCTATATTCAACCTTCTATTGGGACTGGAAACTATGATATTTGGTACGCATGCATGCCGACGACAATATATACATACATACATATATATATATATATACATATATATATATATATGTATATATATGTATATATATACATGTATATATATATATATATATATATATATATATACATACATGTATATATATATATATATATATATATATCATTAAAATGAATGGCAAGCTTGCTATGACAGAGCTTCTTGTCGTATTTTTCTCTCTTTCTTAGAGTGATCTTGCCTTCTGTAGGCAGTAACCTTAATAAATCTCCGTATGTCATGTTGTGGAATAACATACATAATCTATACATAAGCCAAAAAGCGTTTTCACACCTCTTGGTGCTTCCTCAGTGGCAGGTACGAATCTAAGGGCTGGGCTGGTGTGTGTGGGTATATATGGGACAGGCTGTGGGATTTTGTCTAGTCGTCGGTGTGGGATTTTGTCTGGTCGTCGATGTGGGATTTTGTCTGGTTGGCATCGCCGGAGCTCCGTGTCGTCCTGTAGGTTGGAGGGTGGCGTGCATATATGTTTTTTGTCTCATTTTCACTGGGGAATGATCTTCTCACACTTGGTAGGATTTTTAAGTCCTCGAGTTGGGTATTCATTCCCGGGGATAGATCCTTGATATACAAAGCCTCTAATATAGGTAAACGTCGTGGGTCTTTGTTGTGATCTATAATCTCCGTATTCTGGGTTAGGTATTCTCTTCTTAATTTTGCTTGATGGACTTCGCTATGATGATTTTTAGGTGCTCCTGAGTTTAGGTGGTATGACAGACGACGCGAGAGCCTCATGGTGGTCATGCCGATATAGGTAGTAGGATGGGTCGCACAGTTCCCATATTTGCAGGTGTACCTATATACGACATGAGATTTTTGAAGTTCATCGACGATCTGCCTGGTGTTGTTCCTTAGGAGTAGGTTCGAGTTTTTTTTTTATAGTAAATAATGAAATTAATTTTGGAGCTTGATTCAGTGGGCTTGATGTTTCTCTGATGTTCTGCGCTGGATTGTCTGATGCATTTGCTGATTTAATTTCCTCGTACCAATTTTCCATTATTTTCTTGGTCACTTTTTCAATGTCTCTATTGCTAAAACCGTTGTTGATTAGGACTTGTGATGCTCTTTCTAGTTCTAGGTGCACATTTTTCCAGCTACTACAATGGCTAAGGGATCTTCGTACATATTCACTAATTGTTGAGATCTTGTACTTTTGTGGGCATTCACTCAGTCCGTTAAGGCAATGTCCGGAGTTACTAGCTTTGGTGTAAACTGAGGTATGAAAAGATCCTTCCCCCTGGAAGCTGGAAAAATGTGCACCTAGAACTAGAAAGAGCATCACAAGTCCTAATCAACAACGGTTTTAGCAATAGAGACATTGAAAAAGTGACCAAGAAAATAATGGAAAATTGGTACGAGGAAATTAAATCAGCAAATGCATCAGACAATCCAGCGCAGAACGTTATAAATATATATTACAAATCCTTCTTCTCCACTGCATACAAGGAGAATGAGAGAGTGATGCAACAAATCATAAAGAGAAACATCAAGCCCACTGAATCAAGCTCCAAAATTAATTTCATTATTTACTATAAAAAAAAAACTCGAACCTACTCCTAAGGAACAACACCAGGCAGATCGTCGATGAACTTCAAAAATCTCATGTCGTATATAGGTACACCTGCAAATATGGGAACTGTGCGACCCATCCTACTACCTATATCGGCATGACCACCATGAGGCTCTCGCGTCGTCTGTCATACCACCTAAACTCAGGAGCACCTAAAAATCATCATAGCGAAGTCCATCAAGCAAAATTAAGAAGAGAATACCTAACCCAGAATACGGAGATTATAGATCACAACAAAGACCCACGACGTTTACCTATATTAGAGGCTTTGTATATCAAGGATCTATCCCCGGGAATGAATACCCAACTCGAGGACTTAAAAATCCTACCAAGTGTGAGAAGATCATTCCCCAGTGAAAATGAGACAAAAAACACATATGCACGCCACCCTCCAACCTACAGGACGACACGGAGCTCCGGCGACGCCAACCAGACAAAATCCCACATCGACGACCAGACAAAATCCCACACCGACGACTAGACAAAATCCCACAGCCTGTCCCATATATACCCACACACACCAGCCCAGCCCTTAGATTCGTACCTGCCACTGAGGAAGCACCAAGAGGTGTGAAAACGCGTTTTGGCTTATTTATAGATTATGTATGTTATTCCACAACATGACATATGGAGATTTATTAAGGTTACTGCCTACAGAAGGCAAGATCACTCTAAGAAAGAGAGAAAAATACGACAAGAAGCTCTGTCATAGCAAGCTTGCCATTCATTTTAATGAAGTATGCTTGAGGGAAAACCTCCTGCCCATTTACACTATGAATATATATATATATATATATATATATATATATATATACATATACATACATATATATATATATGTATATATATATACATATATATATATATATATGCACAAATTTCACAAGTTACACGTGAATCACAAATATGCAGAGTCCACTAGGAAAAGGAAAAACACACGGAGTCCGAGCGCTTTCGTGATATATTCACATTATCAAGGCGTACAGAAAGATGAGAACAAAAAATGGAGATACAGAGTATAAATAGGACAAGAGAGACATTTACCCACCTCTCCGAAGCCTGAAAGCTCAGGTTGGGTCACTCGGTGAGGTCATGGAAGCATATCATAATTACATTCACTTTTGAAATATGTACTATTTATATTACTGACAATATATGGATCTAATTTATATAATCCTAAACTATTATTAATAAGTTGGTCATAATTGCATTTGATAACTCCTGACTCTATGATATTTCTTTCTGTTATATTCTTACATTGTATAATTTTTGAAGCATTTTTCCAGTCAATAGGATGGTCAAATTCACAAACATGTTTAAAAAGTGCACTAGATTCTTGGTCCTTTTTTATGCTGTTTAATCCTAACCTCTAATTCTTTTCCTGGTTGACCTACATAATATTTGTCACATTTACTACAAGGTATTTTATATACACAGCCTATACAATTGTCAGGGGAATTCTTTATGAGAAGATTTTTTAGAGTTGTGTTGTTCTTGAAGGCTACATTTACATTGAATTTTCTTTAAGAATATTAGGAATCTCTATAAGATTTTCATTAAAAGGAAGTACAAGTAAATTCTTTTTCTCAAACTTTTGTTTTGGTTCCCCTTTATAGAATGTCCTTTTTGCTTTTTTGAAACATTTGTCCAAAAAGAATTTGGGATATCTCAATTGTGTTCCGATGTCATAAATTTTGTTCATTTCGTCATCCACAAATTCTGGGCTGCAGATGCGCAGGCCACAAAGGAACATGGAAGAGAATGCTGACTGTTTAATTCTATTATGGTGGGCATAACAACACAGCAAACTGGGCGTTGGTTATCTTCTTATTGAGTCTTTCTACTCTTCTAATAACTTTTCTCACTAAAGGAGGGAGAAGGTATACAATACTTCCAAACGAGTCCATAATTGGGTAGGAAAACTAACATTTTACGACGTTTCTCCTATGCATTAGGCATCTTCTGGTAATTTATTCAGAAATAAATACATACATATATATTACAAAGATAGGTACATTAGGAGAGATCTAGGACTGTGACAGTTCATCCTTTCCAGCCCGCTACTCGTGACTACCCATTCAAATCATCTTACGAAATGTCTTCCACCATGACACTTTGCCCCCACCTAAGGTACCACGCCCCGTCCTTGAGGACATGCTACGTGCCTGCACAAAAGAAGCACCCTTTAGATGCCCTTCAGGTAAAATTTATTTCCAGGTTAATGGTGTCGCAATAGGCAGTCCATTGGGAGTACTATTTGCCCAAGCTTACATGTGCCATATTGAAAACTGCGTCCTAAGTTCCATCAACCCTTCACCAAAAATATATTTAAGATACGTAGACGACATCTTTGTTGACGTAGACGGAGACGAACAGTTTGAAAACCTTAAGAGGGCTTTGGAAGAGAACTCATGCCTACGATTCACTATTGAAAAGAGTGTAGAGAACAAAATTCCTTTCTTAGACGTGTGGGTAGATGGATCAGATGGCATTTTCACCACTGATGTTTACAGAAAACCTAGTGACTCAGTGTCTAAACGGGAAGAGTGAATGCCCCTCTAAGTATAAGAAAAGTGTGGTACGGGTTTACGTTGCAAGGGCCTTCAAAATTTGTTCAATTTGGTCTCTTATTCACCAAGAATTAAACAGGATAAAAGAAATCGTAACTAATAATGGCTTCCCGTTGAAAGACATTGACAAAGAAATTAAAAATAAAATGGATTTAGCTAACACCACCGCTTTAGATGAAAGTAGTAAATTCAATAACATTAACCTTTACTACCAGAACACAATGTCTTCAGCTTATAAAAAAGATGAAAAGGTCCTGAAAGAAATAATAAAAAATAATTGTAAACCTACAAAAGAAGGAGATAAGCTTAATTTGATAATTTATTACAGAAACCCCAGAACATCATCTCTAATCATGAAGAATAATTTGGCAGCACAAAAGGATAAATTAAAACAGAGCAATGTTGTGTACAAATATACTTGTAATTTTAAGAAAGACAGTGCGCTCGGTATAGACGAGTATATCGGGTACACAATACAAACACTTTCACAAAGACTCACGTACCACATGCAGAACGGGGCAATAAAATCACACATGACGAAATCCCACAAGAGCAACATATCAAGAGAACACCTAAACAAGAGCACAATGATAATCGCCAGGAATGGTAATATAACAAAACTAAAATGCGTGGAGGCAGTGATGATAAGAAACTATATGCCACTTATTAACATACAACAAAACATGTGCGGGACCCTAGAGTTGTATGGGTCACGAGTAGCGGGCTGGAAAGGATGAACTGTCACAGTCCTAGATCTCTCCTAATGTACCTATCTTTGTAATATACATGTATGTATTTATTTCTGAATAAATTACCAGAAGATGCCTTATGCATAGGAGAAGCGTTGTAAAATGTTAGTTTTCCTACCCAATCATGGACTCGTTTGGAAGTATTCTTCTCCCTCCTTTAGAGAGAAAAGTTATTAGAAGAGTAGAAAGTCTCAATAAGAAGATAACTAACGCCCAGTTTGCTGTGTTATTTAATAAGAAATGCATTGAAGAGAACCTGCTCCCTAAATTCACTAATATATATATACATATATATATATATACTTATATATGCGTATATATATATATATACATATATATACATATATATATATACATACATACATATATATAAATATATATATATATATATTTATATATATTTATATATATTTATATATATATATATATTTCTAGGGCACAGGCTTTCATATATATATATATATATATATATATATTGATGAAGGTGGAAAAACAAGTCACTGGTCTAGTTCCGAGTTTCTGAGTTTATTCCTGACCGGCTTCGCTCTGTGCTTCTTCAGAGGAAGCATAGAGCGAGACCGGTTAGGAATAAACTCAGAAACTCGGAACTAGACCCGTGACTTCTTTTTCCACCTTCATCAACTTGTCACAATGTACCAACATATATATATGTATACATATATATATATATATATATATGTATATATATATACGTATATATATATATATGTATATATATGTATACGTATATATATATATATATATATGCATATATATTCATTATATATATATATGTATATGTAGATAAGTATGAATATCTTAGTACTACTAAAAAATTAATTGGATGGGTTCTCTGACTTTTGGGTGGTTTTGCAAAAAGCCTCGCGCCCCTGTGTTGACGTCGTGATTTTGTAACGCTTCTCAAGCCAGAGCCAGTAAGCCATGGACAATCATCGTTGAGTTGAGCCATGGACTATCATCGTTGAGTCAAGAACGATCATCGTTGAGCCATGGACGATCATCGTTGAGCCATGGACGATCATCGTTGAGCCATGGACGATCATCGTTGAACCATGGACGATCATAGTTGAACCATGGACGGTCATCGTTGGGCCGTGGACGATCATCGTTGAGCCGTGGATGATGATCGTTGAGCCGTGAACGATCATCGTTGAACAATGGACGATCATCGTTGAGCCATGGACTATCATCGTTGAATCAAGAACGATCATCGTTGAGCCATGGACGATCATCGTTGAGCCGTGGACGATCATTGTTGAGCCATGGACGATCATCGTTGAGCCGTGGACGATCATCGTTGAGCCGTGGACGATCATCGTTGAGCCGTGGGTGATGATCGTTGAATCGTGAACGATCATCGATGAGCAATGGACGATCATCGTTGAGTCAGAACGATCATCGTTGAGCCATGGACGTTGTTGAGTCAAGAATGATCATCGTTTAGCCGTGGACGATCATAGTTGAGCCGTGGACGATCATCGTTGAGCCGTGGACGATAATCGTTAGGCAATGGACGATCATCGTTGAGTCGTGGACGATCATCGTTGAGCCGTGGACGATCATCGTTAAGCAGTGGACGATCATCGTTGAGTCAAGAATGATCATCGTTGAGCCGTGGACGATCATCGTTGAGCCGTGGACGTTCATCGTTGAGCCATGGACGATCATCGTTGGGCCGTGGACGATCATCGTTGAGCCGTGGATGATTATCGTTGAGCCGTGAACGATCATCGTTGAGCAATGGACGATCA
This sequence comes from Oratosquilla oratoria, assembly GCF_046742065.1. Classification (NCBI taxonomy): domain Eukaryota; kingdom Metazoa; phylum Arthropoda; class Malacostraca; order Stomatopoda; family Squillidae; genus Oratosquilla; species Oratosquilla oratoria. The sequence continues at coordinate 51,162,495 of NC_134805.1, read as the reverse complement.
TCGTTGAGTCAAGAACGAACATTGTTGAGTCAAGAACGATCATCGTTGAGCCGTGGACGATCATCGTTGAGCCATGGACGATCATCGTTACCAATAATAAATTAGATTAAACCATTTCAAAGGTGACACATTTTAAAAATGTTACATGTCTTGGAGAGGAAGGTCTGTAAGTCCTCCGAGGTCGTAAGTTCTCCGAGGCAGTAAGCCTTTCGAGGCTGTAAATTCTCCGAGGGTACAAGTTCTCCGAGGGTGCAAGCCCTCCGAGGGTGCAAGTCCTCCCAGGGTGCAAATCCTCCGAGGGTGCAAGTTCTCCGAGGGTGCAAGTCCTCCGAGGGTGCAAGTCCTCCGAGGGTGCAAGTCCTCCGAGGGTGCAAGTCCTCCGAGGTTGCCAGTCCTCCGAGGGTGCAAGTCCTCCGAGGGTTCAAGTCCTCCGAGGTTGCCAGTCCTCCGAGGGTGCAAGTCCTCAGAAGTTTTTGACGATTATACGACTAGGTGGTCGACAAAATGCCAGGAGAACCCGACGCCGTGCAGAAGAAGCGACAACGCCACTTTTGGAAATGAGTGACATGTCAGAAAAAAATTCAAAAAGCCGACCTACAATCCAATAAACGGTACCTTTGCCAGCTAAGGGCAGAACACAGCAAAACATTCCCCGCTCTATATACTACAGTCAAACATTTCTCGACAAAAGAGTCGGTAAGACAGTTTCACCGAAAAGTCCTTAAGCCGAAAACTCCATGCAGGACAAAATTAATTTCCCTGCAGGAATTCGGAGAAGAACCCCACTAGCTGGAGCCTGGGTCATAGCAATATGATTGCTGCGCCTTTTAAAGGCTCCTCAGGTTGTTGCATCGGCCATTGATATTGGCTCAGGCGAGAAACCCGCCAGCTAATAACGGACCCTCAAGTGAGGGAAATTCTTCTGGCCCCAAGCCCCAAAAGTAGTGATCGAAGAAACTAACAACGTATATCAATTTCCATCTGTACACGCAACCCAGATATGTTCAATATTGGGTGTCATGACATATATATATATATATATATATATATATATATACTGTATATATATATATATATATATGTATATATATATATATATATATATTATAAATATGTATATAATATATATATATACATATATATATATATATATATAATATACTGTATATATATATATATATATATATATATATATATATATATATATATATAGTGTTTGTGTGCGTGCATGTTTATGTGTGTATATATATATATATATATATATATATATATATATATATATATATATATATATATATATATATATATTGTGCATGTGTGTGTGCGTGCGTGTGTGTTTGCGTGCGTGTTCGTGTGTGCGTAGGTGTGTGTGCGTTCGTGTGTGCGTTCGTGTGTGTGTGTGTGTGTGTATGTATGTGTGAGTCTATTGGCGAATACCATAAAATTGAATATTAGGATTTTGAGGAATTATTAGAAAAAATTAAAGAAGAAATGAAGAAGGTGAAGAAGGGGCAAGAAGGAATGAAGGACTTTATCGTGAAGGCGGTAAAGAGATGGAGTGACGATGACGACAATGATGATTCGGAAGATGAAGTTAGGACTCCACCACGTAAACGACCTAAAGCGTCCAAAGATGTTGTTATTACCGGTACTGAATAAAAAAAAAAAAAAAACCCTGTATGGGTTCCTCTCTTTTATTATCTAAACCAAACCGAACAAATCATACATTAAAACAATGAGGGCGGAGCCCTGGGGCGCGAAGCACCCCGAAGCGAAGCAGCCAATCAGGATGATCGCTTCACACGACACCATCCAAACAATCAGAAATAAAATAGTATATAAACATCACACACACACACACACCCAAACAATTAGCCTGAAGATGGTCTCCAGAGAAGACCGAAACGTTGCAACCTCATACGGACAGCTACTCAGCAAACTATCAGTCCAACACCGTAAATTAGCAAGATAAATTGAAGTTCTTAACAAAAAGATAAATAATGCAGAAACAGCAATATTATTTAATCTCGTCTGTCAACAAGAAAATATTCTTCCTGGATAAATATATATATATATGTATATATATATATATATACATATATATATATATATATATATATATATGTATATATATATATATATATATATATATATATATATATATATATATATAACAGGTGAAAAATGTAATCACACATTTGTCAATCACGGTAAAACCACTGTTGGAGTAGAAAAGACTGGAAACGGGTAATCTATATATTTCGATTGTCAACTGCAATCCTCTTCAGTAGATGATCTACTGAAGAGGATTGCAGTTTGCAATCGAAATATACAGATTCCCCGTTTCCAGTCTTTTCTACTCCAACAGTGGTTTTACCGTGATTTATATATATATATATATATATATATATATATATATATATATATATATATATATATATATGTATATTTATATATATATCTATATATATGTATATACATATATGTGTACATATATGTATATATATATGTATAAATATTGCAGTAATTCATAAGGCACACGTGAAAATAATATGCAGAAAAAAACACTGGGAAATAAGAAGCTTAGTCCGAACGTTTTCGTCTATTTAAGACATTATCAAGAAAGAAAAATATTTGACAAAAAGAACCTTTTGGTTCTTCCTTACAGTGAGAATTTAGTTTATCTGCCTAATATTCTCAAACAATTCAACATCAACTTGGTTTTCAAAAATAACAATACTATAAAAGGTAAGCTCATTAAAAATTCACCTGAAGTAAATGAGGGTTGTGTTTACTCTATTCCATGCCTTAGATGTAACAAATTTTATATCGGCCAAACTGGTAAAGACTTAAAAACTAGGATAAATCAGCACAAATATAGTGTAAGGAGTGGGCAAAGTTCCAGTGGCCTTTTTATCCATGTAAGAGACCACAACCATCCTATTGACTGGGATAATTCTAATGTAATGATTTCTTGTAGATCTTTATTAGAAAGAAACATGATCAAATCCAGTCACATTAAGCAAACCTTTGACCATAATATTAATTTAAGTTTAGGATTATATAAACTTGATTATTTTATTATTGATAAAATTGTAAAAAAAAATCTCCAATTGTTACTAGGCCGGAGTGACGTAACGTCATGTGACCAAACGTCCTTAAAAAGTAAACATACGTCTATACCTGATTATGAAGCATCTTGTGTGTCCTTTCCATGTTTCTAGCTTGTCAACTACTTTATGTATATATATATATATATCCACCTATGTCTCTGTAACTGTGTATTCCTGGATAATGTCTTAAATAGAGGAAAACGTTCGGACTAAGCCTCTTATTTCCCAGTGTTTTTTCTGCATATGTATATATATATATACATATGTATATATATATATATATACATACATATATATATATATATATATATATATATATATATATATATATATATATATATATATATATATATATGGAAAGAATGAGTGAAGAAAGACTAGTAAAAGAGGTATGGAAGGCAGATGTGGAGGGAATGAACATGAGGGGACGTCCTAGGATGAGGTGGATGGATGGGGTGAAGGGGGCTTTGGGGAAGAGGGGAATGTCTGTTGAGGAAGGAAGGGAGAGGACGGAAGACAGAGGTGAGTGGAGAATGGTTGTATATGGATGATGTGATTGCATGAGGAGGAATGGGCGGGGGGGGGGTAGTATGCGTGAGTAAATTTTGACGTAGCCCGAAGGGATTTCTCCCCGTCCTCTCCTTATATGCAAGGGGGGACGGAGAGGGGGGGTCGCCGATTAAATGAAGCGGCCTTGCTGTGGATGTGCTGTGTCTTGCGACACTGCTTCTGACCCAGGGCGGTGGGCAGGGTGTAGGGATGACCCGTCATCCAGGAGGTGCTCAGATGAGAGTGAGGGTGGGAGGGGTGTGGAGTGTATTTAGGGATAAAATGGGTGGGAGTGTTTTTATGCCTTTCCCTTTTTGGCTACCTCCCTTGGAAGGGGGAAAAAGCCTTGGTATATGTATGTATGTATGTATATATATATATACATATGTATATATATGTATGTATTCATGGACACACACACACACACACACACACACACACACACACACACACACACACACACGGTGGCGCCGTTGGTAGAGCACTGTACTGGGAAGTACGGTGGTGCTCGCAGTACCTGTTTCGAATCCTGCCCAGGGCCGAAATTATTTCGGTATCGATCTGCTTCGGGTCGTTACTCTGACTCTCGTGGGCGGGGAGTTGGGTGTGTGTGTGTGTGTGTAAGGTCATAGCATTACCCATAGATCGGTCATACGAGCTCTGAGCTCTCTTTCGGGAGGGAAATAGCTGTCGATCACGAGTCCAACACGTGATCCAAAAGACCAAAGACCAAGGTGAACACACACACACACACACACACACACACACACACACACACACACACACACACACACACACACACACACACACACACACACACACACACACACACACATACCACACGTCGGTCGGGGTGGCAGCGAACTCTGGACTCCGGTGATATCTTCAAATTTCGAGGATCACAACGACAAGGAAGTACCTGTGTTGTATTAAAAGGAAAGGGGCAAGCTTGTGGTGTAGTGTGAAGTTGAAGAAAAAGGAGAGGGGGATTGATTACTTAGGAAAGTGGAAGGAAATGAGGAAGGGGAATATTGAGTCCAGGAAGTCAGACGGCATGTCAACAAAAACGGCCGGACGATAATGGTGAAGTCGAAGAGATTAGAAATATAGATAAGAGCAGCGCAATGGAAGGTGAAGATAACTACTTCCATAGATTTAATGAGGGAGGAAATGACAATCATCCCCGACTAGTAAATTTAGTGGAGGAACTAAAAGAAATGAATAGAAATTGGGAAGTTAGGTTTGTCCAAATAGAGTTATTACTTAACGAGTTGATAAACTGGAAAAAAACTAAAGAAGGACAATCAAAACCTAACTAAAGAAATAGAAGAATTAAAAAGACAGCTAAGAGAAGTAAAGGATGAGAATGAGGAATTAAAGAGGAGTAATAAAGAGAATTAAGAGTCCATTGCAAAAGAGGTAAGTGGTTGGAAAAAAATACAAGAGAACAATAAAATTGAATTTAGAGGTATAATGGAACAGCAGATGAAAGAACAAACTAAGGAAACCATTATTAAAGTGATGAGGGATAAGGAGAATATAGTAAGAGACATAGCGGATAAATAGAAATGTATAATTATATTAGGGATGGAAGAGAAGTATTACCCAAATGGGACTACAAGAATAAAAGAAGAAAAGGAAAAAGTAAATAAGATATTAGATGTAGTTCAAGAGGATGAACCAAAAACAGGGAAAGAAATAGAAGAAATATATAGATTAGGGAAATACAAAACAGATAACACCAGACCAATTAAGATTAAATTCAGGTCATAAACAACAGCAGAGAATATCTTAGCAAAAACAGGGAAACTAGCAGACAGTGATCAATATAAACAGGTATGGATAAAAAGAGAAATGAATAAAAAGGAAAGAGAGGATGAGAAAGCAAAAAGACTAGAAGATAAGGAAAAAATCGAGAAAAGAACAGAGTCAGAAAAAGAGAAATTCTATTGGAGAGTAGTGGATATGAAAGTGAGAAAATGGTTCATAGCCGAGAAAAACGGAAGGGAAACAGAAAACAATGGAAGTAGCAGAAAATTAAAAGTGTCTTACACAAATATAGATGGCTTGATAACAGGCTTGAACGAACTGAATGATTACCTGATGGAAAAAGAACCGGACATAATGGGAATTGTAGAGAAAAAAATAAAAGGTCCACTACCACCCAACAGTGGTGCATATAATTATTGGATTAGAAACAGAGAGGTAAAACAAGAGGGTGGAGTTATGTTCCTGACTAAGAAAGATATAAATGTGAGGAATGTCACATATGGAAAGAATAGAGTAGAGATGATTATGATGGAAGTGGAAGACAAGGATGGGAAGAGCAGGAAGTTTGTAGTAAATCATGTGCCTCCTAAATAAGGAAAAATACACGAAAAAAACGAACAATATAGAAAGGGAAGATTGATGTATGAAATTATTTTTTTATAAAATAGGAGAATTCTTGCAAAAAGCAGACTGGGAAAGTATACATAAAGAGGAAACAACAGAACATGAGAAATGGAATATTTTGACAAAACTTATAAGGAAGGAGTGGAAAAGTATGTTCCAAGTCAAAAGCAA
>NC_134805.1:51143768-51151268 GCF_046742065.1 Oratosquilla oratoria | reverse complement strand
AAGAGAATGAGAGAGAAAAAAAAGAGAAAGAAAGAAAAAAGAGAGGAAAGAGAAAGAAAGTGGATAAGTTTAAGAGACAAAGAGGAAAGAGAAGGAGAAAATGGAGAAAGAGAAAAAAGAGAAAGAAAGGAAATGGGAGAAAGAAAAAAGAAAAAGAGAAAAAGGCAAGAAAAAAGAAAAGAAAAAAGAGAGAAAACGAGATAGAAAAGGAGAGATAGTGAAAGAGAGAGAAAAATAGAAAGATAGAAATAGAAAAAGAAAGACAAGAGAGAATGAGAAAGAGAAAGAAAAGAAAGAAAAAAGAGAAAGACAAGAGAAAAAGGGATGAGAAAGAAAAAGAGAGAAAGAGATTGAAAGAGAAAGAGCAAGAAAAAAGAAAGAAAAAGAGAAAGAGAAAAATATAAATAGAAATAAAAGAGAAAGAAAAAGAGAGTAAAAAGGAGAAAGAGAGAGAAAACGAAACAAATTGAGGAATAAAAGAAGAAAGAAAAATAGAAAGAGAAAGACAGAGGGAAACAAAGAGAAAACAAGAAAAAGAAAAATAGGAAAAGGAAGAGAGAAAGAGGAATAGAAAAAGAGATAAAGAGAAAGAAAGAGAAACAGAAGAAAGAGAAAGAAAGAGATGGAGATGAATAAAGAGTAAAAGAAGGAGACAAATGAAGTGATAAATAGAAATAGAAAGAAAAAAGAGAGTAAGAAAAGAAGAGAATGAGAAAGAAAAAGGAACAGAGGAAAAAAGAAAGAGGAGAGAAAAATAGAAAGAGAAAGAGAAAGGGAAAGAAAAACGAGAAAGGAGAAAAGGAAGAGAAAGAAAGAAAGAGAAACAAAGAAGAGATAAAGAAAAAAGAGGAAGAGGAAGAAAAAAAGAGAAAAAGAAAGAGAAATAAATAAATAAAGAGTAAAAGAAAGAGAAAAGAGTAAGAGAGAAAAGATAAAAACATAGAAAGAGAAAAAGAGAAACAGTAAGAGAAAGAGAAAGAAAGATAAAAAGAGTGAGAAAAATTAAAGAGAAAGTAAGAGAAAAAAGAGAAAAAAAGAGACACAGAAAGAGAAAGAGAAATAGAAAATGAGAAATAAAGAAAAAGAAAAAAGAAAGAAAGAGAAAGAGAGAAATAAAGAGGAAAAGAGAGAGGGAAAGAAAGGTATAAAAAGAAAGAGAGAAAAAGAAAGAGAAAGAAAAAGAGAAAGATGAGAAAGAAACAGAAGTAGAGAAAGAGAAAAGTAAGGAAGGTTAAAAAGAAAAATAGAAAGAGGAAACAAAAGCGAATGGGAAAGAAAGAGAAATAGAAAAAGGAATAAAGAGAAAGATAGAAAGACAAAGTGTCAGAATGAGAAAGAGAGAAAAAGAGAAAGAGAGAAGGATAAAGAAACGGAAAAGAAAAGTGAAAAAGAAAGGAAGAAAAAAAAAAGAGATAAAGAAAGAAAAAAGAAAGAGAAATAGAGAAAAACATACATACATATACCAAAGGATTTTTCCCCCTTACATGGAAGGTAGCCATAAAACAAAGGCATAAAATCCATTCCCTCCCATTCCATCCCTAATACACTCGGTTCCCCTACACCCTCTACTCTCCCTCTTATCTTTGTACCTCCTGTATGACGGGTCATCCCTGCATCTTGTCCACTGACCTGGGTCATAAGCAGTGTCGCAAGACACAGCACATCTACAGCAAGGCTGCTTCATTAAATCGGCGACACCGCTCTCCGTCCCCCATGCAGAAAAGGAGAAGACGGGGAGAAATCCCTTCGGGCTGCGTCAAATGTTTATCACACATACTACCTCACCCCCATCCCCCACCCATTCCACCTCAATATAAAACCATTCTCCAGTCACCCTTGTCTTCAGTCCTCTCCCGTCCTTTCTCAACAGACATTCCCCTCTTCCCCAAGGCCCCTTTCACCCCATCCATCCATCTCATCCTAGGTCGCTCCCTCATGTTCCCTCCCTCCACTTCTGTCTTCCACACCTCTTTTATTAGTCTTTCTTCACTCATTCTTTCCATGTGTCCAAACCATCCCAACACTCTTTCATCCACCCTATCTCCCACCCCCGTTCTTCTCCTCACTTCCTCATTTCTCTCTCTATCCAGCCTAGTAACCGCTATCATACTTCTCAGACACCTCATCTCAAACACATTCAAACTTCTTCTCTCTTCCTCTTTTATGTTCCATGTTTCTGCCCCATACAGTGCTGTCGGCACAATCACTCCTTCATACAATCTCCTCTTAGCATCCATCCCTAAATGTCTATTTCTCATTATGATTTTTAATCCACCAAGGCACTTACTCGCTTCTCTCTATCTTAAAAAGAAATCAAGAGAAAGAGAAAGAGAGAAAGTGAAACGAAAAAGAGAAAAAAGAAAGAGAAAGAGAGAAAGTGAAACGAAAAAGAGAAAAAAGAAAGAGAAAGAGAAAGAGAAAGAAAGAGAAAGAGAAAGAGAAAGAGAAAGAGAAAGAGAAAGAGAAAAAGATAAATAGAAATGAATAGAGAAAGAAAAAGAGAGTAAAAATAGAGAAAGAGAAAGAAACAAATTGAGGAATAAAACAAGAGGAAAAGAGAAAAATAGAAAGAGAAAGAGAGAGGGAAAGAAAGAGAAAACGAGAAAAATAAAAATAAAAATAGGAAGAGGAAGAGAGAAAGAAAAATAGAAAAATAGATAAAAAAAAGAGAAAGGGAAAAAGAGAGAGAGATAAATAAAGAGTAAAAAAGAAAAAAAGAAAAAGATAAATAGAAATATAGAGAGAAAAAGAGAGTAAATAAAGAGGAGAAAGAGAAAGAATAAGGAACAAAGTGAGGAATAAAAGAGGAGAGGAAAATAGAAAGAGAAAGAAAAAGGGAAAGAAAAACGAGAAAAGGAGAGGAAGAGGAAGAGGAAGAGAGAAAGAGAAATAAAAAGAGATAAAGAGAAAGTAAAAGAGGAAGAAGAAGAGAAAAAGAGAGAAAGAAATAGAAAAATATAATAAAGAGTAAAAGAGAGGAAGAGAAAGAAAGAAAAAGATAAAAACAAGAAAGAGAAAAAGAGAAAGATAGAAAGAGAAAGAAAAAGAGAAAGAGAAAGAAAGAGGAAAAGCGAGAGACAATTAAAGAGAAAGTAAGAGAAAAAAAGGAGAAAAAAGAAGACAAAGAAAGATAAAGAGAAATAGAAAAAGAGAAATAAAAAAAGAAAAGAGAGAAATAAGGAGGAAAAGAGAGAGAAAGAAAGATATAAAAACAGAGAGAAAAAAGAAAGAAAAAAGAAAGAGAAAGAGAAGAGGAAGAAAGAGAAATAGAGAAAGAGAAAGAGAAAATAAATAAGGTTAAAGAGAAAAAAACAGAAAGAGGAAGCAAAAGTAAAAGGAAAAGAAAGAGAAATAGAGAAAGAAATAAGGAGAAAGATAGAAAGAGAAAGTATGAGAATGAGAAAGATAGAAAGAAAGAAAGAGGGAGAGAAGGATAAATAGAGAAAGAAAGACAAAAATGGAAAAAGGAAAAGAGAAAAAGAAAGGAAGAAAAAGAAAAAAAAGAGGAAGAGATAAAGAGAAATAGAAAAAGAGATAAAGAGAAAGAAAGAGAAAGAGAAAAAGAGAGAAAGAAAGAGATGGAAATAAATAAAGAGTAAACGAAATAGAGAAAATGAAAAATAGAAATAGAAAGAGAAAAAAGGAGTAAGAAAAGAAGAGAAAGAGAAAGAAAAAGAAACAAAGTGAGGAAAAAAGAGGAGAGAGAAATAGAAAGAGAAAGAGAAGGTAAAAAAAAAGGAGAGGAAGAGGAAGAGAGAAAGAGATATATAAAAGAGACAAAGATAAAGAAAGAGAGGAAGAGGAAGAGAAAAAGAGAGAAAGAAATAGAAAGATATAAATAAAGAGTAAAAGAAAGAGAGAAAGAGAAAGAGAGATTAAGATAAAGGAAAGAAGGAGAGAAAGAGAAAGAGAAAGAGAAAGAGAAAAAGACAGAGAAAAAGAAAGAGAAAGAGAAAGAGAAAGAGAAAGAGAAAGAGAAAGAGAAAAAGAGAAAGAGAAAGATAAAGATAAAGACAGAAAGAAAGAGAAAGAGAAAGATAAAGAGAAAGAGACAGAAAGAGAAAAAGGGAGAGAAAAGTTAAAAAGAAAATAATAGAAAAAAAGAGAAAAGAGGAGACACAGAAAGAGAAAGAGAAATAGAAAATGAGAAATAAAGAAAAAGAAAGAAAGAGAAAGTGAGAAATAAAGAAGAAAAGAGAGAAAGAAAAATATAAAAGAAAGAGAGAAAAAGAAAGAGAAAGGAAAAGAGAAAGAGAAAGAGAAGAGAAAGAAAGAGAAATGGAGAAAGAGAAAGAAAAACAAAGAAGGTTAAAGAGGAAATAGACAGAAGAAAGAAAAGCGAAAGGGAAAGAGAAACAGAGAAAGGAAAAAAAGAGAAAGATAGAAAGAGAATGTGAGGAAATGAGGAGAGAAAGAGGGAGAGAAGGAGAAAGAAAGGGAAAAAGGAAAAGAGAAAAAGAACGAAAGAAGAGAAAAAGAGATAAAAGAATAAAAAAGAAAGAGAAAAAAGAGAGAAAAAGGAAAAGAAAAAAGAAATTGAGAGAAAGAGAGAAATGGAAATAAAAGAGAGAAATATGGAAAGAGAAAAGCTAAATAGAAATAAAAAGAGAAAAAGAGTAAAAGATTAAAAGAAGAGAAAGAAAGAAAAAGAAACAAATTGAGGAATAAAACAAGAGGAGGAGAGAAAAATAGAAAGAGAGAGAAAGGGAAAGAAAGAGAAAACGAGAAAAAGAGAAAGAGCAATATGAGAAAGAAAAAGAGAAAAAAGAGAAAAAGAAAGAGATAAAGAAAAAATAAAGAAAGAGAGAAAAGACTAAGATAAATAGAAATAGAAAGAGAAAAAAGAGTAAGAAAAGAAAAGAAAGAGAAAGAAAAAGGAACAAAGTAAGGAGTAAAAAAAGAGGAGAGAAAAATAGAAAGAGAAAGGGAAAGAAAAAACAAGAAAAGGAGGAGAGGAAGAGGAAGATAGAAAGGGAAATAAAAAACATACAAAGAGAAAGAAAGAGGGGAAGAGGAAGATAAAAGGAAAGAAAAAAAAAAGAGAAATATATAAATAGCGAGTAAAAGAAAGAGAAAGAGAAAAATATAAAAAGAAAGAAAAAGAAAAAGAGAAAGAGAAAGAGCAAGAGAAAGAGATAGAGAAGGAGAAAGAGAAAGAGAAAGGAATGGAAAAAGGAAAAGAGAAAAAGAAAGGAAGAAAAAGAAAGAAAAAACAGGAATAGAAAAAGAGAAATAGAAAATGAGATAAAGAGAAAGAAAGAGAAAGAGAAAAAGAGAGAAAGAAAGAGATGGAGATAAATAAAGAGTAAAAGAAAGAGGAAAAGGAAAAAGATAAATAGAAAGAGAAAAAAGAGTAAGTAAAGAAGAGAAAGAAACAAAGTGAGGAATAAAAGAAAGAGGAGAGAGAAAATAGAAAGAGAAAGAGAAAGGGGAAAAAACGAGAAAAGGAGAAGGAGAGGAAGAGAGAAAGAGAAATAAAAAGAGATAAAGAGAAAGAAACAGAGGAAGAGGAAGATAAAAGGAGAGAAAGAAAGAGAAAGATATAAGTAAAGAGTAAAAGAAAGAGAAAGAGAGAATAAGATAAAATTAAAAGAAAAGGAAAAAGAGAAATAGAAAGAACGAGAGAAATATAAATAGAAAGAGAAAGAAAGAGAAAAAGAGAGAGAAAAATTAAAGAGAATGTAAGAGGAAGAAAAAAAAAGAGAAAAAAGGAGACACAGAAAGGGAAAGAGAAATAGAAAATGAGGAATAAAGAAAAAAAAAGAGAGAAAGAAAGACGAAAAGAGAGAGAAAAAGAAAGATATAAAAATAAAGAGAGAAAAAGAAAGAGAAAGAAAAAGAGAAAGATAAAAAGAAGAAAAAGAAAGAGAAATAGAGAAAGAGAAAGAAAAAATAAAGAAGGTTAAAGAGAAAAATAGAGAGAGGAAGCCAATTGCGAAAGGGAAAGAAGGAGAAATAGAGAAAGGAACAAAGAGAAAGATAGAAAGAGAAAGTGTGAGAATATGAGAGAGAGAAAGAGAGAAAGAGGAAGAGAAGGATAAACAGAGATAGAGAGAAGGAGAAAGAAATTGAAAAGGAAAAGAGAAAAAGAAAGGAAGAAAAAGAGAGAAAAGAGAAAAAGAGATAAAAAGAAAATATAAAGAAAGAGAAAAAGAGAAAAAGTAAAAGTAAAAAGAAATTGAAAGAAACAGAAAGAGAGAAAGAAAAATGAAAAAGAGAAAAAGAAAGAGAAAGAGAAAAAGAAAGAGAAAGAAAGAGAAAGAGAAAGAGAAAGAGAAAGAGAAAGAGAAAGAGAAAGAGAAAGAGAAAGAGAAATTAGAAATAAAAAGAGAAAGAAAAACGAGAATAAAGAGGAAGAAAAAAAATTAAGGAATAAAACAGGAGGACAGAAAAATAGAAAGATAAAGAGAGAGGGAAAAAAAGAGAAAAAGAGGAAGAGAGAAAAAGAAAAAGAGAGAAAAAAGAGAAAGATATAAATAAAGAGTAAAAGAAAGAGACAAATAAAAAGATAAATGGAAATAGAAAGAGAAAAAAGTAAGAAAAAAGAGAAAGAAAGAAAAATGAAAAAAGTGAGGAATAAAAGAAAGAGAGAAAAAGAGAAAGAGAAAGAGAAAGGGAAACAAAAAACGAGAAAAGGATGGGGAGGAAGAGGAAGAGGAAGAGGATGAAGAAGAGGAGGAAGAAGAGGAAGAGGAAGAGGGAGAGGAAGAGTTAGAGGAAGAGGAAGAGGAAAAGAGAGAAAGAAAACGAAATATATAAATAGAGAATAAAAAGAAAAGAGAAAACGAGGTAGAAAAGGAGAGAGAGTGAAAGAGAGAGAAAATGGAAAGATAGAAAGAGAAATAGAAAGAGAAAGAGAAAAAGAAAAGGAAAGAAAAAGAAAGACAAGAGAAAAACAGATGATAAAGAAATATAGAGGAAGATAAAGAAAAGAAAGGAAAAGAGAGAAAGACAAACGAAAAAGGGATGAAAAAAAGGAGAAAGAGAAAGAGAAAGAGAAAGAGAAAGAGAAAAATATAAATATAAATAAAAAGGGAAAGAAAAAAGAGAAAGAGAAAGAAAAAGAAACAAATTGAGGAATAAAAAAGAGGAGAGAAAAATAGAAAGAGAAAGAGAGGGGGAAAGAAAAAGAAAAAGAGAAAAAGAGAAAGGAAGGGAGGAAGAGGAAGAAAGAGAAAAAGAGAAACAGAAAAAGAGATAAAAAGAAAAAAAAGAGAAAACGAAAAAGAGAGAAAGAAAGAGAAAAAGAGAGAAAGAAAGAGAAAGAAAAATAAAAGTAAAAGAAAGAGAGAAAGAGAAAAAGAAAAAAAAGAAAAAAAGAGAGTAAAAAAAGAGAAAGAAAAAGAAACAAATTGAGAAATAAAAAAAGTGGAGAGAAAAATAGAAAGAGAAAGGGAGGGAAAGAAAGAGAAAACGAGAGAAAGAAAGAAAGAGAAAGAAAGAGGGGAAGAGGAGGAAAGAGGAAGAGAGAAAGGGTAAAAAGAGATAAAGAGAAAAAGA
>NC_134805.1:51103768-51108768 GCF_046742065.1 Oratosquilla oratoria | reverse complement strand
ACCTAGAGGTCCGTCTCAGGATGTGTGAGGAGGCAATTCGGCTTCTCAGGAGTGCGCTCCGTGAGAAGAGTGAACCCTCCCCACAACCCAAAGAGCGTTCCACTTCTTCACCTACTGTCACTGCCATGAGCGAGTGGCGCTCCGTGGGGTCCCGTTTGTCGAGCCCGCGTTCGGTAGACGTGTGCCCTGTGGAGCAACCGCTGGCTCTAGTCAATCGTTTTGCTCTACTGGAGGATGAAGTGGCTGAAAACCAGGAGTTCTTGGTGGTGGGGGACTCCATGGTTCGAGGCTATGACGACATCCTGCAGCGAAAGACTAAGCGACGTTGCAAGCTTGTATGTCAACCGGGCCGTGGGATCGTTGATTGTACCCGGTCCATCAGGGAGCAAGGACGGAAGAACACGGTTACGATTGTACATACGGGTAGTAACGATGTAGGTGGGGTGAGATCAGAGGAGCTTGTTCGGAATTACAAGGTCCTCCTTCAGGAGATGAAGGAACGTGGGAGCCGTCACGTAGTCTGTGGGATCCTCCCGAGGATCTACGCAGGTTCGTGTTGGAACAGTAGAGCCATAGGGATCAATGATAGGATATCGCAGTTGTGCACACAATTGGGATACCACTTTCTTGATCCTTGGTATCTCTTTTCTAGGCGCCATGACCTTTACGCTTCTGATGGGATCCACCTTACCCGCAGAGGCAAAGATGTTCTTACAAACCTCATTGTGGGAGTTTGTAATGAACCAGCTCCTTTTTTAGGGTAGAAGGCCAAAGGGAAGGGGAAATAGAATGTACTTGGGAAAACAGTGTAGAGTATAGCATTAATGTAGAACAATATACCAGTATAGGACAAAATATAATTTTAGGATATAATGTCGCTAGAGGACGAAATGTCACATTAGGATATAATGTCATAGGACAAAATGTCGCAATGGGATATAATGACAGTGGACAAAAGATCACGATGGGAAGTAATGATAAAAGAGAACAAAATATCACGATAGGATGTAATGATAATGGAGGAAAAAATATCACGGTAGGATATAATGTCATTGAAGGCCAAAATGTAATTTTAGGAAGGGATACCGGACAGAATGTCAATGAAGGCCAAAATATCATGATAGGATGTAATATCGCTAGAGGACGAAATGACACATTAGGATGTAATGTCTTAAGACAAAATGTCACAATGGGATGTAATGACAGTGGAGGACAAAAGATCACAATGGGAAATAATGATAGTGGAGAACAAAATATCACGATAGGATGTAATGATAATGGAGGAGAAAATATCACGGTAGGTTATAATGTCAGTGAAGAACAAAATATAATTTTAGGAAGAGATACCGGACAGAATGTCAATGAAGGCCAAAATATCAAGATAGGATGTAATGACAGTGGAAGACAAAAGATCACGATGGGATGTAATTATAGTGGAGGAAAAAATATCACGGTAGGATATAATGTCACTGGAGGACAAAATATAATTTTAGAAAGGGATGCCGGACATAATGTCACTGAACGACGGGAGGCCGGCGTGAATCACGGTGACGTAGGGGGACAAAATGTACAAAATAGATCGGATGACCGTAATCGACCAGATGTCCGTGATGGGGGAAATGTTAATTTTGATAGGAGAAATGTTAATGAGGCATTGAATGTCAATGAAGGACCAAATAATAATAATATAGAGCAAGGCATAAATAAAAAACAAAATTATAATATAAGACATGATATTGAAACTCAAAATGTGTCAAAAAGAAATAATCAGGAGTTTCTTAAAACTATGTACTTTAATGCTCGTAGTATTAGGAACAAATTTCAAGAAATACAGGCGTATGTCAAAAGCGAAAATCTCGATATGATAGGAATAACTGAGACATGGTTAAATGGTACAGAGTTCGAAGCTGAATTTAATATTGCGGGATTTAAACACTTTCATCAGGATAGAAACCACAAGAAAGGTGGGGGTGTTCTATTGTACGTTAAAAACAATGTTCATGCTTGTGTTTTAGAGAAAGTGAAACAGGATGCATATGATAGTTTGTGGGTTGAGTTAACCCAAACAAATGGACAAAAAATGAATATAGGTGTAATATATAGGCCAAAGACATTATCATTAGCAGACGACAAACTGTTATTTCAAGAACTGTCTAGTTTCTGCAACCGGGATTTATTGATAATGGGTGATTTCAATTTTACTGACATTGATTGGATGACCCTTGAACATGGCCATATAGGTAGTCGCTTGATTGATTTTCTTGGTGACAATTACTTAATTCAGCATGTAAAAGAGCCCACAAGATATGGAAACATACTCGATTTATTGATCACTAGCCGCGAAAGCATGGCAACTGATGTAGAAGTCGGTGAATCTGTTGCAAATAGCGATCACAACTTAGTCAGATTCAAACTCCTAAACAATTTTAGAATAGATACTTGTGCTTCTAAAATACCCGATTTCAGTAAAGCTCAGTTCATAGAACTACGTCAGGAGCTTCAGCTTACAGATTGGGAGGAAAAATTAAACGAAAGGCCTGTAGATCAGATGTGGGAAATATTTCAAAATACGCTCACTAAGATGATTCAAACTTACATTCCTTTTAAGGACAGACGTCCCCCAAATCAGGCTCGCCCAAAGTGGCTCGACAAAGAAACTGAAAAAAGTATTGCTAAAAAGAGACAGGCTTATAAGAAATATAAGTGCTCGGGTGCATCTAATGACTATGAAAGTTATGTATCAATACAGAGAGATTTAAAAAAGACAATAAGAAAAAGAAAACGACAATACGAAATGAACATCGCTGAGAAATCCAAAGAGAATCCCAAAGAATTCTATAGTTACATTAGAGATAAAAAGGTTGTTAGGAATCACATTGGTCCACTATTATCTGCTGACGGTCAACTTGAATATTCAAATGAAGGAATGTGTAATCTCTTAAACAATTATTTTAGCTCGGTATTCGTAAACGAAACACCTCAAAGTGAATTCCAAACTGAAACCTGTGAAAAGTCTGGGGTAAACTTACTCACTACGGTAAATATAACAAAAGAAAAAATTAAAAGGTGTATAGACAAACTCAAAGTTAACAAAACACCAGGGCCTGACGGTTGGCATCCAAGAATCTTAAAGGAAATGAAAAATGAGATTGTTGTTCCATTAGAAATTATTTTCAAGAAATCCATCATATCCGGAGATGTCCCAAGAGAATGGAAGCTAGCTAACGTTACTCCCATATTCAAAAAAGGTGACAAAAAGAAACCAAATAACTATAGGCCTATAAGTTTGACTTCGATCGTAGGAAAAATAATGGAAACTATCATCAGAGATGATATCGAATATCATTTAGAAAGTAACCGTTTGATAAATGATAGCCAGCATGGTTTCAGACGGAAACGTTCTTGCGTGACTAACTTACTCGAATTCTACAACACAGTTATCTCGAATTATGACAAAAGAAACAATATAGATTTAATATATCTAGACTTTGCAAAAGCTTTTGATACCGTCCCACACGAAAGACTACTTACTAAATTAGCTTTGCATGGAATAAGTGGTAGCCTATTAGGTTGGACTAGTAATTGGTTGAAAGGTCGAAAACAGAGAGTTGTTTTAAATGGAAAAACTTCTGGATGGAAAAATGTTGCAAGTGGAGTTCCTCAGGGTTCCGTTCTTGGGCCACTTCTATTCATAGTATATATAAATGATATAGACAATGGACTAAAATCTACTGTTTCCAAATTTGCTGATGATACAAAACTGTGCGGAGTGGCAAATGATCACTCAAACCAATTAGATATTCAAGAAGATTTAGATCAATTACAGCAATGGTCTGAAAAGTGGCTAATGAAATTTAACACAAGTAAATGCAAGGTAATGCACATAGGTAAAAATAACAGTAAGTACGATTACAAGTTATTTGGAAATTCGTTAACAAAAGTGGATAGTGAAAAAGATCTCGGCGTAATTATCAGTAACGACCTCAAATCATCCAAGCAGTGTATTTCAGCCTCTGAGAAAGCAAATAAGATTCTGGGATTGATTGCGCGATCTTTTGATTTCAAAAGTCCATCACTCATTAACAAGCTATATAAATCGTTAGTTCGTCCACATTTGGAATATGCTGTTTCCGTATGGTCACCGAATCTCATTAAAGACATTGACAGACTGGAAAAGGTACAACGGCGAGCCACAAAACTGATTCCAAATATCAAAAATAAATCATACGAAAATCGACTTAAGCACATAAATCTGTTTTCCCTAAAAAAGCGTAGACTCAGAGGTGACTTGATACAGGTCTTTAAGATTTTAAAGGGAATTGACAACATCAAAAGTGACCAAATTTTCACATTGAATGAGAATCAGACAAGAAACAATGGTCTCAAACTGTCCGGAAATAGATTCAATTTGGAAGTAGGTAGAAACAACTTTGCCAACCGTGTAGTTAATGAATGGAATAAACTTCCTGCACAGGTAGTGCAATGTAGTTCAGTTCGAAGCTTTAAGAATCATTTAGATAAATACCTAAGTAAGATGCTGTAATTATTATAATTTATGTTATATTATTTGTTTTTGTTTTGTTATAATTTGTCTGTCTGATTTTCATTTATTATTAGTTATATGTCAATTTATTATCATTTACTATTTACCTGTTTGTTTGTTATTCAACTATACCAATGCATTTATTTATGTATTTTAATTGTTATTTACATTGTTATAGTTTTAATTTATTATTAATATTTTTTTTTTTTTTTTTTTTTTTTTTTTTTTTTTTTTTTTTTTTGCATCCGACCTAGATATGGATCAAAAGGTCTCCTGTCGGCATGCTTTGCCTTTGTAATCCTTTGTAATATACATATATATATATATATATATATATATATATATACATATATATATATATATATACATATATATATATATATATATATACATACATATATATACATATAGTATGTATGTATACATACATATATATATATAATATATATATATATAT
>NC_134805.1:51078768-51098768 GCF_046742065.1 Oratosquilla oratoria | reverse complement strand
CGCATAACGAAGTCCCACCTTTACCTCGAACCACTCACTCTCTCCATTTCCAATCCTGACACAAGCTCTACTACTCTCATAAAAACTCTTGACAGCTCCCAGAAGCTTTCCTCCTATCCCGTATATCTGCATAACCTCCCACAGTGCTTTTCTGTCTAACCTATCATAAGCCTTTTCCAGATCCATAAAAGCCAAAAAAAAAACATCCTTCCCCTTTCCTATAGCTTTCTCACATATCTGTCTTGCCACAAAAATCTGATCTATACAACCTCTACCTGTCTTAAATCCACACTGTTCCTCACCAATTACTCCTTCTGTTCCTCTCCTAATCCTCTCAATCCAGATCCTCCCATAAGCCTTCCCAACTACACTTAACAAGCTAATCCCTCTGAAATTACTACATTCACACTTGTCCCCTTTTCCCTTGTAAAGAGGAACTATACAGGCACTCCTCCAGTCCTCCGGCACTCTACCCTCTCTCCAGCAAACATTAAATAACCTCACCAGCCAGTCCACCATCACTGTACCTCCCTTTTTAAGACATTCTGCATGGCATCCATCCAGACCAGGTGCCTTACCTGCTTTCATCATCTTAACAACTGCCTTCACCTCATCCTTCCATATTTCTCCTCCATTCTCCTCACTCATCACTCATTTTCTTCGCATTTCCCACTGCAGCTATCTTTCCCTCCCTATCCTCCTTCACACTTAGCAACTCCCTAAAATATTCTGCCCATCTTCCCTTTACTGCCTTCTCTTCCATTATCATCTCTCCATCTGCACCTTTTACCTTTTCTTTTCTACTTGATTCGCCTCCTCTTCCTCTCTTAATTTCTTTCCAAAGCATCTTTTTATTACTTTCAAAATTTTCTGCCATACTCTTACCACATTTCACATCTGCTCTCCTCTTTGCCTCATTTACCTTTTGCTTTACTTCTCTTTTCTTTTCTTTGTACTTCTCATATGACTCCCTCGTCCTATTTTGTAACCAATCTGTGAAAGCTCGCTTCTTCTCTTCTACAACCTTCTTTGTTTCCTCATCCCACCATTCACTACCATTTCTTCTATTTCCCCCTGTCCTTCTTGTTCCACACACCATCCTTGCACACGTTATGACTCCCTCCTTGAACCATCCCCATTCCTCCTCCACACCCAGCTCCATTCCTTCCTTTACTCCCTCCCACTCCTCCTTCAGCTTCTTTTCGTATTCCTTCTCCTTTCCCTTTTCATTCAAAGAGTTCACTCTAAGAACCTCCCTACCATTTGTCCCTTTCCTCTTTCTCCATCTATCCTCCACTCTCAACTTACCTTCCACCAAAAAATGATCTGATATTCCCCCGCCCTCTCCCTTTAGCACATGTACATCCTTAACTCTTCCTATCATAATCCTATCTACCACTACATAATCCATTAGCGCTCTATCTACCACCCTTCCCTCCACCACCCTCTCCCATGTGTACTTATGCTTGACTTTCTTCCGAAACACTGTATTTGCTATCATCAACTCTCTTTCTAGACACATTTCCACCATCAACTCTCCACTACGATTCTTTCCTGGAACTCCACATTTCCCAACCACTCCATCGATTGGACCATTTCCTACCCTAGTATTAAGGTCTCCCAGTACTATTACATTTACATTTCTTCCTAAATCCTCTATGCACTCATTTAAATCTTTCTTCTACACTCTTCTCACTGCCAGGCCCATATGTACTTACAAAGACCCACATCTCCTTTCCCAGTTTCACCTTCATCCACATTATCCATGAGGAAACCTCCTTCCACTCCACTACCCGTTTACCTATCTCTTCACTTACTAGAATAGCCACCCCTTCCCTCCCTCGCCCTCAGTAAGTACTTTCATATATTACATCTTCAGACTAAAAGATGTCTGAAGATGTAATATACGAAAGTACTTACTGTCTACAATTTCCCTTCTCCTGTGGTTATTTTGCATAAATATATATATATATATATATATATATATATATATATACACATACATATGTATATAGATATATGTGTGTGTGTGTACTGTGTATACGTATATACATATATATATGTATATATATATATATATATATATATTTATATATGTACACACGCACACACATACATGGACACGCAAACACACACACACACACACACACACACACACACACACACACACACACACACACACACACACACACACACACACACACACACACACACACACACACACACACACACACACACACACACACACACACACACACACACACACATACATACACACACACACACACACACACACACACACACACACACACACACACAAACACAGTCCAGCATCATACTACGTTGACATCTACAGCCACCTCCCACCAGTGCTGCTCCACACTGCCCTCCCCCACATAGAAAAGCACACGCATCCAAATTCCAAAGCAGGTACCTCAAGACAGATCCCTAAAACTAATACTACACCATACTCCCCCAAAGATAAGCACTACTGAGAATCCCTAAACTAAGAGGTAGGACTCATGATGGCGATTGCGTTAAGTCGTTAGCCAGATACAAATAGCCCGTAGGTGCAATCAACCACTAACAAAAGATACTCAACACCTCACCCTACACTGTTCCATTCTTACTCTATCCAGGCATGATTACAACATATCCTCCTTGAGTGATATGTGGACCATTCTGGTGGCCACTGCCGGTTATCTAGAGGCTGTGGGACCTTAGTCGGAAGTTACTAAGACCTGGCTACGTCCTTTAAGGATTTTGTTCCTGTTACAGTGCGTTGATTTCTTTGAAGACATCTTGATTAAGATTTATGGATTACTCAATTCATTGTTTGTTAATTACGACTTGAACTAATTAAGATCAGTGGGGTCAGGATCTTATCATCTGCGAGGAATCGGTAATACGACGGTGGGTATTTTGGGGTCTCCTTTGCGATTTTCATTAATTCTGTTAATCTTTAACTGGCACGTTCGAGAGCGACCAGCCTTCCCTGCTCTTTCTAGCGGTCTCATTAGCATCTTCGGGCACGACACTAACCACTAGGCAGGGAGTGTCATCATGTCATAACATGCTACATGACACATCGTGACAGTAATATGATATATTGTGAAGGTGACACGACATCTTGAGCTGTGACTGATTCTTGAATATCATTCCGAGCCACAGCACGGTTGTGTCATAGTGTCCCATGTGGCGTGTCGTGTGCCACGCCGTGTCATACTGTATCTAAATGTGGTCGGGATATGTTGGCTTGTGCCATTTCTTGTACCATTTCATTCCGTGTCGTTCCGTATACATATGCATGGGCCAAGATTTACCCGTTTTTCAGAGAGACCGAAGGCTAACGAAAAGAGTAAATAGTCGTCATTTTGAAACTGGAGTTTTCTGTCTTTCTCGAATTAGAACGCTTTGGAATGATTACAAAGTCTTTTGGCGGTTCATGCTTGGACCGTGATACGATTTGCAAAGAATATGATGAGTTGCTTTTTCAATCCCAGTTTACATCAAGAAGACGAATACGATAATGCGGGCGCCACTCGCAAGGGTGATGGTAGTGATGGTGGTGGTGACCTTGGCTGTGATGCAGATCTTGATAGAAGTGATGGTGATAGCATAACAGTGGTGATGATGGTGATGATGCTGATAGTGGTGGTGATTGTGATGGTAACGATGGTGATGATGATGGTAGTGATGGTGATGGTGATGATGGTGAGGATGGTGGTGATGATGACGACAATTGTGATAATGATAGTGATGCTGTATGTAATGATATTTACTGTACTAATTGTGTTTGATATTGGTTAATAAACATTACAACGACGAGAAATGAACGACTCCTACAAAATAATGATAATAATAATAACGACAGCAACGATATAAACAAAACAAGAACGTCGACGACACAACCCTGACGATGACGACAACGATGACCAGAACGAAATAAACGACGAAAAGAAATAATAACATAATCAAAGACACAACCATCAGGGGCAACGCATGCAGCACAATCCATTCTTTTGACATCACACATTATCTATCTCTAATTGGGGAATTGGCAGACGCTAACAATCAGGCCCGAAAGGAGCGCCGGACAACACTAAGCAAATAGTCAGAGACATTTTTGTCCAAAGTGCAATTGCTCTGCAATTTAGTGGATTTTGCGTGATTATCTCCTGATGACAAGGAAGTGCTGCCAGAGGGCAATATCATTGGCAACAGTGCAATCTAGCCAATGCTCGTTAATTATACATTATGTAATCAATTAGTTCCTATTGTTTATGACTGAGTGATTATTGTCTTAGGGAGTCTTTTATGTTGTTATCGACTCAGTCTAATTTGTTTTTTCTTCAGGGAACAAATCTTCAATAGGTTTAATATGCGTATGTGAAAAGGTATGCATGCATGTGTGTGTGTGTGTGTGTGTGTGTGTGTGTGTGTGTGTGTGTGTGTGTGTGTGTGTGTGTGTGTGTGTGTGTGTGTGTGTGTGTGTGTGTGTGTGTGTGTGTGTGTGTGTGTGTGTGTGTGTATGTGTGTGTGTGTGTGTGTGTGTGTGTGTGTGTATCCTCTTGTGAACGTACGCGTGTGTACGTGTGAATGCATACATATATTATACATTAAATATAAAAGCATAATCATTCTCATTAATGCTATCTTTGTTTTTGACACTTTTTTTGAAGTAAAATTTTATAAGCAACTTGATGTGTTTTCCCGTAATTATGTTTTTGATATTTAGCATAAGTAATTCTCATCCTCTCTAATATGTTACAATTTCTATTTTTAATAGGTGACCATAGACATCCAATACATTTGCCTTGATAATGAAATGAGGATGACGAAACAATGGTGGACAAAGAACATTTACTTATCTATTTATCGTTATTATTTCTGTTCAGGAGGGCGAGATTATATTCTAAATTATAAAGAGATAATTATGATTTAATTTCTATACAAAATATCATATCAAACGTTCACAATGGAATTTTAATATTCATAATAGCGTTTGCCCTCGTGCATTTCCATATATTGATTCGGTTTCAGTTGACGAGGCCCTACTTGATCTTGACCACATCATCGAAGTGTTAAGCTGAAGAAAGCATGATGGCGTTTCCTTCGCCTGAATAAAATCGCCTGGCGGATAACAGAACAAAATTAAATTACTTTCAATTTGTTAATTAAGATAGATTCACCGTTAACTGCAAAGGGGGGATTCCATTGGCTATTGAAATCGTATGCCGGCTGCCAAAATTATACGAAGGAGTTGAATTCCGTCTCGTGAACTTTATACAGAAGAAAAAAAGATGGCAAAAAGTCTTACTGAACTCTGTAGAAAATATTGTATTTTCATATGTTTTTATGTTGATAGCTAAAATGTGAAAAAAAGAGAAATCTTGTTTTATTATGATAACCACTATAGAAATGTATCGGACATATAAATAGATAAATAAATGAACAAGTAGATTGATTCAGATAAACAAATAATATAAAAAGGAATAAACAAGTTTACAAATGAATGACCAAATAAATAAATACCGAGATATTGTAACAAGTTGAAGACGAAAGAGGTCAGGAATAAATACGGACCAAGACCTATGCCTGCTTTCAGAGAAAGAAAGAAACAAATGAATAGACAAAATAGATGAGTTGATAGACAGATAAGTAAGAATATAAGTAAATAAAGCAGCAAATAGATAAATAATCAAACATATTAATAAATGAATGAAGAAATAAAACAAATTAGCAGATAAACTTGGTATAAGGAATTAAACTACTACTGGGGTGGATGCTGCTGCCATGCTGTTCCTACTATGCTATTACCAGTTCTTTTGGTCACTACTAATTTGGAAAAGATGTTATTGATAATGGTTAAAATAACGATGGCATTTGTAATAATTTATATACGTACATGTGTTGTACTGAGTATGATTGCGCGAGCACGCGCGCGTATGTATGCTAGTTTTCCGAGTGTGTAAGAGCGTCAATATTTGGGGCAACGATCGTGGTGATGGTAGTTCGAACCCTGCCACTAACGAGTTGGACCAAGGTCATGGTTAATAAAAGTCCTTTGTATGGGGCACCACCCTAGTCTCCTGATGGGGAGTTCGCGACGTTGAATCGAATTATATTCGGTTAGTTTAGTTTTGATCTAATAACTTATTTACATACTTATTTGTCCATCTATTGGTAGCGGCTGGATCTCGCGCTGAGGTGGATGAAGACAATCTCAACGCTTTCGTTACGACGGCGAACTTTATTACTTCATTCTGGCTAGTACCAGACGATTTTATTCATCGTAGGCCAAAGCATTGTGACGAATTAGTTAATTCTTTTATTCAGGTTGCCACCAGGCGTTTTCATGCACTTCCGTGGCAGGCACACTCTCCAAGGATGCAAGCACACACTACAAGGCTGCAAACATGCACGCGTATTTCAAGCATTCAGGTTGCAGGACCGCAGGTTGCATGTAGGTTCCGAGCAAGCACACAGGTTGCATGGAGGTCATGGGGTACTAGGCAGGCAAGAAGCAGTATGCTTGCCATTCACTCGTTCATTCGCTGATTCCATGAAACCAGTTCTGTCTGCTTGCCTGCATGCCTGCTTGACTGCTTTTCAGCTGAAGACAATGTACTTATGCAGCTGTTTGTTTGTTTTGTTTGTTTTGTGTGTGTATGTGTGTGTGTGTGTGTGTGTGTGTGTGTGTGTGTGTGTGTGTGTGTGTGTGTGTGTGTGTGTGTGTGTGTGTGTGTGTGTGTGTGTGTGTGTGTGTGTGTGCGTGTGTCTTTGTGTGTTTGTGTGTGTGTATGTGTGCGTGTGTGTATGTGTGTGTGTGCGTATGTGTGTTTATGTGTCTGCGTGTGCGCATGCATATGTGTTTGTACAAAACTAAGTTATTGATAAAAGGATTATCCATTCTTTGTTTCATTTAACAGGTTACTGTCATAACCTCAGTATAAAGACAAATCACGATTTTTCCTGGTTCAGCCAGTAACTGAAGAGAAGCTGAGAGTTGGACACATGGGACGAGCTAGTCTTCAACTATGGCCAAGACGTTGGACCCTATCAAACATTTGGACCTCCACTCTGACCCGAAGAGCGTTCTGGGTCCTAGTTAAAAGAGAAGAGGAAGAAAAATGGAGTTAATCTTATCTGTTTGACACAAAAAAAAAATATATATATTATGCCTCACGGTTAAAGGGGTGAATCTTTCAATAAGGTAGGCCAGTCTTTTGCTTTTACACACACATGCACGCACGCACGCGCGTACGCACGCCCACATGTAAACATACACACACACACACACACACACACACACACACACACACACACACACACACACACACACACACACACACACACACACACACACACACACACACACACACACACACACACACACACACACACACACACACACACACACACACACGCATACACACACGCACACACACACGCACACACACACGCACACACACACGCACACACACACACACACACACACACACACACACACACACACACACACACACACACACACACACACACACACACACACACACACACACACACACACACACGGTGGCGCGGTTGGTAGAGTCCCAGACTGTCACTACGGCGGTCCCGGTTCGAATACTTTCCAGGGCTGAAAATAATTCTAGTATCACTGCACTTCGAGTCGTTACTCCAATTCTCGTGGGTGGAGAGTTGGGTGTGTGTGTAAGTGTAAGGTCAAAGCATTACCCATAGATCGGTCATACGAGCTCTGAGCTCTCTTCCGGGAGGGAAATAGCTGTCGATCACGCGTCCAGCACGTGATCTAAAGACCAAGGTGACACACACACACGCACACACATACACACAAATGCAGGAGAATGCCGAAGATGCAGTCATTAAGGTAATTAAAGAAAAAACCTAGAGTTACAGTGGACAAAAAAGAAGAAAAAAAAGTGTATAGCAGTATATGGTCTAAATTGGTCCCTGAAAGATAAAGAAGAGAAAGAATTGGCAAGAAAAGTTCTAAAAGTAGTACAAGATGTAGAGCAAGAAATAGATACGGAAATAGAGTAAGTGCACAGATTGGGTAAATATGTAAAAGGAAAAAGTGGACCCCTAAAGATCAAATTAAGGTCACAAATGGCAGCAGAATTTTTTTTTAGCTAAAACAGGAAAATTAGCAAGAAGTGAACACTACAAAAGTATATGGATAAAAAGAGACATGAATGATGAGGAAAGAGAAAGAGATAAGACATTAAGAAGCGAAGCTAAGGAAAAAACGTAAAAGAACGGAGACCGAGAAAACGCAGCTCTATTGGAGAGTGGTAGACATGAGATTGATAAAATGGTATACTCAAGAGAAAATAACGAAAGGTTCAGGAAACGAGACGGAGAGAATAGAAAATTAAAACTATCTTAAACCAATGGAGATGGATTGATCTCAGGATTAAACGAACTAAATGATTACCTATCAGGAGAAAAACTAGACATAATGGGAATTGTGGAGACAAAAGTAAGGGGCTCACTATTACCAGTATTGGACATGAACTATATACATACTGGCTTAGAAATAGAGAGAAGAAACAGGGTGGAGCCATGTTCTTGGCCAAGAAAAACTTAAATGCGACGAAAGTTACATATTGAGAGAACAGGGTGGCGATGATCACAATAAAAAGTTTGCAATGATTTACGTGCTCCCCAAAACAAAACGGGGTCTTGGAGAGAGAGAGAGAGAGAGAGAGAGAGAGAGAGAGAGAGAGAGAGAGAGAGAGAGAGAGAGAGAAAGAGATTATTCTAAAATGCTAGATGATACGAGATTTTCATTAAACGCGATGCTGAAGGATGGAGGTAAAGTGGTACTTATGGGAGATTTTAACTGCAAAGAAATCTGTTGGGAAGAGATGACAGTGAAAGGTGGAGAGGATCAATGGGGAAATGTATTACTCGACATGACTATAGAACATACAATGACACAATGGGTAAAAGAAACACTAGATTTAGAAATAATGAAGAGCCGTCGAGATTAGATTTACTATTTACGTCAGAACCTGAAACTGTGGATAAAATTGAATACAAGACACCGATTGCAAAGAGTGACCGCATAATACTTGAGTTAGAACTAAAGAAGGAAATAAATGTATAGAGAGATATGAGAAATACAGAAAAGGAAGACTGATGTATAATAAAACGGACTTTGAGAAACTTAAGAGTTTTTTCTTAAAGCGAGCTGGGAAAATTCTACAATGAAGAAACACAAGTGGAAGAAAAATGGATGATTCTGATGAAAATCTATAAAGGAGTGGATAAATATGTCCCAAGGCAAAAACAGGAAAAGGTATATATCAAGTGTTGGTTTAACAGAAGGTACAACGATGCGAAAGATAAAAGAGATAAAGCTTGGAAAGGATAGAGAAAGAAAAACAAACAAACAAACTAGAAAGTGGCAAATATATATCAACCAAAAGGATGAATATGTGAAAATACACGGAGAAGAAAAAAGAAAGGATAGAAAAGACATAATAGAAAAATGTAAGGATCAGCCAAAAACTATTCTATAGATATGTAAATTGTAAACTAAAAAACAAGCTGGAAATATGAAAATCCATGTGAACAAGTTGTATAGACACGGTAAAGGAAACATGGACTGGAGGTGAAGCTTCACCTCCAGTCCATGTTTCCTTTACCGTGTCTATACAAGCTGGAAATAGTAAAACTACGCCAAGGGAATATGGAATACACAGAAGATATAGAAATAGCTGAAGTCATGAGCAAACATCTCAAGTCGATTTTCACTAGAGAAAATGTACAACAACGGAAAGAAGGGAGAGAAGTGAAATCCTCCCCCCATGAGGAAAATAATAGTAACACGGAAAGAAATAATGGATCAAATAAGGAATCTTGATGTCAGGAAATCGCATGGCCCGGATGGAATCGCAAACTGGATATTAAAAGAATGCAAAGAAAAACTGTTAGACAAAGTATATAACATAATAAGTTGCTCACTCAAAGAAGGAAAAATACCAGAAGACTGGAAAAAATCTAATATCGTACCAATTTACAAAGGAGGAAAAAAGGAAGACCCAACAAATTACAAGCCGGTTCCCTTAAAAGCACGGTAGGCAAAATTTGTGAGAAATTTTTAAAAAGTAGATGTATAAAACATTTGGAGGAGGATAATATACTAAATCCGAGACAATTCGTATTTACACAGGAAAGATCGTGTGCCACAAATTTGATCTGTTTTTACTCAAGACTATTAGATGGGCTGATTATGCTTTCCTAGATCTACAAAAAGCTTTTGACGAAGTCCAACACAAAAAACTATTAAGAAAACTGGAAACCATAGGAAGGATACAAGATAAACTACTGAAATGGATGAAGGACTTTTTGCCTGTAAGAAAAATGAGGGTAGTGCTCAGAAATAAGAGTTCTACTTGGGAAGAAGTAATTAGTGAAGTTCCACAAGAATCAGTATTGGCTATAATTATGTTTGCTATTTATGTGAATGACATGGACGAAGGTGTGGAATGTTACATGAACATTTTTGCAGATGACGCAAAACTGTTATAGAAAGTGAGTACTGAAACGGACTGTGACTCAGTGCAGAGAGATCTGAACAGGGAGTGAGAATGGAGTCAGAAGTGGGAAGTGGATTTCAACATTAAGGAGTGTAACCTAATGAAATTTGGAAAAAAAGAAGGATATCAGGACATTATAAAATAGGTGCAAAGGAAATAAAATGGCACCTGAAAAAGACCTGGGAGTAACCATCACAAAGGATCCCCTGACAAACAGATAAACAAAATTGTCGGTGAAACCTATAATTTGCTAAAATCAATAAAAGTGTCTCTAACTTACTTGGATGAATAAATGGTAAACAAAATACTAGTCACATTGATAAGGTCAAAATTGGAGTACTCAGCGACACTATGGTCACCCAGTACTGAAAAAATAAATAAATAAATAAATAAATAAGAGAATCCAGAGAGCAACTACGAAGATGGCCTCAACACTATCGAAAATGTCATATGAAGACAGATTATCCAAACTCGAATTACCGACTCTGGAAGAAAGGAGAGAAAGAGGTGACTTGTTGACCATCTACAGAATTATGAGAGATATAGATGTCCTTGATAGAGAAGACATACTAGATTGGGATAAGAGAAACACAAGAAAACATGGGAGGAAGCTGAAAACGGACAGTTATAGAAGAGACCTGAAAAAGTACAGCTTTCCCGACAGAGTGGTGGATGTATTGAACATACTAGACGAAACAATAGTTTGTGCAAAAACAATATACGAATTCAAGAGCAAATTAGATATGGCGAGATACATAGACGGGAGACCACGAACGTATACAACTTGGTAAATACAACAGCGCGCACACACACACACACACACACACACACACACACACACACACACACACACACACACACACACACACACACACACACACACACACACACACACACACACACACACACACACACACACAAACACACACACACAAACACACACACACACACACACACACACACACACACACACACACACACACACACACACACACACACACACACACACACACACACACACACACACACACACACACACACACACACACACGCACACACACACACAGTTGAATAAGATATAATGAAAAGTAAAATAAAATTATAAAAATAAAACAAAATATTACAAAATAAACTAGAGTAAATTAAATAAAAAATGCATACACAAAACCTTAGCACACAGAATAATACATGCAAATATGTACACATATATACACGCACAAACGAAATTTCTTGGGTACATGTGGAACTGGAGAAGACTACAACAGGAGCTTGTACCTTTCTTTCTGCGACTTTCTTATGAGAACGTTACATGAACGCTTTGTAGCACGTAGGGACGAATTGGGTAGTTAGAAATTAGGTTAGATAGAAACAGTCTATTTTGAACTGTTCTTAAGAGGTTCTGTTAGTTTGGAGGAACGTCTGGACAATGAAAAGGTTTGTTAAATATAACTCAAGAGTATAGCTACGGCGCTTTGCTCATTGACGTAAAATGATGGTGGTTGATATGTAATGGTGACACCATGGAGGTAGTGGTGGCAAATTATTTGGCTGAAAGAAAAATCCAGGTAGGTACCGGGTTGAATAGGCAAACGTTATAGAGGCCCTTGTCGTTTTTTTCCTGCAATTAAAGAACGACAGAAGTAAGAAAAAAAAAGTTGGATTATCTCGACAATATCTGTAACTTTTCTCGATTAAAAAAAGGGCAAATGCCCCTACCCAGAACACAAACACTACAATGATTATAATAATGATGATATTTTATTTTGTTTTACAAAAAACTGCCTTTTATCGTTTTTTCATAATTCAAACAACGGCAGAACACCCCCTCCCCCTCATAAATGTCGAAGAACATAGCAACTGTTGAGAGAGTCTTCCCATATGTTTAACTCGTACACAGCACACATTCTATTCTGGTTGCCACCGAGTAGTTTTATTCAACTGAAGGAAACCACGTTATTTAAGGACTGATGGGCTTTTGTTCGTCACCCGAAGCATCTGGACATTCGAGAGAGAGAGATCTCGTGATGAAGCCTGCAATAGAAGTCCATGACTAAGGAACTCTGGATCGGATGATCTTAAAGAAATATAACTGGCCAATGGCAGAAGTGTTCGCAATGTTGAAACGTATTGATAATTGGTAATTTTTTTTCGCACATTATGTTCATTATCTTTCATATTTCGTTTATAAAGAGAATTTTGGGAGATTTGATATTTTCGCTATCGATGGAAAGGTGGGGGTGGGGTGACGCCACATCAAGAATAAAATTACCTAGTGAGAGAAAAATTGGAAGAGCTTCTTAAGACAATGGATGGGTCTGAAGCTTTGTAAGGATTTTGAAAGCATAATTCATCTTCCATGCGTGCAAGAGGGAGACCAGACAGAAGGTGGAGATATGAGATTGAAAAGTTTGCAGGAGTGACGTGGCAGTCATGGAATGGTGTAAGAGAGGCCTTTGTATAGCAGTGGACTCGACATGGCTGACTGATTGACCTTGTAAAAGGTCTTGTAACGGTAGCTGTGAGAATTACAATGTTTAAATTACGCCTTTTCTTCTTGATGTATATCTTCCCCTTGACTCCCCACCTTGGTTTTGTTTTGCAATTTTGATATTGAAAACAGGAGAAGTTTCCAGCGTCTGTAAAAGGGTAAGTATTATTTTATTAGTAGTGTTATGGAGTAGGAGTGATTCTTACGTTCTGTATTTGCTACCTCATTGACTTGCCGTACCCATAATGTCTCTGGTGAGGATAGCTTCCACAAACTTGGTTTACTATAAACTACAGTAATTTTTCGGCAGAATTTCTAGGGGAATTTATTTGTTTATTTACTTTCTATCTACTTGGTTTGAATTATAACCACAACCTCGTCGTTAAAATTTGCTCTTTTTCGCAGAGGGGTCCATGATCTTCTAGTACAAAAATTGTTGTCATTCGCTGAGGCCCTGTTTTCATTGTCTGGAACTAACATCAGCAGAGGTGAGCAGATTGGTGATTGTAAATTCTACCACGTACAAGATTATGGTTACAATGTCGCAGGCAGGCGAGTGTAAGTTATAACGGATCTTGGAGCCACATTGTAAAATTTGAGGTTGTAAAGGAGTACCTCCACGACCTTGTCAGTTACAATGAATTTTTCAGTATCCACCACTTGTTACAGTGAAATTTAATGACGTCAAAATAACATTATCAAGCAGAAATATTCTAAAGTATAGTTATGATGACTGAGCTTCATGATTTGTGAAAATTGCCAATAACCAATTTAAAGTTTTCTTCCCTTTTGTAAACATAAATTATTTCTAAATACTATATTGATGCTATAAGATAATTCACTTCTAGACTTATAATAATTCTTACGAGATCTCAGGCTGGACCTTACCATTATACTTGACAAAGAAAATGAAAAGGGTAGCGTAGATTGGCCAAAGCGAAACAATATCTTCGGAAGGATCGTCTTATTTAAAAAACAAACACACACACACACACACACACACACACACACACACACACACACACACACACACACACACACACACACACACACACACACACACACACACACACACACACACACGCGCGCACGCACGCACGCACACACACACACACACACACACACACACACACACACACGCACACACACGCACACACACACACACACACACACACACACACACACACACACACACACACACACACACACACACACACACACACACTCACACGCATATATATATATATATATATATATATATATATATATTATATATATATATATATATACAGGGTGGGGCAGAACCGACTGAGCAGTTTAGAGGAGTCAGTGCTCGGGGGGAGGGGAGGGGAGGGGGGTGCGGATGGTTTTGTTCCGCTCCTCAGACATCCCATTTCAGTAGCCGACATGGTGTGGACGGGAGCACATCGTGGCTTTGCTGTGCGCGCATATCTTGAGAACAATCAATCTGTGATTGCAACGCAAAGAGATTTTCGGCAACGGTTCAATATTCCACGCAACGATGTTGTTCCTCAGGTGAACACAATTCGGTCCTGGGTTAGGCAGTTGGAGGCAACTGGTAGCTCACTAAGAAGAGATACACATGGCCGACGCAGGTCCATCAGAACACCAGAAAATGTCGAGAGGGTGAGAGCAGCAATCATCCAGTCGCCAAGACGTTCTCCACGAAGGCATGCCGTTGCTTTGGGAATCTCCTCACGCAGTTTGAGGAGGATTCTGCATATGGATTTGAATTTCAAATCCATATGCGACTGGATGATTACTGCTTTCACCCTCTCGACATTTTCTGTTGTTCTGATGGACCTGCGTCGGCCATGTGTCTCTTCTTAGTGTGCTACCAGTTGCCTCACCATGTCGGCTACTGAAATGGGGATGTCTGAGGAGCGGAAAAAAAAACACCCACACCCCCCTCTCCTCCCCTCCCCCCGAGCACTGACTCCTCTAAACTGCTCAATCGGTTCTGCCCCACCCTGTATATATATATATATATATATATATATATATATACTTCAATTTAATATATCACCATACCATTAGTAGGCAACTAGCAGCCACACTGTCTACTACTGCTTTAGTTTCTGATGACGCTGTTCTAGCTAACTTCATGTTATCGGGTTCAGATGGGGTTTAGAAGTGCACTACACCAAACATGGCACACCTCACTTAGAAAAATAGAATGTCACTCCTTGTAAGCGTTTGTGTGGTGAGTAGTGATTCAGTTTAATAGACGGAGATGAAGGTACGTGTTGAAAAAATCTAAATACATTATATCACTAATATGCATCACTGCTCTGATATCAAGATTAAAATATGATTAAATAAAGAGGGGGGGGGAGAGAAGGAAAGAAGTGGCAACAGATCTGTCGAGACGAAGGTACATGTTGAAATGACCCCGGCTGGCTACCGTATTCCGATTATGATTGGCGACTGTGACTTCTTCATATACTTTAACCTTCGCTTTTTTATGACGATTTTTAAATTAGCTTGAACATTAAAGGAGCGGGGGTCGAGAAAAAGATGTGTAAGGTTTCTGAACATGGTGAATGGGGAATTTTTATATATAGAGAAAAATTACTTGAAGACACTGTACTAGGGTTCAAACGTGTTTTAGCTGAGATGGTATTTAGGGGTAGGTTTCGGGATAGCGAAGGTTGGAGGTAACGGGGGAAAGGGGGGTTAGCACGAGGAACTAAGGGAGTAAGAGACGTATCACGTATGAGAAGTGGAGGGGATCTTTACATTCGGGTGGTTCGATATATATATATATATATATATATATATATATATATATATATATATATATATATGTGTGTGTGTGTGTGTTTGTGTGTGTGTTTGTGTGTGTGTGTGTGTGTGTGTGTGTGTGTACATTTTATGTGTTGCCTATATGTGGTGAAATTTCTGCCGAGCGTCCTATCCAGTAATTTTGAATAACGTAAATATGAAAAAATGTGGGCATTACAGAATGAATCTGTATAACTGCTAAGTGTATCTTAAAGTGCAAGCATATTTTGTGACGAACTACCGCATTCCCAGTCGGCAGCATTTGCAGTTTTTGGATGTGAAAGGAATGACTATAGCTGTCTGCTATACAGCTTTCAACCAGAAGTTCATGTGGGTAGCCCGGGTGTGGTAGAAACTGGATCGTGGCTGAACGTACTGGCGATATCATAATACTTTCCTGCAACCAATGTTCTGTATTCATGTAGTCTCCATAGAACACAGATATCTTGTTTGTAGTCCCAGTGTAACCCCGGTTATTGTTGTGGTTACATAAGGTGGATTTAATGCGGGCGAAATAAACTCCAAAACCGGAGTTTCTTCTATTTCTTTATAACACGGTAATCTGATATTGGATTTAACAAATTATATATGTTCCCTTTGGGCAAAATACAGTAAGTGCCCAGCCTTGGCCTCAGGCATACCTGCGACTGGCAGGCTCTTGACCTGCCCAGCTCTGGCTGGCAGGCTCTTGACCCGCCCAGCTCTCCTCTCTTGGTTACAAAACGTTCGCATATAAAGGGGGTTAGTGGGTTGTCGTAAGTAAAGGTGTTAGTTTCGCTATTCTATGCATTGGGGTCAGTTCTATACATGGGGGTTAGTTGTATGGTTGTTGGGTATGGT
The DNA here is from genome assembly GCF_046742065.1 of Oratosquilla oratoria. NCBI lineage: Eukaryota > Metazoa > Arthropoda > Malacostraca > Stomatopoda > Squillidae > Oratosquilla > Oratosquilla oratoria. Next base: position 51,082,064 of record NC_134805.1, on the reverse strand, counting down.
TAGATGTGTTATATATATGTTAGCTTATGGGTAATATAATAAGGGCAGGTATAATGAAGGGGGTTTAATGGGTTTCTCTGGTGACATTAGACATCTTTGTGTAGCGATATCTTGTTTGTCTGAATTCTGCTGCATTAGGTGCTGTGGTAAGATGCTTGTTCTGGGAAAGCAAAGTCAGCAAGAGGGGAGTCTCGCTGAATGCGAGTGCTCTGTCGCATGCGTGTGGATCACGTGCGTGGTAGGTGATGGTTAGTAATGGTTACACCAGTCGTGAAGGGCTCACCATGTTTTCGCTAATCTTCTTACTCATGACTAGTTGAGAGGGTGGAAAAATAAATAATCAGATAACTTAATAGATAAATTAATAAATAAACAAACAAATGAATAAAGAAATTACACAATAAATTGATCAATTAATAAGTTGATAGATAAGCAAAAACAAATAGATAAATTAATTAATATATAAGTGAATAAAGAAATAAACAAGTAAGTAGACAATAAGTTAAATAATTAATAGATGAATAAGCACACAAGTAAACGAATAAGTAAGCGAATAGATAATTTAATAAACAAGTTAAATTCTGCAAACCAGTACCTTACACACAACTATGACACTTACATTTACATAGTTCAAATACTCACAAGAAATATACATATCTTTAACATATTTAAATTTCAGCAATTCAAATTCTAATGTGGAAATACTATGTACTATATATGTCCACCACATTATACAAATTTTCCAAATCAAATCCACACCCCATGGAGAAAAGAAAGAAAGAAAAAAAGAAAGAAAGGAAGAAAAAAAAATACTACCGTAGACAATTTGGCGGACTAACAAGTCATAGGCCACGGACCGACAATGATTCGCGGACCATACGCTGGGAACCACTGCTCTATATCATAACGAGGAAGTCAGATGGACGAGAGACCTTGAGTTCGATTGAATGGGAAAAGACTCGAACCTAGACTAATGCATTACGGCAGTAAGAACTTACGGTCATAAAATCGTGACATGCGTCTTTATATGCCAATCTTGACGATGCCCCCTCTTGATCATGCCATCATCACTCGGAACATGAGAGGGACCTTTCTTTAAACGATTAATTATTGGTGAAACCGTTGATCAGGATTAGATTGATACTTGTGGGTTCTTGTTGGGAAACAGGACGGAAATAAAACATGAATGTCTGACTAGCCCTTCCGTACCAAGTGGTACTATGATTATTATTTTGGCAGTTGTCAGGCTATTTTATCCATCCTCGCGCCAGTGAAAGGATTATAGCCTCTCTATTAACCCCTTGACTATTATTTTTTTTTCTCCGGCCTACTTTATTTATGTCCGTGGAATGGGATGAAAATAATGTATGATAAACTAGTGCTCTTATGATTGTGCATTAGTCATCACCGATCCTACAGTCTGTCATGCTTGAATCTTACACAGACAAGAGCAAGTTTGTTTCAGTCAGATTGTATTTTTTTTTTCGTTTAAAGAGACACCGACTGGTCTGCGCTTCGTGCGATTTTTCTTTCCTTTTGGAAGCTCCTTATTTAGATTGTTCTAAAGAACGAATAAGATAAAAAAAAAAAAATCAGGCAATTTGTTCAAACTTGTAATGGTTATACGATACGAATACCTTTTTGAAAACATATTTTGCATATCGTTTAAAAAAGGGAGAATGAAATTTTTTACATGGAATTAGCACAAACTCATTTTAAGGACACCTTGGCTTTCTCATTTATAAGAGGGAAGAAACCTTTTGACATATTGATAAACTTTTATCAGACTAAGAACAGAGAGCCAGGGCATTCTTCAGCTGTAATTCATTTTGAATAACAGGAAGAACATCCTATAAAAAAAAAAAAGAAAAAAAAATCTACTAACGAAACAAACCTAACTGGGCTAAACCCACTGAAGACTAATTTACTTTTTTATTGTTTGTCAAGAAGACTTATGCTCTCTCTCATTAGGACTTCTTTTGCAGGATAATCTACTCTCCAATTCTAGAGCTCGACGAAGAACAAAATCAAGAGATTGTTGTCAGAACAATGACCTCCACCACTTCATCAACTTCCAGTACCTCCGCTTCCTCTCTTCCTCCTCCACTACTTCCTCCTCTCTTCCTCCATCACTTCCTCTCCTCCTGTGGTTATTTCGTCTCCACCTCCTTTTACCCCAGATAATTGAGGGATAGACAATATTAAGGTTCTTCTACTTGTCGCCAGATGAATATCAAGCTCGTCTCGACTTAACCCATTATTGGACAGAACGAGTTTTAGCACTTTTTCTAAATATTATCAGACAATTTCCAAATGTAGAAGGATAAAGTGAACCTTGAAGGGATCCCCGCCCCCGACTCCTCGAGACATTTAAGAGTAAGAGCTTATCTCGATTAACCCATACAAGAAAAGGATTCTTTTTTCGTATTTAATTTTGGTTGCCGTGTGTGTGTATTTGTGTGTGTATGTGTGTGTGTGTGTGTGTGTGAGCGCGCGCGCGCGCGCGTGTGTGTGTGTGTGTGGTGTGTGTGTGTGTGTGTGTGTGTGTGTGTGTGTGTGTGTGTGTGTGTGTGTTTGTGCATGTGTGTGTGTGTGTGTGTGTGTTACCAGATTTTTCTAAGTCACAGAACAAGCATAGTGCCAATGTACATTAAAGCTTCGTACTAGATGGCACTTTTCTCTTTAACCTGACTGCAGACAAGCTATTTCATTCATCTCCGTGGCACCCCTCTCTGTAGCGGGGGTTGGGGGGGGGCGGGACACTCGCTTGTCTTGAGTGCCACGCTTGTTGAACAGATGTCACCTGTGATGAGCAGGTGTGATGCCACTGGCAGTGCCTGGGACAGACACCTTACCATTCTACCTCCTCCTCTCCCTCCCACCCTCGCCTGTTTCTTCATCACCACCACTCCCTCTCCACGGTCACCCTCCGCAGGTGCCGGGCTATCATTCCAGCCGTAGATTACTCTCCTCGAATCGGAATCTGATGTTCTCTCAATCTTCGAAAGTTCGCCCAAAAACCAGAGGATAAGATATAGATAGACAAAAAAAAAAAAAAAAAAAAAAAAAAGCAAATAAGCAAATAACCAAATGAACAAATGAACGAATGACTAAATGAACAAATGAACAAATGAACAAATGAAGAAATAACCAAATAACCAAATAACCAAATAACCAAATAACCAAATAACCAAATAACCAAATAACCAAATAAACAAATAACCAATTAACCAAATAAGTAAATAACCAACTAAACAACTAAACAACTAAACAACTAAACAACTAAACAACTAAAC
>NC_134805.1:51063768-51066268 GCF_046742065.1 Oratosquilla oratoria | reverse complement strand
GGTGCTAAGATAAGAGGGAGAGTGGAGGGGTGTGGAGTGTATTCAGGGGTGGAATGGGTGGGAATGATTTTATGCCTCCTTTTTGGCTACCCACCTTGTAAGGGGGAAAAAGCCGTGGTATATGTATGAAATATGCATGTATATATATATATATATATATATATATATATATATATGTATGTGTATATATATGTATATATATGTATATATATATACATTGTGACGCCTATGGGGAAGGGCCAGGTTCAAAACTAGAGTTCTGTTTAAGAAATATTATTTCCTTCAAAAAATAAAGATACAAATAAACAATGATCGAAAAATAGAAGTCGCCAAAACTAGCGAAAAGTACAATGTCCGTAACATGTACATTCACAGAACATAAAAAGGCTAGTATTGCCAAGACACGTAAATATACAAGTGTCGATCAAATATCGACAATCAATATCAATCAAAAATAGTCTTAAAGACAATAAGTGGTAAGGTCGAGAAATATCGACCATCAGAATGGAAACTAAGTCCTACGTAATAATTACGTAAAGAAAATAGCAAAGTCGAGAAAATTTCTACGACTAAGTCCGACAATATTGACACAAGCAATGAGGCTCTGATAAACAGAGTCCACAAAGATTCGAGAATAGAAAAAATTATTCTAAGTCCCAAAACGTAGCGGGACCAGTGCAAAGGGGGGCTCTGAGAGGCAGAGACGCTGACCGTTACAAGCAATGACATATATATAGACTCTTCTCCGTCAGATCCGGAGAGTTGCCAAGTATCGCTAGACGCGACGATTAACATGAGTGTTTAGGAATATTTCCAAGTACATACACGGATATTCTTTACATCAATGAATAGATAATAATATTTGATGAAGTTACCTTGTCAATCTTAGATAAGCAGAAACTTAATAGTTTTTATATGAATATCTATACGTACGTAAATGTAAGTTAGGGACGCAGTTGCCACAAAATTAGTTCACACGCCAATTTCTTTAGCGCGCGCTTAAGCTAGCATGCCCACAACGACATTACACCATCAGAAAACGACTAAAATATGCAATTACTTTAATCTTACGTAAATCATATCCTAAGATTGACAAGATAGATCCGCAAGGTAATACACATACATAAATTCATATGCAAAGTATGGAATAGTTTGTCAAAGCACAAAAAGGAACGAAATACAATCCGATGAATAGAAATCATCACTTTAAGAGTCTTCAGACGTGAATACCTCACGTAGGCACAGAACTTTCTCACCGGAGTCCGAAGACTAAGAGAATATGTAATTTCTCTTATCTTACGTAAATCAACTCGTAAGATTGACAAGAGAGATCCACAAGACAATTGACATACATAAATCTATATGTAATGTATAGAATTTGGTTAACAGTGTACAAAAGGAATGGAATACCTCATATAAATATAATTCATCACTTTAACAGTATTCTTACAGTTGGATATCGAGAAGTCCACCAAGCCTTACCGTGGGAACGGCCGGCATAGTCCGAGTTACACATACGTACATGCGCTCATGTGCGTCTGAATAAAAATTTTCACTACGACGAGCCTGTAGTCGTAACTCCTCCTTCCTCAAGAGACACGCTACGGGAGAGCGTATCTGCAATAACGTTCCTAATTCCGGCTTCGTGATGGTAGGAAATGGGGACCCCCTGAAGTTTCGAGGTACCATCTGGTGAGTTTCTGGTTCGTATTCGCCATTCGGTTAAGATACACCAGAGGATTGTGATCCGTGTGGAGGTGTATCTCGAAGTGACCTCCGATGATGGGTTCGAAGTGCCGGAACGCTTCTATGAGGGCCAGACATTCCTTCTCAATAGTGGAATAATGACGCTGCGAAGGTTTCAGTTTACGGCTGAAGTATGCTACCACACGTTTGGTACCATGACGTTCTTGTAGCAGAGCCGCTCCAATCCCTACTTCGCTGGAATCTGTATAGAGATGAAAAGGCAAAGTATAGTCTGGGGTTATCAGCACTGGGCTATGCTTTAATAGGGATTTTAAGTTGCGCGAAGGCCTGATCGCATGTCGGGGTCCACTGAAACCGTTGGTCCTTTCTCAGTAGATTAGTCAGGGGCTCAGCTATCTCTGCAAAATTTTTGCAATAACGGCGATAATACCCGAACATTCCCAACACCCTTCTTACTTCCCTGCGGTTAGTAGGTCTAGGTAGGTTGGTTATAGCCTTCACTTTGAGGTCCATGGGTTTAAAACCATGGAGTTGCCGACTGCATGTCCTAAATAAGCCACCTGGGCTTGTCCAAACTCACTCTTGGCCAAGTTCAAGGTGAGGCGAGCTTGATCAGCTCTGCTGAGGAAATTATAAAGTTGGTTTAAATGTTCCTCCCATGTTTTACTGTAGATAATAATATCATCCAAATAACTCTTACTCCTGGCAAACCTGTAATAATGTGTTTATCGAACGTTGATAGGTAGCAGGAGAGTTTCTCAAACCAAAAGGCATAACGTTGAAATGGTATAAA